>NC_083761.1:55651009-56251009 GCF_963514075.1 Conger conger
TGTGTGTTTTCATAAAGCTGATGTAGGTGCAGCTCTGCAGGTGTAGTGCTATCAGTGCTATGCTAGGGTATGAATGTTCTGTCACATTTGATTGTAACATGAACATCAATTAAAATGTAATTTATATGTATGTGCTTTGCTATGCACATGTGATAAAATGTTCACAGTAAACAGTGTGTATCACAAGTTGACTAACTTTTACACTAACAGTCAACTGGTGCTGCCCCTTGCGAGTCTGAAATATGCTACACTTCTACAACTCAACACACAATAAATTAACAGTTTAATTACAGAATTATCTTGTTGACTGAAATACCAGCTATCTATTATCACTTCAAGGCCTGGAATTCCAAAGCATTGTCGTGAGATCATCTGGGAGAGGAGTTGGATTAATTCCCTATCAAACTCACTCACTTTAATGAATAAGATAATAAGACAGCATTTAGCAATTAAAACCCTTTTATTTTCCATGAAGTGTTTCAGTCACAAACGTCCTTAGCCCTCATGTCATGTTATCATCAAATTGCCAAAATGTGAAGTCTTGGAAGATACTGATCTGCTGAAGTGTAGGATCTCACAGCACTGTGTAGGCACTCAGAGCCTGTGGATTTTCCATTCAGTCTTGTTCAGTGATTCTTATTATTTCTTGTTGTTTAGAATACATATTGGACAAATTCATATTTTTATCTTAACTGAGAAGCACTTGCTACACCACCAGCTGGTAAATATAATGTCATATTGGCTATATAAATTCTGGGAGTAAGAACATATGCTTCAAGCCAAGTCAGGGGCAAAACAGCTGAAATAGTGATTGAATAAGAGCTGTCAAATACATTTATGTAGAAAACAAAGCTTTTCTACCCATTTTTCTGCAGCAGCATAGACAGAGTCATCGTGGGAGAGGGTGGAACATTAAAAACGTCCTCTATGTTTCTGGAGTGAAAACAGACAATTGTCAATTTGACTCTGCGGCTTTACTCTGTAGCGCATTTATCACCTGTGTTTATTTGCCACAGTGGCTGCTAACCACTCGGTAATGATTTTGAAAATACTGTGTAAACCAGCTTTTTCCTATCTCTACTTCCCAAGGAATCTGAGCCTGGCAGATTAATGAATCGTGAAGTGTGAAAACTTCCTGAGATGGGATGAGTTACACAGTATTTCCAGATGTGAGGCGCTACTGTCGAAATCTATCTGAGGCTGTCGCTTCTTAAAATGGTTTACCCCAGATATTTTAAAGATGAGGAGGCCCCACCCAAGCCATTTGCTGGCTTTGTTCACTACAAGAGCTTATGACGGCTGCAGTTAATCTAAGTACAGTATTTTCCAAACAGGCACCACCAGAGGCACGTAATCTGAAATGAAACATCCAAACCTGCACTAATACTCACACACAACAGCGAAAACACGTTTGTGCACGATGGTTTTGATGTTGCACCAGGAATTTAGTGTACATTTCCACCAAAAAACCCCATAAAAGATGAGGTTTCACATACGTTTTTCAACATCTACAGCCTTTCTTAATCAATTTACTTACCTTCTGAATATACAGTGTATTAGATCATTTTGAGTTATGATTTGAAGAAATAGACTGGAAAACATGTAAGATTCGGACTCTTTGTAGGAACAGTTTGTTTTCCTCACTGAAAATATCATAACATTGGTAAATATGCATCGAATGTTCTGCTTCACATCTCTACTTAGACTGTGGAATTATGGAATCAAAGAAAATGAAGTTTATCGCATTTATATCTATAGACATGCTACCATTTGATATGAATGAAATTGAGCTTCTTTCTTTATAATGTACATGTACAATTTATTTGTCAGGGACAACATACAATAAAAAGGATTCATAATAGTCATTCAAAGCATTGTAGCCAATTTATCCAAAAGTCTAGTCCCAAAGTGAATTTTTTATTTACATGATCTTGTGAGACTCATGGTATACACAGACACTGTTGTAATCTCTGTAAAATTAGAAAGCAACCTATTTAAGTGTATCCGACACCATTCAAGTAAATGCATAAATAAGTCAATGAATAAATAAACACATAAATGAATAACCCCTACAAAATCTTAGTATTCCCAACATTTTGATAGATGGATATCCATTTTAATCCCAATCATATGTGAGGGAATGATTTTGACTGATTGTTTCCTCATTTAATTCACTCCTTGTGTTCTGCTGCGGTCACTGCCACAGTGGCGGGGTGTTGGAAGTTCAGTTTTGTTAAGGGATTTAATAGAGAGAATGATTTCATTGATTTGGGTCAAGCCCAACATAGCAGGACACGGAAGAAATGGCCAAAGGGTGTAGTTAACCTAAAGATAATTAGCTATTATTTCAAATTCCAAACCACATTAACCTTTTACATTTTATACAGGGATTACTTCTGATCACACACAGATTTCGCATAGGGAGGAAGGCCCATCTTCCAACAGACTCATGCGTTTGGGGCGTGGGGGGTGGGGTGAAAGGAGGGGGGGGCACAGTGTAAACAGGCTCTTTGAACAGACACTCCAAGAGAGGGTATATCTCCTTGAGAAGTGCTGGAGAAGCATTTTTCTCACAGAAATCTTTTTCAATTAGAATGGCGCGGTAGTGCTGTGGAGGTTTATTTTTTTTAAACGTGGCCTGTTGTCGCTGTCAGTATGTTTACTTGCCTTTATATTCAGCCACAAATCCCTTCGAGAAAATGTAAAACATTTTGTGCATCACCGTGATTAAAGCTACAAATATACACCTTTAAAGACCGTTCTGTGACTGGAAGGGACATACAAAAAGACATTCCTAGAGAAATACAACATATCAATTAATGCCTAGATAACAAGGCATTGTAATGATTCCACATCCTCTATGAAGCCCCACTAGAGGAAATCTGTAACCCAAAGTCTATGGTCTATGGTCTATTTTATTTGGAGACCAAGACCTTAAATGAATGTATTTCTGCAACAGACATAACCTTATTTTGAATAAGGTTATGGCTAAATGAAGGCTGACTGGTTATAATGGTCTGCCACTGATAAGCTGTAGTAAAGGTAGGTTGGCTTGTTTGGATAGAAGCCTCACTCTAAATATGCTGATTGGGGCCTTTAATGCTAGGGCTATAATTACCAAGCTTATGAGACAAGTAATTTTGGCTCTTCACTGCCACATTATATAGCTCTGATTATAAGGCATGGCACCTCAACAAAATGTGCCGTGTATCACTCAAACTATTAAAACTATCACTCATACTGTAGGTTCACTGTATGTGCACTTCAATCACAGATTGATATTTATGGCACATTTACTGCCTTTACTGCCTATTACTATTGATGGTAATACTAATATAAATATTAATAAGAATATAAATACTACTACTACTGCTACTACTACTACAACTTCTACCACTACTAATAATAACAACACCAACAACAATAATAATAATAATAATAATAATAATAATAATAATAATAATAATTATAATTATAATAATAATAGATAAGATTATTGACAAGCCTTAATGTGATAATGACAAGTTAGACACATCTAATTCAATCCCCTCAATGAAACCTTATACATACATTATTTTTGAACAAACTAAACAACAGAGATTTGAACTTGACATATTGCATGTAGGGTGAGCAAATTGAACAATATATCTAGTATATCTAGTATCTAGTGCAACAAATGCAGGTTTGTGTTGGACCATGTACTGATCTAAACCATAATACATACAGTGCACAGTATGTAGAATTTGAACATTCAGAAATGGGTAGACTTTGACAATGAAGAGGTTGGTATGATTTTGGATACTGGGCTCAGAGTCAGTCACCTAGGGGCCTTGGCCAAGATACCAAGCTGCCTACTGTTAACTGAGGACTGGAGACACCATGAGCCAGCTCACTGTGGTCATGTGAACACACAAAGCTGTGTGGTTTTGGCAACTGGAAACTTTATTTTTCAGCTTACAGTAACAAGCTCAGCAAAATGCACAATACATAGTATTGGGAATATGTTCTGTTCTTGACTTTTTTTAAATTCAGGTATCCACTGAGACATCAATTTGTTATTAGCGCTTCTGATATTATAAATGTCTGTTATAAATGCCAGGTAAAAAATCAGCAATAAAGATTTCACACCGAAAATGTTTGATTATATATTTTAATTTCATATTTACTTTATTAGGAATAATGAAATTTTAATTGCACATTTATAAATAGAATGTAATGCACTATTCTGTTTACATATACTGTATGTGTAAAAGGCAAAATAGCCTTCATGGTCTGAGCACAATAATCACAGTCTGTTGCTTATACCAGACATTATTTAAACTATATTTTTATTTTTATTCTGTTTTTTTTCCATTATCTCCACTTCGTCAGTATGTTCAACTCACCACCAGATGACTGCTTCACTTTGTTGTCATGTCTATTAAGAATAGGTTGACTGGAGCTTGCTGTATGAGGGATAATCACAGCCTGTAAATATTATGTGGAAGACATGCGTGCCCATATTACTATCTTATTTCATCAGATCTACAATCGTGTCTTTGTGATTTGCATAGCTTTCATGATTTAGAAGAACAAAGAGGGTCCGCCTCATGATCTCATTGAAGGGGTATTGTTTCAAACCCACAGCTCTCCTCATCATGCTGTGGAGGTTAGGCATATCAGCGAATAAAAACCACCTTCGCAAACAACATCTTCCTCCTTCTCATTACTTTTTACACAGCCATGGTGATTATCAAGGATACTTTCAAGGAAACCCGTTCATTAAGTTTAAGTAGCCTGCATGCCACGGGAACAATGAGAAAAAAAAAAGAAAAACATTTTTGAGGTAATTAATTACATTTAATAATTGACTAACTGCACAGTTCAATAGTAATTCATTAGGAGATTATTATAATAAAAGTGACAATAATAAAATTTACACTGGTTCCCGGTGGAATAGGCATCCCTGCCGTTGCTCAGCACCCCTAATCTGGCGTAAATAATAACATCTCTCTTCACACTCCCTTCTCCAGCCAATTCTCTAATTATTTATTCTGGAGTCACATGGCTGAGCCTTATAACTCATATCAGCACGTGCCAGTTACCTACTGACTGCCGTTTCTGGGCGTCTGCTCTAATCGCTAAATATATAAGCACATCGGAGAAGAGGAAGTTGCCACCACAATGTCATGGTTGTGTAGAAATGTCTGAAAATGAATGGAGCGCAGTCTCCGAGGTGCTCCCGACGCCGCCTCTCATGGAATATCAGGATTTATCTGGTAAATAGTGTCTAGGTACATAGCAAAAAGGAGATTTTGAAAGGGTCTGGAGGGCTGTGTTTATTCAAGGCCTGATCTTCTTAAAGAGGTAGCCGGCCAGACCGGGTTGAGACGTGGCTGGCCTCTCTCTGATTCGGCCTCTGAAGAGACATGACAGGCGCGTGCTCAAATGGCTGATGGCTGGGGAAGATGGGGTCTTCCTACGCGGAGAAAGAGTGGGAGCTTTGTGTGGTGGATAGGGATGGCTTTTTTGTGTCGCATTTAGGGGCCAACCTGCAGACCCAGTGCGCTCTCCCTCAAAACCAAGCACAATGTAATGAAGACACCAACAGAACAGGACTGGCAGGTCAAATGGGCTAGTAAGGGTTCACCAAGACTGGTCAGTTAGCCATTAGCGGCTACTATTAGTACAGTGGCTCAAGAGTAAAGAGTGAAAAATATGGCAGCAATTTTTTGAGTTGGCTGAGTCAAAAATGAGAATAAATAAAGAAATAAAATCAGACACAAAGTAGTATATGGCATGAAGTTTTGCCATGCAGTTTCTGGTGCTTTATTTGACTTTTTTTTGCTTGAGTAATTTATCATGGACTATTGAGCAGAGACACACAAGCTTTGCTGAGCTGTTGGAAGCATAGTGAGAGACAACTCGATCCTTGAAACTCTCATCAATAAATCTTTCCAGCAGAAAATATAACACCTGCCCAATTTACCCAGGCCAATGATTGTTTAATGTTGTAATGGAAACAACAAGACACACTGACGTAGTTAATACTGTACACATATTTTGAGTAGAAGAAAAAAAACGGATTCTAAATTGCACCACTACGCTGTACGACAAAAAGGTTTCACCACAACGAACGTGCTGTCCATCATACGTTTAAAGGCAAAACACAGGTTCTCAGTTAGTTCTTTCATTGTAGTCTGTCAATGCCTATTGCCTTTTTTTAGCACAGCATCATGCGCAACATGATACCATATTTGCTGTCATCTTTATTTACCTTTCTTCTCTCCAGTCGTATGTGGCCACGGATGATGAGGAAGATACTTGCCTGACACATTTCTACAATTGCCACACTCAACGTCGTAGTGAAAAAAAAAGATCAGGAATGTTATTGCAAATGAATCTATTTTTAAAAAATGAGCAAGTCGCAGCCGTAGAGACAAACTAGGCTTCATAGAGCGATATAGGATTCCTCTGCCTCTATTGTTATAATGAAGTATTAGGGTGGCTTTTTGGCATCTCAAAGGCAGCCAGTTATAACAACCCTGCGTGCTGCCTCATCAGTTTTATTGATAGAAACTTCATGATGTAAAGATGGAATTGTTCAATATAATTTCGCTGGTTCACTAGGGTACACACATTGACAGCAATACATTATCTTCAGCAAATGCATTGCCATTTAGCTGCTCTGTAAAAACTATCCTTTATTATTTTTTAATGCTCTAGCAAACCATTAAAATGATTAAGAGAATGTTTATTGTTTCATTCCTTTTAATTGCCTTTTAAGGTCCCGTGTTTTAACAGAAGGGTGAGGGACAATATATTGTATGTATTATATTGCTAATTGACATGCTTTGAAAATATGTATTTAAAAATATATATAAACCACAGCTATGCTAGGAGAAAAAAAAGATGACATGAGAATGAGAATATTTATTGATAACCATTATGTATGCATGATCATCTTTTTATGCCTGGTCTAGCTAACATCTCTATGGTTTATTACCCATATACTGTATGTCGGTTATTGCTTTTTCTAGGCAAAGCACATTGTGGCAGTTGTACAACTTTTGATTTTCTTATTGTTGACCATGGCAAGCTAAACCATTTTCAAATTAATTTTCAGGATGGATAACATATTTTGTTATTTGTGTTTCACTTTGGCATTTAAGCATAGGCCAACTTAAGAAAAAAAAGACCTTGACATGCACCGTTTAATGGTAATAATTTATTCACACATCTGGAGCTATATAAGCATGGTTTGTAATGGCGGAAGATAATTTTATAATCCCCCTTGCCTAACACGCATTCGTGGGTGTTAATATCCATTATTGTTCCCAAAGCAGTCCTGATTTGGAATAATCAGGCAAGGGATGGGCTATAGTTCAAAAACAGACGTAGAGCAGACAAATTTCCCAAAAAACTTTCCCCACTTTAAACATTTTCCCTATGACAGAAAAAAGCCAGTGCCTTCTCAGAAATGGCATTACTTTGGCAAATATTAATCTGGCAGTTTATTTAAACAAAAATCTCTTTTTAAAGACGGCAGTACCCTGGCACAGGTCCATAAGATATAATGGGTTTGAGCTGGCATTACTCATAACCTAAATTAAATAGTGTCCAATGTTTCATTTCACAAATCTTATTTTAGCTTTCATTTGCTCTAGTGCAAGCTAATAGGCAGCTTCTGTTTGCAATTAAAATGGTTGGCGTGAACCTGCTTGCATGCCCTCTCAGTATGCAAGTTACGAAACTCGAAAATGCCTTCTCCCCCTCAGACTTATCCCAGCACTGCAAAAGCTACCTTTAGCGCTTTAGAGCCGAGACATAAAGTGGTACTTTGTTTCCTAAAACGTATGACCAATAAATGGTTCAGAACGTAATCCTTGGCACGCAGGTACAGCCAGGTACACGCGCTATGGCTAATGCACAAAAGCTATATCATGGACCTGAAACTAAATTTTGCGTAGGTCAACTTTGGAAAAGGCATAAATATAATAGAGGCCTCACAAGGCCCGAAATCTTTCACCTTAAAAGCGGGAGAAATGGAGGAACACATGCTCTGCTTGTGTCCAGGACTCAATCAATCGATCACATTAGCGCAAAGGAAGTGGGGGGGAAACAAACGGAAAGCAACACTTCAATACCGGCAAGGCGCCATCTCAGTGCTTCAGGCACAGTACTTAAAATAAGAAAAGTCCTGTTCTACCCCTGTTAGTGGGTGTGATTAGTCATAAAGGATCCTATTGTGCTGGGACTGGAAGAAAATTAGAGGTGATAGCAGGACTCAGTCGATACTATTTACCCCTCTGAAGTGTGACCGCATTTATTGTCAGCACAGGGAAGACAACTGATCGCTTTTTCCGAACACATTATTGACAGCTCGAGGAAAAGCTGAGGAAGGAACATTTTAAGACATTACACTTATTTCCCCGCTATTGATAAACAGCCCAGCCTTTCAGAATAAAAGATTAAAACAGGGCACGGAAATAATTAAAACCCCACCTATAGAATTTTAAGCCAGATATATGGGCAGCTACAGCACATTAATTTTCTGTGAACAAATTGCGATTCTCTCCAGAAGGCTAACTCCAAAAGATGAATTCAATTAAAAGTAATATATGTAAATCAGCTATCAGGTGGAATTGTAATGCACTTTCAGTTGTGGCACACAGAAAGATGTGCATGCTACTGTTTTAACCTCTTTACAAAGAAAATGCTACTTATTGCAGTCCAAGGTGCCCAAAGAGGCATATGCTGATATTTACATTCTAATTACGATTGCATTATTGCTGTTTCTGCAATGCTGCTGAGTAGCCAACCAGTAGCACTCTAAATCTAGTCAAGACATTAAGAATTAAGATTCATCTTAATGGCTACAATCATGAATAAATAAATAGAGGGGTGACTGGTAAAATAACCATGTTACAGCCCCTCACATCTATACAATATTGTGTCATAATCAGAAGCCTCCTCATTAGTGATTTCCGTTCAGCAACCCTGCAGCTTGACACACTAATCCCATCTGTTTACCAGCTTTGGGATGCCCTCTGTACAGAAGTCATGTGTTAATCCTTGAAAGTACTGATCGAGTGCACTGACGGTGCCATGGCTTCCGATCAGGAAATTTAGACTGTAATAATTTCGAGTGAATCCTGTGATCCCTGGGAAAACGCGTGTTTATTCAACAAACAAAACCGCGTAATCCGACGACCAGCACAGTTGGCTACCGAACTGCCTCTCTGTGTTAGATGAGGGTAAACCATGGACTGACAAAGCGCTCAGATGCACATACAAACACATGCCTGCACACACACACACACACAAACACAGTCACACACACACACAATTTAATAAATTATATTATTAATATTATGAATACACATATGAAGATACTATTATTACATTATCTAACAGTGAACCATTTTTGTGGATTAAGGACTGTGTCTACTCGGTGGTGTTATTTCATGTTTGTGGCGATGGCTGGTGACTTTTTTTCCACAGTATTTCATGTATCCAGACTGTACTCAGGTGATTGGGCAGGCTGTGGGGGCCCATTTGTCTTGCTTTTCCTTGGCTGCTTTGCCAGAGAGTTCTGGGTTAGATTCCTGTGGGGAAATCCATTTGTGGAGTGCAAAGATATTCCAACTTTTTTCTTCTTTTCTTCTTCTTGATTTTTGCCTATTCTTCATAAGCACTGAGTGAATCCATATTCCTGCGCTTAACAGAATCCATTGGGAACTGTCAATTGCCTTTTGTTTTTTGGCATATAAAACCTCAACACATTTTTATTTTCCTGAGAATTCAGCTTCAGCTTCATGTCATGGTCTGTACCAGGGATCATCAAATCACAGTCCTCGAGGGCCGAGAGCTGCAGGTTTTCCACCCTCCCTTTACCTGGGAGTCAGGTGTGAAGACAGTCTGGTCAATCAGTAGCACTAATTGTTCAGTTAATTACCCGAGAGAAAAGAAAACCAGGCCTGGATTTAGATTCCAGGGCCAAATTTGATGATCCCTGGTCTAGGCATTTTTCCCAGGCTCTAAATAATTGCATTTTGCAACCATTTATTTATATTTTAAGTTAATCTAACAATCTAAGCCTTCCAAGGTTTCGATTACAGTAATGAGCGGAATAAAAACCTTATGCTCCTTACTTCTACAAATAGTCTATCAATTTTTTATGAAAGCTAGAGACCCCTTGTTATCATTCTGCCGATCCAGCTTCCTTGGTGCCTGGCAGGAACAGAATTCTTCGCTATTAAATCATGTTACCTGATAATTTGACTATACCTCATTTCAAGTAATAACATACTGAGAAAAAATGAGACATTGCATAGGTTGATTAGAAAGTGTTGTCAAACATATTAGCACCTCCAGCACACAACGGTCTCTAATGACTCTCAACTGCTAAGTACCAAGAGGCCTGTACATCAACCAGAAAACCTCTGTTTTAAAGGACAGTGAGCATTTGAAATAACTGGCAGGATTCAATCAAAAGCACGTAGTCTTTAAGAGCATATGCAATTCGATAGAGCCAAAGCAAACCTTACTCGACCTGGGATTGTATCTCAAGATAGTCTACTTTTTTTATATTGTATTAATTTGTAAACAGTATGGAAGGTAAACCTGGAGACAGATTCACAAGTTCACTTGGCCTTTAAAAATCGCATTATTTCCAGTCTGAACACCACAATTTCAAGTGACACCATTTCCTCTTTCCTGGATTGTCAGAGCTTACAAGCATTAACTGATTTATTTTTTTTATGGGCATAAGGTTAGTCTGCTTAAATTAAAAAATGGAAGTCTTGTTCAGTTGTATTCAATCAGACATTTTGTCCTTGTTAATGAAGTGGTTGATAGTGTTTCATATACAGTAGGCTAGTTACTGTTAAATATAATAAATTCATGTCAGTGAGTTCACAGTATGTAAAGAAAACCACATTTACTGACTCCCTAGGGCTGTTCATACCATCAGAACCAAATACACTATTTTATGTTGTTTGACAATCCAACATAAACATTCTAATGGTAGAAAGGTAGTCAGCATGCCTTGATGAATAAGAATTTCCTTACCAAGATATCTATTTTCAGTTTTGTTCATGCTTTCAGACTTTCACTAGATAAAGAGCATGCTATGTCATGAAGTGTGAATAAAGAAGGAACACCTGACAGAAATAATTTTGTTTCAGCTTTGTTCTGAACTGTACAGGGTCATTCAGTGTGGCGAGTAGGGTAAGGAAAACAATCACAATATTTAGATTTTCTACAGGCAAATGTATAGCAGCATGATCCACTTTAATATGCTTTGCTTAACCTTAGTTGTCATGTGTGGGGAGGTACTATATCAGGGGATACAACAGACACAAGATAGTGGGTTTCTCAGGGAGAAATGCCTGTATAGCATAAGAATATTAAACTTTATGTGGGTGAATCAACAATACTAAAAAGGATATGAGTGTCATATGGTGCAGGCTTTCAGAACTACAGTGGGCTCTAGAATTATGATAAATATGCACAAAATGTGCTGTAAATGAAAAAAATTATAGTTATTCACATATGCTCTATTTTCCAACATGCATAAGGTAGTAGTAATAATTAAATGGAATCAACCAAAGTCTGACATTTTTCAAATAAAGAAAATATTTACCCAAAAAACAGGTTCTACAATTATTGGCACCTCTGGTTTAACACCCCTTGCAAAGATGACAGCCATGAGTATTTTCCTATCACGAATAAGTTTAGAGAACACATTTGGAGGGATTTTAGACCATTTTTTAGACCATTTTTTTTTTACCTCCATGCAGAACGTTTCAGAATCATTCATATCCTTGGAATACCCCCCTCACCAGTTCAGACTACAGGTCTTTCATAGGATATAAGTCTGGAGACTGAGATGGCCATTGCAGAACATGGTTGTTGTTTTTACTTTTCTGTGTAGATTTTGATGTATGCTTGGAGTCATTGTCCTTCTGGACAATCAACCTATGACCATGACTCAGCTTCCAAGCACAAGCAACCAGATTCTGCCATGATTTCCTTGTATTGCGTTGAAAAAATTATGACATTGATCTAAAATAATGCCCCTGGACCTCTGGTAGCAAATCATCTCCAAAATATCAATGGCCCCGCCATATTTGACATTAGGTATGAGGTTCTACTCCTTGTATGCATTCTATTTTGCCACAGACACGTCAATGGTGTGTATGGCCAAAATGCTCAATTTTGGTCTCATCTGGCTATAGCACTCTCTTCCAGTCATAATTCCAAAGATGTTTGGAAAATTCAAGATGGTTTTTGGTTTGGTTTATTGTGCTCAATAAGGGCTGTCTTTGTGCCATCCTTCCAAAGAGTTTGCAGGTATGGAGGTGCCATTTATGTTTTTTTAATGACCCCAAGACAACCAATTTCTGCCATTTTTAAACTGCTATCCTTGAGTTACTTATGTCCTCCCTCACCATCTTCCTTACCACCCGTGAGGATAATATGCACTTACATCATCTTCCTGGCAAGTTTACAACCATTTCATGTGTTTTCCGCCTTTTTATTATTGACCTAACAAGTGGTATGTTTAACCGTTTGTGTATTTTCTTTGTACCCATTAAGTGACTTGTGACGGCAATTACCATCTGTGTCTTCTGAATTGACAGTTCTTTGGCTTTTCCCATGCTGATGGTTGACAAAGGGATTTGCATGCTTATTACCTCATTTTATTTTGATTACCTGTTAACTTTAACCGCTAGGGGCAGATGTTCAGATTTTGTATCGGCAATTTCATATTTTTTTATTTTATTTACTAGAATTGTTAGGGATGCCAATAATTTTCCGCACCTGTGGTTTTCAGAAAAAAAATTGAATACTAAATAAAAACATTGACACATGAGAGTAAATGTATTGAAATAGACGTATATAGTTTTCCAATATGTTCGAACATAAAATATCATTATCTATGTTATTTATTATATGCAGCCTTTTTTCTCCATTTTCATTAAGGGTACCAATAATTCTAGAGCCCACTGTATGTGTATGCCTTGTTTAATTTATTTTAACCAAGTTTAATACATTTTTATATGTAGAAAAGCAGTATATGGGAACATTTTTAACACAATGAGAATTGCTTCTTGAGGAAAAGAATTGCTATTAGATTCACCAAACTAAAAATATTAATAGCCCTAATTTTCCAAATGCATGCTTGCAAAGGAATGGGATGTGGATTAAAATCACCTTGTATGCATAATTTGTAACAATGACTAATTCAATTTTGTAACTTGTATGCAGAGGGACATTCCATTACATTCAGTGGCCATTAATCAACACTGAGGAAATGTAGATGGAATGTTTTATTAAAATACACAAGCCGTGCATAAGCAAAGCAGAAGTGGTTTATGTGGAAAAATAGTTTGTTCTTGGGGCTGAGGAGAAGTCTCTCTGGTGCACATACTGCTTGCAGAGTTTGAAGGGGAAAAGAGAGAAACTAAACAACAATTGCACCTTGACTTCAACCATTGAAAGAAACACTAGAACTTAAGACTGAAAAGTGGTTTCGCAGTGCTGATAATATCTTTCATATTTATTTTTGCACCCCTTTGTGTTACATTTACAAAAACGAATTCCACCTTTCTAGAAAGTCCAACCAATAGATTTACACCACAGCTATTTTTTGTCTCCCATCAAAGTGCATGAATAATTTACACTCTAATTAAAAGTGAGGTCAAACAATGAAAAATTGCCAAGCTAAATGGTTAGAAAGAGTCACGCTGAATTAGATTGAATATTTCTATGGGTGGATTGAGTAATTGTATTTTAAATCTGCATTTAAAATGCACTTCTGGGCAGATTACTGGGGGATGGGTGGTAATCAGTTCTTTATGATCTTATTACAAAAATGCAAACAGCATTAAAATAAACACATCATGCACATGGAATGAGAATACATGGAAATATAAATGGAACGTAATGCAAATATCTTTTATTTATGATTCATTTCTACTTGTCTCTTTTTACATTTACTCAGATCATGGGTTTTCCTCTTTCTAATAATCGCTTCAAGTGTAAAATTGTTTTACTCTCTGAAAATGTTTAGAACTGGAACTTTAAGCCTGGATTTTGAGATTTAAATAACAAGCTCTCCCAAAAAAATTGTAGCAATTCTAAGATTGTAAGCCAACAGTATCAGTGCTGGAAGGGGAAAAGGATATTTAAAGTGACGTGTGGTAGAGATCAGAGCGGACCAGAGAAGGCGTTTGGAAGGCTTAGTAGCTCTGATCAGCAGCAGTTAAAATCGCAGCTGGGCAGGAGATGCTGAGTCAGATGTAAAGGTATCCTATATCTAGCTGTAATGACACAGCACCTGGGATCACTCCGCGGGCTGTAATGGGCCTCGAGAGGGGGACGCATCTTCACCGCTCCAAAATGGAAGACAGACAGACGGATAGTATGCCAAACTATGTCTGTGAGAGGCGGCCTTGTCGCAGAGCTTATTTGAATTCCTGTTGAAGTTCTGCATCGAGGAGGCTGTGGCTTGTTATGTGATAGGTGTGAAATTTCTTATTCAGTTAGCTCTGCTCAGCCAGTTCAAGCAATTCACGGAAAAAAGTCACCTTAACATTAACAAGGCGTTTCTGTCTTCAGAACTGCTGCTCACTGGATTTTTTAAATTGTTTTTGGCACCATTCTTTTCAAACAAAGAGACTAGTGTGCGTGAAAATCATGAGATCAGCAGTTTCTGAGATACTCAAACCACCCTGTCTGCCACCAACAATCATTCCACGGTCAAAGTCACTTATATCACATTTTTTCCCCAGTCTGATGGTTGATGTGAACATTAACTGAAGTGCCTGACCCGTATCTACATTTCTGTATGCATTGCACTGCTGCCACACAATTGGCTGATTAGATAATCGCATGAATATGTAAGTGTAATAACATAAAAATGTTCCAAATAAAGTGCTCAGTGAGCGTAAATTATGCATCAATAAAAACTGCACTTATTATTTACCATAGGCCAGACCGGCGAATCCAGGTACACGCCCCTGCTTCACTGACGTTACATTTAATCACTTAAACACATTCTCACCAGATCGATTGATAGACAGACAGCAGTGGATACATTAGATAGATTAGATAGATAGATAGATAGATAGATAGATAGATAGATAGATTGAAAAAATAGATTGCCTCAGCACCAGTGTCAAGTAATGTTAGCTAGCTCCATGACTTGTGGCTATATCATTTGTATAGAGAGATAGATATATCGATAGATTGCATCAGGACCAGTGCCAAGTAACATTAGCTAGCTAGCTCTGTGTCTTGTATAAAGACACAGAGCTAGCTAGCTAATAGAGAGAGAGAGAGAGAGAGAGAGAGAGGGACACAGACACAGAGCTAGCTAGCTAATATATATATATATATATATAGAGAGAGAGAGAGAGGGAGATTGATATATTGATACGTATATATACTGTATCTATACAAATTATATACAAGCACGGAGCTAGCAAGTTAGCTAACATTACTTGGCACTGGTGCTGAATCTGTCTGTATGTCTGTCTATCTACCTATCTATTTAATCTATCTATTTATCCACAGCTGTCTATCGATCGATCGATCTGGAGTGTTGAAGTGATTTAACGTAACGTCAGTGTACCGCTGGATGTGACGATAGAGCAGGTGCAGATGGAGACTGGTGTAGGTGTCAAACATATAATAAAAAACATATTGGATATTGTTGTCAAAAGATATAGCTAATTTAGGTAAAATATCCTATTATACTTATCCCCGAGAAGGGGCATGGCTATGGTGTTGACGTGTTGCCGGTCTGTTCTATTGGCCATGTTAGCCATTTATGTTATTTAAGCATATTATGTTGCAAACTAGTGGGCAATAGTGTAACTGTAGGTGACATATATGCCTGATGATGTCGGATATGCAATATAAAAAAAGTTAGCCTTTGTTTTTTCGTTGGTAACCTGGAAAGAATGGATATTTTCAATTTGTCCCACATTGTCCCACAAAATCTTACTGTTTGTCCTGCATTTAGACTGTTTGCATCTGATCACCTTAACTGAAAGCTTGATGGACGTCAAGCTTCCATCTGGATGTCAAGCTTCCCTTTGGGGGGAGGGGTCTTCCTGGGTGTATGGATTTAGTATGTTCGTACATTTGTATATAGTACGTTAGTAAATAAATTTAACATGGACATTGTCCTTCACCATTAATACAATCTTGACAACAAATGCACAAAATGTTTGCAGATTTGTGGTTTGTGAAATAAGAGCACTGATTACAAAACCTATTTCACAATGGTTACATGCCATTTCCTTGTGTAATTAAAGTGAAATCACAGAGGTACATACACTGTTATTTCAAGTGATACACAAACATATACTGTATGCCTCACTGAGCCTCCAGCTTTCACCGAGTTTATACAAGAGGAAGTATCTCGTCTGGAATATGTTTAACAAACATTTGTGAACACCCACTCATATTTCAAATGCAAACACCACCTACACTTAACATAGCTTCTCCTGCACTCTGCATGGCACTGAAGACGTTTAAATATCAACAGAGGCAATGCCTAAACTATAAACAATCTGATCACAGGCACAGGAAAATGTTTAATTGCTTTTGCATGCTACTGCAAACAAGTATAAATTTGGCACCTTTGTTGTTTGATTTATTTAGACTATATCAAGTGTTTCACACTATCACATGACACTGTCTCCTCACTTATCTTGGGCGTCTTTACAAGGAAAAGGATTATGGGTTCCATTATAATTACCAGGCAAACAAGTCAAAGTTATTCTGTTTTTATTTCTTCAGCTGGAGCTGGCCTTTTGCATTTGTAAACAAGTACCACATTCAGGCTCCTCACCACCATGTGAAAATAATACACAACGCAAAAGCACTTTGTTATATCCTTAGTTATTATACAGTGAAGTGATATTAAGCAGCTTGTTAATTACTTGGTTTGCACCAATGAGTAGTATGATGCATTGCTGGAGCAGCATAAAGTTTGAAGAAACACAGAACTTGGTTGGAGTTATTTAATAACTAAAACAATTCAGTAGCAATTAAATGAGACAAGCAGCACATTCTTTTTCTACTCTTTTAGCTACAAATAAGCAAAGGCACCCAGATTTCTCACGAACAGCTGTGTGTATAGAAGAAGATAAGATTGTGACGTGACAGGATATCAAAACGCCTGAAAGGAGAACAATATGCAGAGGGTGAAGAATGGAGTTTGCTGTACTTTTGGGTGAAAGTCTTATGTTAATTACTAATTCTCACAACCACCAAATTAGCTTTGCTCAAATGATCTGTTTTGTGAAACAGCAAGAGAAATCAATTTGCATGCTAAATATAATACCGAAAATTTGATGAAGGGGATCAGAGTTATTATTTTTCCTATTAAACTGAAGAAAGGCCCATCACTGGAAAATAAGGAGGTTAATTTAGACCTAATAAACCTTTTGAAGAAAAGGATTATTTAAAAAAGACATTAATTTGACTGTAAAGTAAATGCTGAGAGCCAGGCACATTGTGCCATGGTGGCCACACTCTCACGCATCCTAATATTTGAATTTTAGTTGCAATATTTAACAATTTGGAATATACACAACCATATAAACAACTCATAAATGATTCATCATAAGTCAGGATATCAAAATGTATAAACTGAGAATAAGATTGCAGGAATATTCTATTAATCTTCCATTTAGTAGAAGAATACTAATAACGTAAACCTACTCTCAATGCTAAACCTATTCAGATTGACTTCCATAAAGTACACATGTAAAATTAACATGTTAACCAACATATTGTTATTCACCATGGAAGCAGCCAAAAATGACAGTCTAAAAACAAATAAAGTTTTAAAAGGTAGCAACAGAAAAAAGCTAATACTGCTGCTTCAAAATGAAAACACTGGATGTGTGGGTTTGGGGGTATTTTTGTCATATTGATGCACAATTTTCACATGTTGTTTCCACTGTTGTTCCCAACGAGGAGAGAACATTCTCTGTTACTGCCTAATTGATATTACAACCACTGCTACAAAAGACACTCCTGTTCCTTCCTTTTTGCTCCAAAGCTGCCTCTGAGTGCGAAACCACAAATGTTCATATTTCTTTATTTGGAATGTTTCCTTGATGGAAAACCTGATGATTTACTTGACTTCGATTCACAGTACAAGGTTGAATTATCTTTCTCCTTTAGATTAAGTTCAGGCTTGATGTCCAGTTCTGCATGACCTATGATCCCCTTGAATGTACACATCCCAGTCACTGTGACATTAGTGAAATGAGGAGGCGGCATACGCTGGCTTTTCATTTCCTCCTGATTCTCCACGATGGACCAATCGAAACATTTGAAACGTGAATCCCGATAAGAGGCGGCAAGCGCGTTATCTTGCAACACTTGACGCAACGCACGCGATAATAACGCGCTAGCTTAGCGGCCGTAGTCTGGGGTTGCGTAGCCGTAGTCCATGTTGTCATAGTTCATTTGTGGCAGCGTATGCGGGTAAATTACAACGCTCGGGGCCTGGGGTAACACCTTGTGTCAACAACAGTATTTCCCATTCATTAAATCGTCTTCAAGGTTTTGTTTGTCGCTGAAAGTTGCCTGGCTACATTAGCGCGGCGCTCCCCGATGCACTGGTAGAGGGCTCCGTTCGTCTCCCTCGGCCCGTAATTACGCTGAACGCAGGAGAGGCAAGATGAAGGCGTGCGGAATAACCCGCCTTTCACTCCATCCGTCCACCGCCGCTGATTTCTCAAGGTGAAATTTCTAGTTCAGTAGAGTCATATTCATTCGGCGGCAGCGGGCAAATGTCACACCTACACTGAACTGCGCTCAATGATTCTGCTATCCTATTCCATTTAAATTTACTCCACTTTTCCTTTCTGACACCTGTTTAAATCAATATCTTCCTCTCCGGGTCGTGGGCCGAATATGCCGAGGCGCTCACCGACCGCTTCTCAAATCCACTAAAATCAACACAATAATTGAAATATTTTCAAGCTGATTACACCAAGGCCCGAGGCTAGGCTGGTTGCTAAGGGTATGCTCCCTGGTTGCTAGGGGGAGTAAATCATCTTGCATTATTTGATTTTTGTTATAGATATGAAACCGCTACTCCCTCGATTAAATGTCTCACAGTCTAACACCTAGGGGACCAAGGGAAAGAGAGGGAAAGCAGCAACCTTGACCCTGTCAAATAAATATCTCTAACTTTTCCTGTCCTCGGGCTTTAAGTCTTTCAACACAAACCTGTCTGCTTATTTATTTTTCCTCACGTTTAAATAACAAAGCCAAGGGAACAGGCGGATTGAGGGAGAAGAAAAGGAATAAGGAAGAGAAGGAAATTGTGAGAGAACAGTGAGCTGTCTTCTGCTATTCAACAGTCTATCAGCTCTGCCAAAATGCTCTGTATTTCCCCTAACCTTGCCAAGACGGAGTGGCATAGCCAGCTAATAGCCTTGAAGTTGCAGGCTGAATCCATCTGGGGTCTTGGTTAGGGAGCTATATTGTAGCGATACACAGAGACACATGCAGAAAGCTTGTCTGGGAGAAGATCACAAAAGGTTTATAGTGTTGTGAACACAGAGACCATCCACATATGGGAGATTCTTACTGCAGAACAAGGGGTTATCAAATAAATATAGTTATATATTATATATATTATTCATTTTTCTATATAAGCTGTTTACCTATTGGCAATGTGAATCTTCATGTTGATGAGCAGCCAAACGTCAGCAGAGATAGCAGCATCTGGTAATATTACAGCATTTGGTTGATTAAGAAATATCTAAAAAATATACATACACTCAGTGATCACTTTATTAGGTAGGCCTGTACACAACATATTTAGTCAGCCAATCATGTGGCAGCAAATGCATAAAAGCATGCAGACATGGTCAAGAGATTCAGCTGTTTTTCAGACCAAATGTCAGAATGGGGAAGAAATACAATGTAAGTTACTTTGACCATTGAATCATTGTTGGTGCCAGACAGGGTGGTCTGAGTATCTCAGAAACTGCTGATCTCCTGGGACCTTACAACAGTTTCTGGAGTTTGAAGAGAATTGGGCTAAAAACTAAAAATATTCAGTGAGCAGCAGTTCTGTGGGCAGAAACACCTTATTAATGAGAGAGGTCAGAGGAGAATGGCCAGACTGGTCAATGCTCACTGAGTGTATATCTACTCAATACATACATACTGTACCCTAGTCCATTCATATTTATTCCAGCTATATTTAATTTTAAAGTCAGATGTTCCTTAATTAAGAAACAATGCTTTATATGTTTTGCAAAACATATGCAGTATCCTTGAAGCATTGTTCTGACCCACGTTAAACAAAACATGCTTAAGCAAATATGATTCCACAACCATGGCTCACAAGAGTGTGCATTTATCGTTTATGAAATGCTGTAAAATCTTACAGAACAATACCAATAGTGTTGCCATACAATTACCAAAATGTGTATAATTATTGGAAACTGCAATGTCTAAAAGTTATTTTTTTATAAATATAAAAAACTGATTTGATGAAGAATGTTAAAGTGTCTGAACTTTTTATGTAATTTATGTTTAGATACTTTAAACCCAGAAAAAGCAGAAAGACAACTTCTGCAATAACACAGTAAGGATAATATGTTTTGGGTTAATGCTTTATTGGAGACAGAGCTGGGCCAGATCAATAGGGCAACTTTCACTGCGGAGGGTGCAGCAGGCATTGCTGTCTGTTTGCTGACTTGCCCTGTTGTTTTTGTTTTTTAGCTTTATTTGTCCAACCTTGACAGTGAAATGCTGACACGAACAGGCAATTCAAAGAAACAACTGTAGTAATAAGTTAATCTTACCTGAATACACAAGAAAATGTCATCACATTGGAAAGGCATAGACTCGTGACAGAAGGAGGACACCATTTCAGGCACCGAGGTAACATTGGATGAGAGGCTTCTTTGTCTGTGGGCCGAAGACTGGAGTGTGGAGTTAGGTCCAACGCCTGCCAAAAGTGCAGTTTCCGTTTCACGCTCTGGTCTAGTGCCAAGTCAAGTAACTATTTTTCAATATGCTAACCGAGTTCTATATCGACTTAACATTAACAATGGAAAAATACAACATTAAATAAGATGCATGCACTGAGAGGCGATTAGACTGTTTTCACAACAAATCAAGTCAGAACAGTACGCCTTTCATTAGGGTCACACAATCACATAGCGGTTGCTTTGTTTTTGTTTACTAATGAAAGCATTGCAATGTCTTAGCTTCCTTCACACTGAAAATGATCATTGTTCCTCCCCTCCAACACTAATTATTATTAAGGATAGCGCACAGATATAACACTGAAATATTTTAGTACAACTATAATAGCTTTGTTAATATCCTTTTTTTGCAAGAAATGGATGGTGTAAAAGGGGAATGAGGGATTAAAAATTTACATATCTTAATAGACAAACATGTACTCAGTCTCTCATCAAAAGTGCCATGTTGCATCTTGGGAATTGTAGCATGTGGGCTTGGAACCCGCTCAGCCCCATTGTCTCTTGCCCTGGTAGGGCACACCATGCTACAATAAACATGAATAGATTTCCATTGCCCCATGGGATAATTACCATAGATTATTCAGCGGGCGAGGAGCCTGCTTTATTGTACCGAAGGATAAAAAAAGAACTTCACCGCGACACCCCGGTTTTGATGCTTTCAGATGTCCTATGAAAATTCAGTTTCATTCTATTCCCCAATTAGTTCGCAATTGAAGAGGATTTGCTGCAGAAATGTGTCAGACACTTTGAAATTCTGCTGGTGCCTGCTTTTCCAAATGAGATCAGTCCTAGCACTAATGATGAGGTCAAGTAGAGAGGAGAGGTAGCGTCTCACATCTCCTCTCAGGCTCCAGCCCTAATGCTACACAATGTGCTCTTGGTTTATGTATACGCTGCCGATGTAAAGCCCCCACATGTTTGTTGCTAAGCGCTAAGCGCTATGGCAATTCGGCTCCCGTCTGCTACATTAGCTGCCTAGACGGCGAGAGTGATTGCTGCCGCTGCCGTGTAACCTTAGCCAATAAAAGCCCCTCCTCGAGACGGCTCTGTGAATGTTACATTTGCTCTCACAGTGTGGGGGAGCCAACTCCCCCTGCATGCTGAACCGCGGCTGGTGCTAAACCCAAGCTTTTTAATATCCAGTGTGGGTATGAGGCCTAGTCTGCAGACAGTCAAAGTGCCAGGTGGGCTGCCAGGCACAGTCTCTCTCCAGAGCTTATCTCTGTTACATCATAACACATTTTTACGTTGACCCAAATTCACCATCGCTGTTCAGCTGCGTTCCTGCAGTAGGGATCCTTTTTCCACAGCGAAAAGACAGATTTTCCGCCCGCTAAACCACTACCGCGTATAGACCAACGCTCGATCGTCGATTAACGTCCTCCTTTGTGGATCCCGCGCGCAATAAGACGTGGATGCCGGACCGCGTATTTTTGTGCGCGTGGGGTCTGCGGTGTGGCTCTTGTTTCAGATGTTCAGAACGGTGAATAATAACATTGTTAATGTGCGCCTGTGTGTAAACAGCAGGTGCGTGGTTGAGTGATACTGCCCTGCTGGGACTCCAGGCCTCTGCTGGGGCTAGGGATCAGGAGGGAGGCACAGGGAGAAATCTGTCACACACAGCAGAAACATACGCCCAGATATCACCCCGCATACCTGCCACAGACACAGCGTCTCGCAAATATCCACCGCAACCAGACTAGGTTCATATTATATTAATATATAGCGTATGTTTACCTTGATAAAGATACATGATTTAGATTTTTGAAAATGTTTGCACATCTATCGGAAATACTTTAGACGTACAAAATCTAGAGATACAGTGGGCTCCAGATTTATTGGCGCCCTTAATAGAAATTTAGAAAAAAGGCTGCATATACTAAACAACATGGATAATGATCTATATTTATCTATGTTCAAATATAGTCAAAAATGATATACTGTTATTTCAATACATTTACTCTCATGTTTACATTTTTTAATTTAGTAATCTCCTTTTTTTACTGAAAACCACAGGTGCCAAAATTATTCACACTCCTAACACTCCTATTGTAAATGAAATCAAACAAAGTGAAATTGACAATACAATTTGACTTCTTTTAGTTAATCTCAGTCTAAAGGAACTATATTGTTACTCAATAACAATACTCAATCACTTCCTGTTTCACTATAGTATTAAATGAGGTAAGAAGCATTCAAAATCCCTTTGTCAACCATCAGCATGGGAAAACCCAAAGAACTGTCAGTTCAGAAGACACAGATAGCAATTCACCATTATGGTAAGTCGGGTAATGGGTACAAAAAAACCCAAAAAAACATAAACAGTTAAACATACCACTGTAAGGGCAATTATAAAAAACAGTTTTCCAAACTACATTTGAATTATGACTGGAAGAGAGTGCTATGGTCAGATGAGACCAAAATGTAACATTGGCCATCCACACCATTGACATGTTTGGTGGAATGGAGAAGTTGAGGCACCTCGTACCTACTGTCAAATGAGGTCATTGATGTTTTGGAGATGTTTTGCTGCCAGTGATCCAGGAGCACTATTTAAGATCAATGGCATTTCAACAAAGTACCAGTAAATCTTGGAAGAAAATCTGGTCGTCTCTGCTAGGAAGGGGAGACTTGGTCGTAGGTAGATTGTCCAGCAGGCCAATGACAGCAAACATACATAAAAATCTACACAGAATGGTGAAGTAAAAACAACAACCATGTTCTGCAACGGCCATCTCAGACTTAAATCCCATGAAGAACCTGTGGTCTGAACTGAAGAGGAGGGTATCCCAAGGATATCAATGATTCTGAAATCTTCTGCATGGAGAAATGGTCAAAAATCCCTCCAATGTGTTCTCTCACACCAATTATTTGAAAAGACTCATGGCTGTCATCTGTGCCAGGAGTGTTTGCACAAAGTATTAAAGCAGGGGTGACAATAATTGTGGAACCTGTTTTTTGGGTAAACATTTTTTTATTTGAAAAATATAAGACTTTGTTAGATTCCACTGAATCATTGATAAAGCACACTGCTTTACACATGCTTGAAAACAATACTTATGTCAATAACAATAGCTGTATTATATTTTAGTTTACAGCATTTATTATCCATATTTATCAAGGGTACCAATAATTCTGGAGCTCACTGTATGTGCAATAAAATTACAGCCAAATTCCCAAACAAATATACAGTAGAATGACAACAGCGCCGTGGAGAGAGAAATGCAGTTGCAGTGACAAGCATAACTTGTGCTTGGATTAAAAAAAAGCAAGTTGCGTATAATCTACATATTGTTTCAATACCTCAACTTAGTCTGGAGAGGGAGCAGAAAATGCAACCGAAAAGTCACGGACGTCTAATATTATTAAAACTGATCAATTTTTTTTATCTATCTCAGCCCATTCATGTGCCTTTTATCAATTACCACGCTCTATCTTGTGTAACTGACAGGGTGAAGAATAGGCCTGGGCTCTGTCACAGAGCAGCCGGGCTCTTATCCACACAATCTTAGATTAACTTTACATAGCACTCCGCCTCATGCTTTTAAACATGTCATCTTGGCATCAGGACAAGCCTCTGCATTAAATAACAGTAATTGCTAAGAACATGGTGGATTAACATAACAATACCGGGACATGTTAACATTAAACGCAAGATTTGTCTTTCTGAGATTATGGCTCAGTATTCAGAACAAACCACGAGAACACTGAATATTTGTTTCACTTTTTGTACATCCTTTTTTTTTTTGCTAATGAGTAATTTCCCTGTGTTTATATGCCCCTACAGGGTTTTCACAGTGAACTTTTTCTATTCCACATTTTTCATTTGAATTTTAACTGCTTTGTTTGTCACAAGATTTAGGGAATTGTGCAGATGAGAAATTATGCCATAATTGTCCGCTGAGTGAACTTAATTCATTGAGCTAATTTCCAAATGGTTTTAAAAGCCTCAGTGAATTAAAGATGCACTATTGACCTGCACTGAGAAAGATATTTAGTTTGATGCGTTCCACTGTTCATCTGAAGTTCCAATCCCATGATGTGGAGTATATCATTTTGAATTATGCTGAATTATGTTCTTATGAATAAAAAAATAAAAAAACCTTTGAGTTTCACATATAATATGCATATAAAACAGGTAAAAGGCCCTGGCTCATTACATGAATTCTACCCACATCACATTACCACAACATGCAGAGTAAATTGATCTGTGTTCTGCAAGAACACCAACAGCATTATATTCTTCAGATTTGTAAGTGAGCATATATTTTAATTCCTAGTGTTGGCCTCAATTAGAAGACGAATACAATAAATTTAACCTTGGAAGTGATGTACAAAAACAGTATTTATGCACTGGTTGAACAAACAGCTAATTTCTGTTCGAAAAATCACATTAACTCACAACTTAGATTAACTGGAAACTAGTCTACTCTCAGTAATGAGCAAAATGGATTGCTCGCAATTGAATACAATTACACATTATTCTGTATAAATTGATAGCATTTTTTAAGCTCGATAAAACGGAATGGTTCCTTCACTGTTTCCCATCGCATCCTCATATCATTTGCTAACCGTTGCTTTCTGAGACAGATGAGTATTGGGCTGGACAGTGATGCGTGTGTGTGTGTGTGTGTGAGTGTGTGTGTGAGTGTGCAAGTACGTATGTGAGTGTGTGAGTACATGTGTGTGTGTGAGTATGAGTGTGTGACTGTGTGTGAGTGTGTGTGTGCGTGAATGTGTATGAGTGTGAGTGTGTGTGTGAGTGTGTGTGTGTGTGAATGTGTATGAGTATGAGTGTGTGACTGTGTGTGAGTGTGTGTGTGTGTGTGTGCGTGGTGGGATTTAAGGCTGAAAGCCTCCAACCATTAGCAGCAGTTTCCCTGCTTCCCTTCCTTCTTGCACAGCGTGGCCGACAGCTCCTCGGAGAGGAGGGGAAGGGGGGGGGGGGGGGGGGGGGGGTGGTATCAGGAGTGATCAGAGCCTGGCCCCTAAATAAACCTGACGCCTGCTGATTGGGGGCCATTCATTAGCCTGTAGTTTGGGCCGGCGCGTGGCAGCAGGATCGATAAGGCACTCCAACTCCTTTTATTTACAAACTAACAGCTTTTAGTGGCTGAGTTTTTAAACCAGCGGCTGTTTAACTGCTTTATTCGGATTCAGCATGAAACCATCTGGTCCCATTTGCTGTAAGTCTCTCCTAAAGCCCCAGCCTGACAAGCAGGAGATATGTCAATGCAGTTATCAGCATAAAGCAACATCTGCCACGCCTGACACCCACTATTGTACGGCCATTTAATCTGTCCCCCTCCTCCCCTTAACTGCAGACAACAGCTCCCTATATTATATTTTGCCACTCAATTAGCACTATCATCCCGCTGAAATAGAGGCCAATTTACCTTTAATGACATCATTGTTAGACTAGTGGCAGTGGTTGGTGTTGGTGCTGTCACTAGATAACAGAAGGCCATCCCCGTTTCCGCCACTGGTCGCCGCGGAGCCTGCCGGAGCCGGCGTCGGCCAATCGCGGGGGCCGCCTTCATCCCTTCACCACCAACATTGTTTCCGACAGTTCACAGAAGCAGCGTGGCGGAAAATTGAGTCCAGATTCATTAGGTTTTCAGTGTGCTGCTCAAGTCAGTTAAATTGATACATTTCCTAACAAAATTGAAGTGCTTTTGTGCTGCCAGCGGAAGGCTGGTGACCCTGCTCGGCCCACTGAGCAGCCGAAACGAGTTGATGGATCCATTAGGCCGCTTAGACCGCTTTTTCCTCTCCCTCCATTTCTGAGTGACACTGTAAATCTGAACCAATTTCAGACTCTAATCATCATTACAAACCTCTCCACTGTTCATTTATTACTCTACAATTCTAATACACTGCACAGATGGGTCAGCACACAGAGGGAGAACTCCAGAAACCCAGGTCTAAACACCCAGCCTTCCTGTTCCCCCTGGTTAAATGGTTCATGACTGGTGAGACACTTCTCATCCAGTGAAAGGCACAGACTCGCTGCTCCTGCACTTTAGCCCCTGTTTTCTCCTTTTCTGCGAACGACCAGACGATAGTCGATAAACAAGGCCTAACCCAGCCCGGTGGAAAACACAGGGGAGGCACCACAAACCATGGTAAGAGCTGTCAAAACAACTATTAAAATATGGTATAAGTAAAATATGGAGAATACATGTCTAAATGCTGGGGAAAAAAGTTATTCTGGAAAAAAAGGAAGAAAGAGAAGATTAAAATGTATTTTAGTGATTGGCAGGCCCTATGGCCTGGCCAACAGCAAAGGTTGATGGCTCTCTATTGTATAATAATTACTGTAACACCTCCAAAGCATTTCTTAGCCCAGCGCCATCTTTCTGGCAGCCCCCGGGCTGCCTACTCAACCACATGGTTGAGCAATGACTGCTGCAGGATATTATTCTCATATAAACCCAAATCAGATTCTTTTGCTAAATGTGCAGTGTTTAAATGATGAAACAAGAAACATGAATAATAACCAGAACATATGTTTCTATATATCTAACCATTAAATGATGTACTCCATGAAAGTTCACTGTGTACAACAAAACAGGTGAAATCTGAAACGGCTGAAGAGTACGGATACTGGGATAATTTTATATACTTGATTTGCAGCCCATTAATCTGCAGGCTTACTTTTGAAAAGCACTGAGTAAGCTTGTCAGTTTCTCCATCTAATTACTGTTTCTCCTCATATCCTCTGAGTGTGGTGAAAACACGCTATAATTGATATCGAGATGCTTTTGCCCTCAGAAAGTAATTAAGGTTATCAATTAATACAGTCTAATTTCTGGACATCTTGGCTCGGTGTCCTTGAATGTTCTCTGATTAATTCCTCAAACTTAAAAAAACTAAAGCGCTTCAATTACTTTGCATTGAATTGCAGCCCAGCGAATGACCTTAACCGCAGCAGCATCAACATTTAAATTAAACCCAATCCAACCTTAGTCAAACAAAACCAAGGACACAGGATTCATTGCAACCAAAAGGCCTTCCAAGATTTTAATATCTTTCTGAGTGCAAGAACACCCTCAGCGGGTGCTACACTGGCACCATAAAACTGAGGAATTTGCACACATTTGTTTATGAAGGTGTGAAGAACCCGGCATTGCTCTCCATTAACATAAATGGAAGGCTCTTAAGGAATCAATAACACCATTGGAATCAATTAACGGCCCACACAAAGAAACTTCTTTCCTCCTCTGGGATCTGAGCGGAAACAGATTCCCTGTTTTACAGAGGTACCCTGGTTTAGTTACGTTCTGTATCTGTTTGTTGTACTTCCTTGGTTAAAGCGATGTTCCGAACATGGGTATTCAGGAAAAAAAACATTAAAGGGAAAAAAAGATTCTGTTATTTGACACAATATGTGAGGCTACTCTTTCTCAAAGAGAAATAGACTGCTTCGTAAAAGCTTTTCATTTATTTTAAAGTAAACATCCAAATATACACTCAGTGACCACTTTATTAGGTAGACCTGTACACCAGCTTGTTAATGCAAATATTGAAACAGCCAATCATGTGGGGGCAACTAAATGCATAAAAGCATGCAGACCAAATGTCATAATGGGGAAGAAATGTGATCTAAGTGACTTTAACCGTGGAATGATTGTTGGTGCCAGACAGGGTGGTTTGAGTATCTCAGAAACTGCTGATCTCCTGGGATTTTCATGGACAACAGTCTCTAGAGTTTGCAGAGAATGGTGTGAAAAACAAAAAACATCCAGTGAGCTGCAGTTTGGTCGAAGCTGACAGGAAGGTGACAGTAACACAAATAACCACACATTACAACAGTGGTATGCAGAAGAACATCTCTGAACACACAACGTGTCAAACCTCTAAGCGGATAGGCTACAGCAGCAGAAGACTTAATAAGACTTAAATAATCTACCAAATACCTAAATAATTGCTGGGTGTATATTGCATTACCTGTCCTGATACTTGCAGCCCATAAACACTAACGCACAATACAACTGCACACATTCTAC
The DNA here is from genome assembly GCF_963514075.1 of Conger conger. NCBI lineage: Eukaryota > Metazoa > Chordata > Actinopteri > Anguilliformes > Congridae > Conger > Conger conger. The sequence goes on from NC_083761.1 coordinate 55,680,045, forward strand.
TAAACGCTGTCGCCGAGGTGAGAATAAACAGTCATCCCCACCGCCCTCGCAGTCCCTACTTTACTCGCCTATCCCGGCAACAATATTACTGCTGGGGGGATTATGGTGACATAATCTTAGCAGTGGCCTGTGAGAGGTGGCTGAATAGGTCGGACACTCTATGCCATGCAGTGATAACGGTTTGTCACTGGGGCTCTTGGGCTCATCATTCACAATCTCGCAGATTAGTGGCCTGCACCTTTCAGAGCATTCAAAAGCACGGCAACGGCTACATGTTTATTTTCAAAACCCCGAACACCCCGGCATGGAGGGAGCGTCTTGTCCCCTTTTCTTGAGCCCGTCCTTATTTCCCTTCATCCCCTGCGTGCGTTTCAGTGGGGCCCTTTGTCTCGCAGGCGCGAAAACGGGACGCCGCCCCGGATGAGGGCCTTGCCCGATCGGGCCCCCGGAGGCCGGCTTCCCGTTCAGAGGCTTCGACGACAAAAACAACCCGGTGACTACGTTCGCGCCGCTGCCGTCTCGAGAAGAATACGACGATTCCTGGAACTCACCGGACAGAAAAATGTCACAATGTCTTTCAAACAACAATCTTCAGTAGTTTCAGCTGTGATAGTGTACATAATGTCCCAATTGGACAGAGCTCATTTAACACTGCTAGAGTTGATTTTACACCAGTAATTATGCTTTGCACATGGGCACGGCCGCTGGACTCCAGTCCCTTGGAACACTCTTGGAAATTAAGGGATGAAAAGCGCTTGTCACTCGGGCAGTACCCTATAGGTACATAACATTGCACCCCTAGCCAGCAATACATAGCTAATTTGTACCTTTTTGGCTTGGAAAACATACTAACCAAACAGAACATAACTGTACTTTCAGGTCACATTCGGAAAATTTGATCCTCGAAGAAGGAAAATGGACCTCCCTAGTCACTTTATTTCAGAGAGTGAAGGGTCAGGGGAAGGGTGGTTCCACCGCAAAGCCAAACAGCACTGCCCAGCTTCCCAAAGTCAAAGAGCGGAGCTGCGGCCAGGATATCCATTTTACATCCAGTTTCAATTTTCCCTCTGTGGTCGTCAGTGCCACGGTCTGCCATGTTTATGGCATGAACTGCTTTCAAGAGAGCTTTAATCAGTCCTCCCTGATTCCCAAGTTATAATTTAAAGAGATCCTTTGCATCTCACAGTTAGAGTGTAAATGAGATGTGACATTTCATTTGTGCTGTACGGAAAAGGCGCTTCAAATAAATAAATATCAGGCCATGACAGGCGGGGGTTGCTGTGGGCACCTCTCTACATGACAATCTCTGGTAAACTGTCACACATTAAATTGTCTCTCTCAAACATGCCGCCTTCTGATTGGTTAGCAGATGTAAACTAAACGGAGCACTCCTCTAAACCGTTCCCGGAAGCATGAAATTGACATTGTGAATCATATATGACACTGACTTCTCCACCTTGTAATTGATCTGCATTTAGGCCGCGTGCAAAGCGTCGGTCAGCTAAAACGACGCATTGCACCACCTGCGTATTACCAGTCCCTTTCTATTATCAGGACAAACACTCTGTGTTCTAATTTATTTAATCTTTGGACTCTTTTCCGCTATATATTTTCGGCAAACGAAGTGCAGCAGATTAGTTAGCGAGTGTGGCTTTGCCGACTGCAGCTCCACGCGGAGTAGATCTTCCTTTTCTTAATTGAATTGAGAAAGCTTTCTTTTTTTATCTAATCCCCTTTTCTTCCAAACTCTAGCACATGGGAACCTGGGCAACGTGAGTTTCAAATTAAGCACTTTATGTTCACAGAAGTATTCTTATCTCTTCGTTGCTTCTGATACCGAGTCTGAGAATGAGGTTTGTACATTTAAGCACAGTACAATGCAATATCTTACCTGGGTGCTTTTGGGTACAGGTACTTCAAAAACATTTATGCCTATTACATGTTACGTACAATAGATATATTCTTCCTGGTTGGCAAAATATAATTTTTCAATTCAGTTCAAAGGAAAAGCTGCATCCTCAGTAAATATCAATAACAAAGTATTACTGAGTCCCATGAAAATGGAAGGGCAGCACAAAAATCTAATTCTCTTTTCTCATGCTGTGAGCATCAAAGTGTATTATGTTACATTTCTCACAGCACAATTCAAATGAACAGTGTGTTTTTCACTATCCAGAAAGTGTATGAAACCACTAAAAAACCAATATCTGTTACACTATATTCAATACAGTATCCATATCATTTATTAGCACTGTTTGGGGGATATTATATATATACTGAATATACACAGTAAAACGTTATTATATCTGAATACAATGCATATGCACAATGCAGAAGCACTATATCTGACCATAATACTGTATTTATGGTTTACATCTGTGTCAGATTCTGAGGTTTCATCGGGATGTGGACTGTGCCTGCTCTAGTAACACCTTCCTCCAGTAACACCTTCCTCAGACGGAGCTCACTAGCAAACGCTCGGATTGAGAATAGCCTTCGCTGTCCATTTGCGAGTTGATTAGGATAAGGGTAAGCCTGCAATTTCAAAGGTAATAACGCAGTCACTTCCCTTATTGTTTTATCACACTGCTGGGGGAATTCATCCGGTTCTGTCTTTAAGATCCACATCTGGGCTGTAAATAAGTAGCGGCTGATAAGGCTTGTTCTAGCAGGACCGCCAGAGATAGGGGGTCTTACCTGCGGGTCATTTTCAGCATGATCGCTCTTATCGGCCGGTGAACCGGGACTTCTCCCCCCCCCAACCACTCCGCTCTCCCTTCCTCCCGGATCTGAACGGAAAGCCGGTTTTCGGACAAACTTGGCCATTAGAGAGGGATTGGGGTTTTTTCCCCCCATTGTTGCACTGCTCATTAAACCTTTTTACCCACATCAGCGACGGTGGTGAGCCGTAGCGCTCTCCCCCCTAATCAAATCAGGCCATTAACCCAGCCAAATTAGCACACATAAACCTGGGCAGGCTCAGTCACACATCCAAGCAAGGCCCCATTCCTCACACAGGAAAAAGGAAACATTTGAGGTCAAAGTAAATGCCCTGTGCAATTTACATTATGGGGTGGGTGGAGAGGGGGGGGCTTCAATCAAAACAGTTTGGAAAAGAGATCATGGTCATGAATAGCTCCGTTAGATGAGGAGAACCATTAATCACTTTTAAGTAATAACTGCAATTATTATTATTATTTCATTGGATTGCGGACAGAACTCATATTTTATCAGATTGTCTGGGTTTGGGTAATCCACAAAGCTGAATTGAATTACGCTAAGTTTCTTATTTTTATTTTTATTTCGCCTCTTAAACAGCAAGGACTCAACAAATGGAACTTCTGCACCTTACACGAATGATCAAATACAGCATATTATAACAGAATTATTGTGAAATATCTGAAACCCCTCCATTAGGAGTTTTTCAGGGAAGACTGGCATTGATATTCATCTTTGAATAATTGTTTTGTATGTACATTCGGATGTTTGTATACACGTGTGTATGGCTTTAATAATGGGGAGAATTCCCATAAAGAAAATATAAAAACAAAAAGGTCTACAAATGTATATTTACAGGATATGTTTATTTGCGGAAAACCTTGGGGAATACATATTCCTGTACTGTAACCCGCATCTACTTTGAACTTGCTGTTTTGAAAAAGGATAAAATGGAAAGCTAGCTACTTAAATCTGCAGCCACTGCCTTTCCAACATTTTCAATGGAGGAATTTCTGATCATCGCTGAGTACTTGGAAAATCCAGGTTTAAGACGGGAAGGATATTTCAAATTACCTTCTTGAGCTGGAAAAAGCCTTGCAATAAATAAATAATGTTACGATAACAACAAGGGTAGCGACAATGAAGGGTTTCAGCGACGAACACTTCTGCAAACTGCCAATCAGGCCCACATAGATGTAATTCATAAATACATCATTTGAACATTATGGATTGGATGGGTTGGACTCAGTTACCATGGCTGTTGGCTAAAGCCCTGTTTTCTATGTGCGTCGATTCTGGTACACCGTAGGGTAGTGAGATAGCTTATTAAGGTGTTCGAGGCTCATGAAGGATCAGCCTGTAGTGAACCGTTTCTATGGTAACAATTTGTAATGACACATTTAGCCGGTATATTTACATTCTCTCCTGGGACATGACTAGGGGACTCTTCTGCGGAGGGGACATTATCAGAACATCACCAACATGGGGGGTACAAGGGCCCTTGCATGTCATACGTTCATTTCTCGCACCTACTCACCTCCACGTTCTCCTGTGCTGCATATGCCATTAATCTCAACCATAACAAAACACCCCACGTACCCCGCATGCCTCCTTATCTGTAGAGAATAATGACAAAGCAGGAATAATTTACACACTGTGTATGAATTACACAAGCACTGCTGAACAAAAAATACACTTAAACCTTCATATTTATGACGCTCCAATCAAATAAAGACAAACAAACACACACACACACACACACAACTCTGGGATGTTTCTGACATTCATTAATAAGGATTGACACCTTGTATCTCCTTCAACGGTCTAATTTAGCTTAAAAGATAGAGGTGTGTTCCCCGGGGCTGAGCGGGAAAAAGCAGTGGCGGAGTGGGGCACGGGCCAGGCCCGCGCAGAATCTCACTCCAGGGGTGTTTCTGTGGGGACCTCTCCCCAGCTGTCGAGAGGGATCCAGGGGATATCATCTCCCGCCTGGAACCCTTCCAGGTTGTGATATTTCCAGACACACGACAGCAACAATGCAAAAACAATTTTCACAGCTGCAAATTGTTAACAAAATAAGCGTCGGAGCCCCCTACACAATTGATAGTTCAAACCAAATTGGCTGTTATTTGAACTCGGCTTTTAAAGCGTCTGATGCATGAAACCGCTCGAGGAAGCAATGCTTACCGGGATGGAGGAGATTGCAAACAGTGACACAAGTGCCATGGCAACACCGGGAAAATGTTTGTGCTCCCTGGGTATTCGCTGCCTTGTGTGGATTTGTGACAGAATCGGTTTGTGCATCAGTCAATACCGCGTGACATGGAGTTGCTTTTTATGTTTGCATTAGTGTCGCCCCTGAACTACTTTGAGCGCTGAGGACATTTCTGTGAAAATAATACATTTGCATAAGCATTTCAACATTTTAGTCTAAAGTATTAATTTCAGATTTCTATATGTGGTATGAGTCAAGCATCACCGAGGATTAAAGTCACAAGCTATTTGTCTACAGATGAGCATGTTATTCACTTCACCGGGGAGTTCATCTTAACACTCCTCAAAAACAGGTTCAGTGCTGATCGGTGACAATAGTTTTCCTCTCATTTTCCTTAATCAGACTGACCTGGTATGGATAAGGGTGATTATAATGGTATGGCAATAAATAAATATATAAAATAAACACCCCCTCCCCCCCCCACACACACACACCTGGCTAAAATGGCTTTGTTTAAAAAATGCCATTACGGCTCATGGCGTTGGGAACACAGTGCTCTTGTCATTTTGAACTCATTCGCTTCTTGAAGTCAAAGCCATATCCGATCATCAGCGGATTCATGAGACACTCAGAGAAAGGCGAGCATTTTGCATCTCCATCTCTATCTTATGTTACATTGCACTGACCTTGGCATATGTGGCTCGCTGCTTTCTAGTTTTGGGCTAAAATTGAAGAGCTTACACGTATAAAAATAAATAAAGAGGCAGAATAGAAATTGCCTGCACCACAGAACTCGCTATCAGTGGGAATCTAAAGGCTGTGCAGTTTCAGAATTTCAGTTTAGCTTCCGATTAAGGTAAGTCCCGGTATTTTATTCCCTACATCTCTATGCTTCATAGCTTTCAAAGACTGCTGGGTAACTGCCTATTATCCAACAGTTCCACTCCACTGACCTCCCCAATAAAACTTTTCATATCCTTATAAACGAACTAGATTGCCGTGTTATAAACATTTACACTGCGCTAACAGATCATCTCCGCACATCGGAATTGGCTAAATTCCCTTCTCCCAATGAATATATTGAAGGAGATTAGAGATATGATAGCTTTTCAGATTGCTGAACCCAGAGAAATTAGTTTAGCGAGCGTTTACAGAGGCTAAATTGGAACCATTAAATAGTGGATTAAATTGATGGTACTTTCATTGTCTGTCCTTCAGTATCGCTGTAAAATCAATTAGCCGTCACTATTCCATTCTCGATAAAGTGTGATTGTCAGTCGTGGATGGGCACTGGAGAACCTGACAGCCAGTTGGAATAGCACGCCATGTGGAAACAAATTTGCAAGGGGGCACTGAAGGAGGGAACATGACTGGGGGATTGTGTTTGGAAGCACTATTGTCTTCATCATGAGCTTAATGAGCACAGAATGTGTACTGTTATTCTAAGGAACTGGCTTTCTTTCTTCCGTCTGGCCAGAGGACTATGGAAAATGTGATGCTGTTCTGGCTGATAAAGTGGTTTGCTCATTGATTCTTTATTATTATTATTTCCCCCCAAGTCTATGTGACTGCAGATAGGAGCCATTTTAACATCCAAATTCCCTTCTTCACAAGAGGTGAGAGTGATTTTACTCGAGGCGTAAATGTGTCTGTTATGGCTGAAATTGATCTCTTTACCTGTTTAAAGATGCCTCCAATTTAAGGAGTGTCGTGCTGTGACTAAAACTTCCAACGCATATATTTGTATTTGTTAATTAACTCTGAACCACACATTTTAATATATGATGACCACGTCTGTTTTTTCTTCAGAACTGCATATCGTAATCCCACTGTCAGCTTTCTGTTTCCAGAAGCATGTTATTTATCAGACTAATTTAGTTTAAGAAAAAACAGCACACTAAAATTAATTATTTGTAAGCAATGAAGGCTAGAGGCAAAAAAGCATCAATGCTTCTCTTTGTGTATGATGTCTATATATACGCTTATTCAACTGAATGCTGCATAAATGCAAACAACATTCCTCAATCTCTAAAATAATATTTCAATTAAAATATTTAGATGATACATGGAATGGATAACTTGGACTAAAATTTGTAATAATTATATGTCAAATTAGTGCCCTCCAAGAATGGTCAAAAATTGGATTCAATAAGCTATACTAGGCAAAACGATTGTCATCTATTCTATTTAACCTAAATAATGTACTTTCTGCCACACTCACCTTGTTGTGTGTGGATTATTCGGACTGAAATTGTACATTTGGGCCAAGAAAGGCGCACCAACCATTTCATTCACATTAGAACCCATGTCGTGAAAACTGAAAAAGAAAAACATCCGGTTGTTGCTCACAGTATCTTTTCCTTGTTAAGATAAGCAAACACCATGTTGTGGTCCTTTAAATTCCAGTATCTGCCAGCATAACACACAGACTACTGAAATGACTTCAGTCTATTGAATTCTGAGTCTCTCCTAAGTTCTTTAGCTCCCAGTAGGACTCATGTCTAGATCAGAACCTGATTAGCAATTACTATGAATAACACGAAGTCATTCTCTCTGGATGAAGTAGCACTGTTTGATACCACCACTGTTTGTCACGTGCGCATGCAATTTATGTTAAGTGCTTCAAACTGAGAAAGTGATGAACACAAAAACAAAGCCCTTGACACAGCTCACAACACAATGCCTTTGTGAAGGGTTGCCTTCAGCTTCTCTGATACTCTCTACCATGGCTATAGCTGAGTGCTTGGCCTGAGGAGATCCTACTTTCATTGGCTTTCATCGCCCAACAATTACCCAATATAGGTTTATTTCATTTAGTCTATTCTTAAATGTATTTATAGAATGGTATTTTTGACATCACAGCAAGGAAACTAAAAAAAGATGTTAAAAGTAAGATGAAAAAAGATGATAACCATAAAGTAGACAAATAGGAGGCAAAATAGAGGAGTAGACTTTGGCTTATATTTGATGGAATAATGGGACAAAAATTTGTAATAATTATATGTCAAATTAGTGCCCTTCAAGAATGGTAAAAAAATGGATTCAATAAGTGTATACAGCTATACTAGACAAAACAATTGTCATCTTCATTCCATTTTAACCTAAATAACGTACTTTCTGCCACACTCACCTTGTTGTGTGTGGATTATTCGGACTGAAATTGTACATTTGGGCCAAGAAAGGCGCACCAACCATTTTGTTCACATTAGAACCCATGTCGTGAAAACTGAAAAAGAAAAACATCCGGTTGTTGCTCACAGTATCTTTTCCTTGTTAAGATAAGCAAACACCATGTTGTGGTCCTTTAAATTCCAGTATCTGCCAGCATAACACACAGACTACTGAAATGACTTCAGTCTATTGAATTCTGAGTCTCTCCTAAGTTCTTTAGCTCCCAGTAGGACTCATGTCTAGATCAGAACCTGATTAGCAATTACTATGAATAACACGAAGGGTTGCCTTCAGCTTCTCTCATACTCTCTACCATGGCTACAGCTGAGTGCTTGGCCTGAGGAGATCCTATTTTCATTGGCTTTCATCACCCAACAATTACCCAATATAAGTTTATTTGATTTAGTCTATTCTTAAATGTATTTATCGAATGGTATTTTTGACATCAAAGCAAGGAAACTAAAAAAAAGATGTTAAAAGTAAAATAAATAAAGATGATAACCATAAAGTAGACAAATAGGAGGCAAAATAGAGGGGTAGACTTTGGCTTATATTTGATGGAATAATGGGACAAAATGGAGGAGGAGGGGGGAGTCAGAGGACGTAAAATGTTTAATTCAATACATTTCAGGAGCTGGTCCAGCATGTTAAATGAGCTGAATTTACCCCCGCCACAGCAGCAGAGGATAATACCGCTTCCATTCATTCCAGTCTGAGAGAATTCGACTCCACGTCTAGCTGCCTGACCCAAAACTCCTTTAGGCCTCTGACACGGGAAGCATGGGGAATGGGAGACGCGATTATGAATGCCGCATTTTCTGCGCTCGGCGCAACGTTGGCAAGTCTTTACCGTAATTGAATTGCGAGGCTCGTGTTTTTTGGCAGACCCGCTTATGGTGGGCCTTTCCTCTGATTCTCAGACAGCAAACAGTCTCGGCGACGCCATTCCAGCCGTCACATCAAACGCTCCTGTGATCCCGGGAACGCCGGCCCTGCTGCGGGGCCATATCGCTCCGCGGGGCCCGGCCGCAGGGTGCGGATCCTACCGCACAGCGAGGAGCCTTATCGTAGGGCCGCACCGGATAGATCACTGCTCCCGCACCCCACCCCGCCCCCCCGGCCCCTCGTCGTGGTGCGTTCCCGGCTGAAGGAAGGATAATGATTCGCCTTGGTGCCAAGCGAGGGCACGATTGTAAACACATGTCTGTACTCTGATGCGCCGGTTAAACTCCGCGACCGTTTCCGGCAGAAAAAAAAAGGAGAAAACCTCTGCTCGCTGATAGCTTTGAAAAACACAAAAAAGCGGGTCAGTTCTCACCAGCAGCACTGATTATGCTGTGGAAATTCTGTGAATACCGGCCCTCGTGTAGACTCCTGTCAGGTGAATTCTGCTGAATCCATTAATAGATTACGACATTCACTTGATACCGTGCGATGGCGGTAGCTTGATATTCATGGAACAACACGAGTGCATTTTCCTTTTGGCAAAACAAAGAAATCAAACCTGTGTGCGGTAAATACGGAGATAGCCATGCATTATGCATTAAAACTGTTTAATATTTGTGAGCCCTCCACTGCTAAATCATACGAAACGTTCAGGCGTCGGAGGACGAGTCGCAAACTGGCCGACTGCTCCGCTAACAAATCACACGGCATTATGGCTGTCAATTCGCCGGAGATGCTGCTTAATATCCTATGAGATCAAAATTTCATCAAATTCTGCCCTCTAATGAAATCAAGGCGAGCACTGCTGTCCCTTTCCCACTGTTTGAATTCTGTTATCTTCACATTGGCTTAGCCGCTGCTCCAGATTGCCCGAATTAGTGTCACCTTTTGTGTGCGCGAGATGTATATATTTACCCAAAAAATATGACAGCTCGTGTGTCACAAATTGATAACTGAGAGCATCATGCCATGTCAGGACTCATTCTGATGCATTATCGTGAATGGGTGAATTTAGATTAAGAGGCTCAATCCAGCAAATTGAAAAAAGAGAGGAGAGGTTAGTGCCTCTGCCTTTGTGAGAGAACGAGCCACATGGTAGGTCATTAATTGGCTACCGGTGGGAGGCGCCGCTGTGGCCATAGGAAAGGAGTGATTTACTTACCCTGTTCAGAGTTCACATTAGTGGGTTCTGATTTCCAAAAGTCCACCGTCACTGTCCCACGTCATTAAAACCCACCCACTGTTTTAGCCCAAAAACGCACGTTGTACATCATACTTTTTAATGGAAATACAGATTCAAGTAAAATAGGTAATGATATAATGCAAGAATAGCTTCTATGTTTATTGTCGTCAGAAAGATTATCACTGCACTGAAACAAAATAAGAAATAAAGCATTACCCCATCCTATATTTCCGATTTAGTTTAGTTTCCAAATATCAGAGGAAGATAGATGCTCCAGAACACATATAATTTGGTTAATAACTTGGAACGCATAACAGAGTAGCAGTGTCAGAATCCTAGTGGCCTTTAGTCACACTTAATTTCACATTATTAGCACGATTTACATTGCTCACTTGTAAAAAAAAATGTGTTGTTGAGACAAAAGTGGGCCTGACTGCATATATGCAATAGTACCCCTGTGCACTAGGGTTAGGAGCTTGGACATCCCCAACACCAGCTAAAGTACTGAAGGTTCTAGAAAATCCTCAATGGCGGCTTACACCCCATGAACACGTTATTAATGTTTCCGCCTGAAGAAATGATGCTGACTGGAGCTAGACGCATGCAGGCCCCTGTTCTTTTTGAAGGCTCGGAACATACCGGACCGTCGGTAAGTTTAGCTATCGGCCTACAGCTTGGAGGATAGAGTTTCCCGTGAGAGCGAAGACGGGTGCGGGGAGGCGAGGTCAGGGAAGGTTCGGGAGGGGCAGCGCGTCGTCCCCGTGCCAGCTGAAGACGGCGAGGCTCTTTAATGTCGGGCGAGGCTCCGCGGATGAAGAAGGTGAGAAGGGCCGACGAAGGGCTTTCCCATGAACCCGGCTGACCCGGGGGCCGGCACCGGTAGCGGGGCGGGGGGCTTTTTTCGGGGAGCCCGGGCTCCGGCGGGGAGTGACAGCTGATGTTCCGGAGCAGGCCTCTTGTCCACAGGTGCGGGACAGATGCCCCGTCCCGGGACCTCCGCATTACAAACAGAAGCTCCCTAAACAACCCCACACGGGCCACTCCCCAAACCCTGCCTCTCGCCGAGCGCTCACATCTGTTTCACAGTTCTCCCGGAGCAATTACTGCGTGGAGGCAGCAGATGATGCACTTTGTAGAGGCAGCAGGAGTATAAACAGGCTGCAGGAGAGGAAAAAAATACTATGATGAAAAACAGTGTTTCTGCTGGTGCTAAACGAATAATTACATTTTAAGAATGTGTGAAAGATTTGATGAATGGAACACTTTTTTCCCCAATGCTGAAATCACACTTTTTCTAAACCGCAAAAGGTATTACTTTCAACATGAAACAATGGAGAGTTTTACTTTGTTCCTACATATGGCGTTATTTTTCCCCGCGGACGACTTTTTGGAGGGACGTGACGACTGGCTCAATAAACGATAACAAAGTGAAACGGTTTCCGTTGTGTGTGGTGTGGAGTTATTAACATGATTGTGCAACCGATATTGTTTGGAGGTAAAGAATGAAAGCGAAATAATATCTGCTAAAAGAAGAGCGATAAAAGGTTAAAGCCTGTTAATGGAAATCTGTTTGGTGAGGTGTGGACTCTAATAACTCATTGAGCCTAATAAACTATAACCAATTTAATCTCAGCCTTATCAGCCCCAGATTTCAACCCTTTCCTTTTTAATTGGCTATTTTGTAATCCTGGTTCCCAGCAGAGCTGATGGTCTGTCTCTCTCTCCAGAGAGTTTGCATAAAATTGGTTTGAAACGGTGTGTCAGTTTCTCTCTGAAGTCGCCATCTGGCTGGTGGACCGAAGTCTCGGATAAAACACTGACCCGGAGAGTCTCTGTGAAGCAATCAGCAGCAGATTTACACAATGTGTTACGACAAATTTATTACACAACACCATCACCGGCTTTAATCCTCTCTGTGTGCTTGGACTGAGACAGACACTCATTTCAGATAAACTGGATCAATGTTCGGTCAGTACTTTTGTAGACTAGACACTTCACATTGTGTTTTTCTGTTAGGACAGGAGACACTTATGGGCATCATACAATTGTGTGTGTTTGTGTGTTTTATCTTTTATCTTATCTTTGACAAACAACATAAAAATGCATTGTTCACAGAATTCATGTTTCATTCTTCAACAGTATTACAATTGATTATTCAATAATTATGGCTTAGTTTATAGTTTAAGTGCTCACTTTTTTTTCTGATAGTTTCTGATAGTTTCTGATTATTTTCCAGTTCTATTTATTATTTTTTCAAGTTCTTTCACGCAACACTGGTCTTTCAAAACTCCTTATCGGTTGACTACAATGTTATCAGTCTCACTGAATTTAAAAGTAATTATACATTAGCTGAATTCGGAGAAAAAAAAAATCAAAGCTTCAGGGAAGTCACATTATTATATGTGGAAGACTGTGGAGGGGATTTAGGAAGAATCAACAATGGTCTAGTGCAAGAATTCGATTTACTTTAAACATGAAATGTTCCATCACAAAAGGAAAAGAGAAGGGGAAAATGTTTATTATCTAGAAACAGAAATGTTCCACTATTTTTAATTGGACATGGCTCTGGTGTAGGTTGGATGAAAACAGCCTTTGAGAGATAAGTCAAGTAGGCTCTTCTGAGACGCTGAAAATGGACTATTTCTCTTCTTTAAAGGCCAAGAATTTGCGTGGCTTCAGGATGGCAAGGAAGCATTAGTGTAAACAAACCTGCCACTCGGACTGACTTTCCCACCATCCCCCCTGCTCTCGGAAGAGTTGGGAAGTCTTTATTTCTGTAACTAATTGATTTCTTGCCAGTCTGTTCCCTTCTACTGATGCTGTGCTTATTACCCTTAACCAGAAGCAGGTGGGATTCTGGGTAAACACTGTGTCCTTCCTTATCCCACCCCTGGGGAGTTTTACTGGGGACACTGCTGAGCACCTAAACACAACTTGATTAAAGAAAACTTTCACTTTCTTTCCCAATCAAAGGGGGTGTGTGTGAGGGGGGGGGGGGGGGGGGAGTTCACTAGATGTTTCTGAGACTTTTAACTGCTGATATTTTGCAGGAACATATAGTAAATTGCCTAAATGCAGTTTATAGAGGACTTACCCAAGGGAAAGACAATGATAAAATAACTGTGATTACCTGTTTTTGTTTGTTTGCCTTATGAATTTGATTGTAGTTGGATTTACTTAGCAAATGAAAGAAATTAGCTATATCAAGTCCTTGGGCATCTACAGCTCACAAATACTTTAGTTACGGCTCCTGGGGACCTATTATTCATCTTTAAAATCATCTATTGCAGGTATACATACACTCAACGATCACTTTATTAGGTAGACCTCTACACCAGCTTGTTAACGCAAATATTTAATCAGCCAATCATGTGGCAGAAAGTAAATGCATAAACGCATGCAGACATGGTCAAGAGGTTCAGCTGTTTTTCATACCAAATTTCAGAATGGGAAAGAAATGTGACCTAAGTGACTTCGACTGCGAAATGATTGTTGCTGCCAGACAGGACGGTTTGAGTATCTCAGAACCTGCTGATTTCCACACATAACAGACTCTAGAGTTTGCAGAGAATGGTGTGAAAAACAAAAAACATCCAGTACTGTGGGCAAAAACGCATTGTTAATGAGAGAGGTCTAAAGAGAATGGCCAGACTGGTCAAACCTGACAGGAAGGTGACAGAAACACAAATAACCACACATTACAGTGGTATGCAGAAAAGCATCCCTGAACACACAATGCCTCAAACCTCTAAATGGATAGGCTACAGCAGCAGAAGACCAATAAGTCTGATAAATACTGAATAAAGTGCTCACTGAGTGTATATTTATATATTCCTCAAATTACACTAAATTGCACCCGAGTAGAATACAAGACTTTGTTTCTTTGTTTTTCTGACCTTTCAGATTTCTGATTGACTCAACTTCAACCACTGTGTCTATGAAGAAGATATTATATCTCATAACTCTTCATTCCTTGAATCATTCATAATTTGTTCTAAAATAGAAAAAAGTATAAATAAAGCAGTCACTCAAAACTTCACCGCTAAGTCAATATGGCATTAATCATGAAGCCGCATGAGGAACTGAAAAGTGCGGAGCAACACCCCAGCCATCATTACATAGGAACTGTGATCTGTTCTGGTTTGGAATCAAGGCAAATGTCCCATCATTATAATTAGTTATTCTTGGAACTGACAAAGGTACAGTATCATTAACCCCAGCTGTCTTTAAAGCAGGCATTATATAGAATATATAGAACATTAACAGCATACAGTAGAACACCTGCATGGACACTAAAATGATAACACGCAGGCAAACGAAAGACAAAGATTGATCGTTTCTGTTCAGGTTCTAAAGGTGCATGCATGTGCAAACACGGCGATAGAAAATATTGCAGAACACGCAATATTTGCATGGCGTCTGTTAAAATGGCTGCGTGAACCTTACGCCAACCCAGAACGCGTTTTTAAATGTGCGGCAGAAACGCTGTGGCATTATCTCTTTCATAACGCTCGTTCACAACAGATCAATCAGAGAATAAACACACGTTCATTATTCCTCTGGCCCTATCATAGAAGTCATCAGTCAACCTGCTTATGAAATAAAGATGTGTTGATTTTTCAATACAGATGCCAGCTGAGCTGACAATATGCTCCTGGTCTTCAGTCTGAAAAAAGGATGGGGGGGGAGGGGTATTGGGGGATGGGGGGGGGGGCTCAACGGGCCATTCAGTGCCTTTGTATCCTACTGGAAAGTGTTTAAGCGAGACACCGCCCCTAAGGTGATTAGACACATCTATCTTACCCTGACAGGTTCCCATTAGAGGAGTGGCTCCTTCGTTTAATTTAGCCGACTTGTTAACAGCTCACTGTTTGAAGTTGCGGAAAGGAAACTGATTTTCCAGTGTACAGTCAGAGCATTAAATTCCCATCAGATGGCTAAAATTCGCAAATAAATGGATCATTTCGGCTGTGTGAGGAGAGCCCCTGGGGATGATGCCGATCGGTGTAGGTGTGTGTGTGTTGTGAGGGGGGGGGGGGGGATTGATTGGGAGATTGCACATTGGCTGCTCTCCAGTAAAGACTATTCCGGTGAGCAGGGGGTTGCGACACAGGTACAACATGACTTGGCAACACAAACACCAAATCATTTGATTTCCCCTCGGTTACGAAGACGGCAGCTCCGCGGCTTTGCTCCCTGAGTATGTCCCCACAAGGAAAACATTATATTACACCCCCCTGATCTGATTACAACAGCAACACTGGATAAACAGGCACAAATGCCCACAACTGCCCTCCCCCCAACACCTCCACTGACAGGACCCCCAAAGCTGTTCACAGTGAGGAACCTGGTGATGTGGGGCAGAAATGTAACAACATTTTAAATCCAGTTCCCTTTTTTTGGGGAGAGTCCACACACACAAGAAGTTGTTTTCCACCAGATCAGTAAATCTCATCACTACTGGTCTAATCGTTTGAGCCCCCGAGCATTTTCAATAAAATCAAAAACGTTTTCAATTATAAAAAAAGAAAACAATGCCCACATGCCCCAACAACTGAAAGCCAGGAGCTCTGATGTAATCTCATCATGAGTCCACATCTTTTTGGTAAATAAACAACAATATGCTCCATTAATATGACTTCATCTTCTGAATGTGGGATGCACGGCACCATCCCAAACAAACAAACAAATAAAAAGTGTGATCTACACTAACCGCATAAACCAAAGCTCACATATGCCGCACAAGTTATTAAAAAATTTGGAGCGTAACTATTAGGTCATTCATAGGTTCGAAAAATAAAACGAAGGACCGAAAACAACATTTCATATAGTAGCTAGTGAGCTGTATCTAAAAAGATAAAGCGTAGCCAAACAATTTTGAGCCAAATGTCTGAAATGTAACTAGGACACTACAGGCGCATGAAACAGTCAATTACGATAAGGATTAAGAGCAGAGCATCAAAAGACAGGACAAGATAATGTGGGGAGATATATTTGGAACATGTAAAGCAATTAATAGAGGAAGCGTGACTCTGGCAGCTCCTGTGTAAGCCGCTGTAGACGAGGGAGAGGCGGTGTATTGGCATTCCGTAAACACTGGAGATAAAGATGACCAATTTCGCACGTTTGGAAGACGGCCACCGCCGAAACGGGAGGAACCGGGGGTTTGTTTTGCGAAAAAAGCCGTGAGAACCTGTCAGAAGTCATCCTGATGCTGTGGCTTCTATCTATTACTCATAGAACTAGTGAACCCATGAGGCATAAAATTACTGAATCCGCGAGGTGATTTATGAGTTCTCCTCCGGCCGCATTCAAAATATGTGGCTGATTGTAGGAGCGTGGGGAAATCTCTTACCTCTCTTGGACAGGCAGGGTGTTAAATCCCAATGCTGGAGATGAGGAAATAGCCTTTGCACTGACAGCTGGTCAGGCAAACCCAAATAAACTAATTTAGGAAGCAATGAAAGAGCTTGTACAATAATAGTGGTGAATTTATTTATCAGACTTATGCAAAAGGAAAAAAAACTAAAAACAGTATTGACCTTTTCTTTGACTTCAGCGAAATGCTCCCAGGGGCTATAAACTTCTTGGTCTGAAACGCACACGGCTCCAAACACACAGGCTTTTAAGACAGTGTCTTTATTAGAAGAGACACAGGAAAACAGACAGTTGGTCACTTTCTGAAGTTGATGGTGATTGATGGGCGACCATTTTGATAGATAGAAGAGGACCATATTACCGGAAAAAGATGGCTACAGAGGGAGCAGTGACCCTTTCATTCATCACCGCGCAGAATGGATCGTCTTTAACAGCCAGCGATTCGCTGCCCGTGGAACGGGGCGCAGTCCTGAACTCACACCACTGACCCCATGAAATTTTCATTTGACGATGAAAAACAAAATGAAATGTAAAGCACTGCGTCACTGGACTCAGCACTTTTAAAGCAGGCCTTCACAACGGTAGCAGGGTTATTCCTCCAGAGTCCATCTCCGGAATGGAGCTGTATATTTGAGCTATATATCTGAGCTGCCCACCGAGTCACGTGACCGAACACAGAGTGCCGGAGAAACAGGCTATCTGGGGCACGCAGGCGCTATGTGTCTCTCTAGGGCCTTCGTCGAAGCCCAAGACATTACATAAAAAGCCAAAGCAAATTACTCTGACAGGGCTGAAACAATAGCAAACAGAACCAATAATATAATTTGAGTTCTACAGGCTCCGACTGTATATGATTTTTAGTGCCCCTTAGAGGAAACAGGAAATAAAAATAGGTTTTAATGGTAGAGGTCAGAGAATAGACAGACTCCCCAAATTGTTTCTCATCAGAACAAAGAGACAAACTCTCATTTTTTCCTCTCCCCAAACATTTTTCAGGCAAGGAATGCTGTTCCATACGTGCACAAGTGTGCTCCTTTCTCACAAGTCCAGAAGTCTGAGACTAATCTTCATAAAAGTTTGTTTAGCTCTGGTCTTAACTAGCCCGGTGGTGACTAATGCGTGTGACTGCACATACCGTAAATCAGCTGTCGCTAGTGTGATTGTGTTAGCCATATTACCTTGCAGTACCCTCCAGAGCGCACAAAATGGGGGAGTCGGTGTGGTTGTTTCACTGCATGGAGGAATTGCCTTCCAGCCGGGCCCGGGGGACTTTTTTCCTTTAACTTAGCAAGATCAGTTCCTGCACTTAGACCACAGGGCAAGCAGTTCAATCTCAGGTGAAGGGCTCAAGGAAGCAATGTGTGTCTTTTACATCGGCTGCCCCTCTGCATCAAAAACTATGGGCGCTCCAACTTCTCAAATTATACAACAAGAAGCAAGAAATAGTGAAAGGAACGACTGGATGCCTCAGCCGCTTTTTGTGAAGTTGAACTGTAGGTTGTGGAGCATGGGGGACAGTGAGGCTGAATTGTTTTATTGCATAAGAGAGGGCGTCTGAAAACATGTTCCCAAGGATTAAACCCCATTGAACACGTAAGCCAGAGGGCTGAGGCCAGGCCAGTGATAAAACGCAGTAACAGGTGTGTGAAAATCAGCAGCGAGACAGCAGTAAAAAAAAAAAAAAACATTTTTGCCGGCCTCTATAAATCACAGCACTAGTATTTCATTGTCAGGGAGGAGCCCTCTGCCCTGCACTGATAAATGACCTCCTCGTTTGACAACTGCTGCAAAATCATTCAGATCAGGAGAGGGAAACCTCTAAATCTGACATTATGGAGTGTTGAAAGGAAAAATGTCTGTTTTCATAACCTACCTCAGCTATAATAAATAGTGAGGCTCGCATTTAACTTCCCCTTAAAGGCACAATATCGTCCTTTGTGTTGCGCCAGACAGGTTAGATTTAATTAGCAAACAACGTGGCTTCTTCTTTTTTTTCCATCTCCCCTTTCATTCAGCGCAGGGTCATCTGAGCTGAAAGCGCTGATGCGCTGTGGATATAGATTTTTTATGAAGAAAACATTCAGGTAAATCTACTCCTGAATAAACACGTTGAACCTCGTCTTATGCATTTCCTGTTACGCAAATAGAGCGAGAGGGGGAGATTTAATGTCGTTATAGTGACGTGTGTAATGATCTTCCTGTTCCTGGGGGATAGTATCTCCAGCAGAGACCCTTTCTCCTCCGAGCGAGCGCACCCTCATGGATATGAGGAGTTATATTTTGTACACTTTGAAGGGGGATATGATACAGTAATGCCTTCATGGCACATTACAGTAAAATGTCAAAAGAACTATTGGAGGAAATCTAATAGCTAATTTTATTTATTACTTTTGATCATCGTGACAGGCTCTGTCACCTGGCTCTTTGCCCGGGGAATATAGCTTGAACTTTTCTATTTCAATCTGTGCATAGGTAGGCTCTACTTCATTTATCAAATCCTAAAAGTTTTTTGACATTAATTGTAATTCAAAATGGTGCACCGAATAGAATCTTCATCTTAATTTATCTAATTTAACTTTAAATATAAAGTAATTGAAACATGCTGTACTATCCCCTAAAGCTAGGTTTCCTCAGCTATAACAGTCTGCATGGAGCTGTGTTTTGGAAGTACTGCTGCTCGTGCTAAATGCATTCATGCACATACACATGCATGGATGCACATATGGGTAGAAAGATTGACAGATGCATCAAAGACATGCATCAGAAATGGACAAACATATTTTTCTGTGTATTTGTCTGTGTCAGATATTCATCATTACACTTTGCAGACATAGTACATTCCGTATTGTACAAATATTGTAGAAATCAAAAATGCCTACATCCTTCATATTCTATGCTGATATAATTAGCTAAAATAACCAATGTGGTTTTTGATTTTCTTATTCACAAACTTGCATGATACCTCATTTTACATACACTCAGCAAGCACATTATTAGGTATTTATTACACTTATTTTGTTAGACTTATTGGTTTTCTGCTGCTGTAGCTTATCCAGGCTCGAGGTTTGACACATTGTGTGTTCAGAGATGCTCTTCTGCATATCACTGTCTGGTTATTTGTGTTACAGTCACCTTCCTGTCAGCTTTGACGAGTCTGGCCCTTCTCTGCTGACCTCTCCTATTAACAAGGCGTTTTGGCTCGCAGAACAGTTGGATTTTTTTTTGTTTTTTTGCACCTTTATCTGCAAATTCTAGAGACTGTTGTGCGTGAAGATTCCAGGAGAAGCAGTTTCTGAGATATTCAAACCACCCTGTTTGGCACCAACAATCCTTCCATGGTCAAAGTGACTTCACAGATGTGTGTCACAGATCACATTTCTTCCCCATTCTGACATTTGGTCTGCATGCTTTTATGCATTTTGTTGCTGCTACATCGTTGGCTGATATATTTGCAATAACAAGCTGGTGTACAGGTCTACCTAATAAACAGTTCAGTGAGGGTATTCTAACAATGATCATAATCACAAAATACAATCATTAATGTGGACAATACAATATGGGTTTTACTGACTAAATAACAAAATACAATTATGGCAGGCATAATTAGTTAACTTGGTGCAGTTCTGTTGCAACAACAACATTGCGAGAACATATTGGAATTTATCTACGTACCCGTGTTTCTTCTGTACTATTTATACCAGTGACGATACACATTCTATAATTAATGCACAAAAACTTTCCGTCTTTACTATGATTATTATCATCACTAATGAAAATAAAATTCATTCCTAGACTGTTTTTAGTCCCATTTAATCCTTTCATACGCAACAATCTACGGTTGTGTCCACAGCTCTCCCTTTGAGTGCGTCTCTGATGCACACGTACAGTCATCCCATGAAGGGATTTTGCTTGGGAAAACCACTGAATCATGTCACCGATATTAAGGCCGGCTATATTGCCATGCACCTCCTCAAAAGCCAGTCTGATTAATGACATTTGTCTCCCGGATTCAATTACAATTTAGTTGTGGGTACACAAACGGTGACCACCTCACAAGTTCAGCAGCGCTGCCGGGGTACAATCAGCGAGGCTGGTGGATGACTCGTTTCCGTATTTTGGTGGGGGGGTGGTTGGTTGGGCGGTAGAAGGCTGAGGGGTAATTGTAGGCAGGAAGGGGTGGCGGGTGATGTTTTTCAGTGGATTTTTAATGAACAGATAATAGGTGCACTACATCAATCCAGCACTTTGCAGTGAATCCCGAGGAGACAGGGGGGAAGGGGGGGGAATGGGGGGGAAGGCACGTGGTGAAGATTTCGGGGGGTTCCAGCGCGACGGGGAGCGGCGAGCTCCGTCATTAATCACCACGCTGACGGTGAAAACGAGGAGGCGCCCCCCCCCCCGCCCCCCCCACCCTCACGTCCTGCCGCCGCGTCGGGAACGGCGAGCCGGGGACCGCCAGTCACCTGGAACCGCTCCCCGGCTCCCCCCCGAACAGCAGGAATGGCCATTACGGCGCACGGATCGCTGGGAAGGGTCTGTAAACTCCGGATGTGGCGAGAGGGGCCACGTCGCCTGCCCGTCACGCCTCCCTGCTGCCGCGGCGGCCGGAGGGTCATTCCGGCCCGCAACAAAAACACAAAACACCTCCCTGAAAAAAGACAGAGAAAGAGAAGAGGGAAAGCCAGAGAGACGTTCGCAGAGTTCCCGCCGTCGGAAGCAGAGAGAGACCAGGAGCTGTCAAATCTCCCTTCTTCACAGTCCCCGCAACTTCCGAAGCCACCGGCGACGACAATAGCCTACACGCCGGGGCTGAGCCCGCGCCGGAGGTTCGCTGAACCCATTGAAGGCAGCTGCCATTATCAATCCCGTGTCAACACAATAGGTAGCTAAGCCCGGGACAAGGGGGGAATAAAGTCTATATAAGAAGTGGGGGGGGGGGGGTTTGGTGGGGGTAGAGAAAGACAATGGGGAGATGAGCATTGCGCATTACCATACATTTGCATGGAGGGTCTCCAGACACTTAGAGTCTGATTGATTAACAGAGACAAGGCTCGCACAGCCATCACAGGCCCCGCGTTTAGGTTAAATTGTTTTATATTGCCTCTGATTAGGGGAGTGATTTTGAAGTGCTTGATGGGCGCTAGCCTGGACCTGTGCCTGATCGGTCTTCGCCCTACCCCCGCCCCACCGCCTCCCCCTGGCAAGTTAAATCAAAGCTGCTATTACGATTTCCCCCAGACACACGCAAAATTAGCCGGGGGAAATAGAGTGATGAAGCCACAAAGGTGGAGGATGGTTTCACGTCGAATGTGTTTGTTCCTGGTATTTCCTTGATAACGAATAGATCATTGTTAAAAATTAGATTATTTTTAAAGGCCTAATATGCCCTTGGGTTTCCAATAAAAAGCTAATTCCAAAATGTTTTCCTGAATAATCGCAAAGCAGAGAAGGAGTCTTGAATGGTAAAGTATTTTCTAAGGAGCTCACAAGAACACTTGCCATTACTTACACAATAAATAAAGCCTTTTTCAGTGGATGGATAGGTTGACAGGCCAAATTGATGTGTTTTTCCAAATTCCTGAGGAAGTCATTCTGTGTATTTAGTCGGAATAAAACTGGCATGGAAAGTGTACTTTCCATTTTAACAAAAATATATCTTGTAGGTTTTGAATAATAGAATAAGTGGACGACGAAAACAGACCGCTGGTTACATTGAATGCTAGCTAGGCTTAGACACGAAGCCAGGAATAACAGCCCTTGTTTTACTATTTCATTCAGATAATCTCTTTCTTCAGTGGAGGGAGAGAATGCAGGATGCCAGGAAGTGATGTCACACTCTTCTGGGATTTTATGACCAGAGTAGACACGCAGACGGATGTCCAGGACAGTTTTATGGAGATATTAGCACAGGACATGAGAGACGAGGCAGATGCTAGATGGAGACTGCTGGCTGAAAGGGAACTGTACCATAAACGTCCAGTATGACAGAGAAGATCTCACTCAGCAGCACCAAGTAAATTTGGAGTGGAATTTGGCTTACAAAAAGATAGGAAAACATGAAGGCTTAACCTTCTAATAGCATGAACGTCATAACTGTCCCCTCCCACTGTGAGTAAGAAGACCACAGACATGCTGCCATCTTCCAAATAACTCCTCTGCCATCATTTCTGCTCTAATGGGTTTGGTTGTTTTAGTTTATTCAATAGCCCCACAAAATATTCTCTCTCTAATTAAAAAATAACAACTACTTACACGCACAAAGGGCCTGTCTGGAGAGGGTGTTGAAATATGCTAATTGGAGGCTGGGTTATGCTAATGACGCCAGGCTCACTCTGGGAAATGAATGCTTATTTTCAAGCTTTGTTTTCTGAATCTGCGTCATGCACAGAAATGGCAAGGCCAGCATGGTACACACACAGAACAAAGATAACATGAAAAACAGCATACCCATTAAATAGACCGGGCATACGAAATAGGTTCTTTATTTAACCGATAGATGTAGGATGTATACAAATGAACCTTTTCCCCATAATATCTCCATCATAAAAGAAAGAACAGCAACAAAGCATAATATTAATGCAGACCGCTTTAATGGAAAAGGCAAGCCCGCCACCATTAATAACAGCAATTCTCACACTAAAGAAGCTCTGTGGTCATATGGAGTGTATTAAATCTCGGGGCGAGGTCATTGTTATGTCTTTAATTATCAGCATCGTGGAGGAGCAATCATGGCCGCAACATGATAAATACGAAAGCATGTCCCGGCACCATTGTCTCTAGCTTCTTCATTCAGTCACCAATTTTCTCTCTTGCTTCTCTTCGCCCCCCCCAATAGCATGTCATTAACATCACAATGTGGGAAGAATAATGGGTCAGTCCGCCTGGCAAAAGTCACTGGAATTGTAGACAATGCTATCAACAGAATGGGCGGTGCAGGCCGTCAGCAGCAGCCGCAAACAACGAGAGCCCTCCGGTTCTTCGCCACTGCTCCGGCGTGTCCGGGGTTAATAACGACATACCTAGCAGTGCGCGGGGGGATTGACATGGCCGCCGAATCACAGGATCCGTTTCAGGATTACCCAGTGCTGTCAATTGATAATTACTCATACTTAACCTTTCCATCTCTCTGTAGCCTGCCGTCCTGATTTAATAATAGGGCTTCCTTGGCCATCTCCCGAAAAGTGCGCGGAGCGGCTCGTCACCCCCAGATTATCCCCGCGCCGCCGTCTCCATCGCCGCTAACACAGGTGACATGACAGTTACATCCTTATCGCAGACTCCCCCGTCCAAATCGTGTCCCATTTCTACACTTCTAACTTCCCTCTCTTTTTACCTTGTACTGTTGAACACTCGGCAAATCCTTGACAGCTCATATGTCAGGGGAGATTCTCAAAGCGTTTCCTCTTCTCTTTTTGAAGCGCATGGTAAGTATTTAATTAGTTGACTAATTGTCTGAGTAATTGGTAGACAACTTAGCTCAAAGAGTAATCAATCTCAACAGGGCTGCGTTCTATCACATCAAAGAATCAGTAATTAATGCTGTTGACTGCGGGATGTTCTGAAGCTTTAGGTTCAGTGGGCTGAGCTGTTGTATGGGCCTATACGATCACAGACTGAAACGTAGAGAAGGAGTGGAACCGTAGCACTCCCATAATGCACCAGGATGAACAGGTTTTATAGGATGACTGCAAATGATCATCTAGCTAACTCATTTTCAGCAGCTGAACTGCTGAACTATTGATAAAGGTAGAAAAAGTGTCTAAAAAGGTACCAATGCTTGTCCCTGGAGCAGTACCCTATGACATTAAATTGTACCCCTAGCGAGCAATACATAACTAATTTGCACTATTTTTGCTTGAAAAATGTACACATGTACACAACGAGTACATTACTATACTTTCAGGGTACATTTGTGAAATTCGATTCTTGAAAAACAAAAAAGTACCTGTCACTTTATCTATGCGAGTGCATATAATGTCCCAAAGGAAATGTGCAGAAAAAAATTGTGCACACCATCACAACTTTAAACAAGACGCAAAAAAATCTAAACCGACACTCGGACATTTTTGCCTATTATTCAAAGTGAACATGGCCGAGCTGACAGTGGAGACAATGTGACAGTTGCGGCCCACGGATTGGCAGGTAGATTTTCTGCCGAGTGAGACTGTTTGTTTATCGGGGCGGGGCAAAATGGCTGTTTGTTTACCGGGGCGGGGCAGAACGGCTGTTTGTGAGGACACGTTGAGCTCTGTGGGCCGAGGTCACGTGCGGAGAGCGGGTGGCAGACACAGAATGTTTAATAAAGCGCAGGGAAAGGAGTGCAGCACTGGGCTGGCAGTGCGCATGAGCTGACATATACACATTCAAAGCAGCTGAATCTCCTGAGGTGAAGCCAAGGCTTTGAAGCTGCCTCTGCAGACATCTCACCATCAGTGATTTTAGTGATTATTCCGTATGCAAACACACTCACACACACACACACACACACACTCTCTCTCTCTCTCCCACACACACACACACACACACGCATTCAAATGCCTTCGTATACACACACATTTAAATGCAGTCACACACACACTCACGTGCATACACACACACATACATTTACACACATACACACACATACAAACAAACACACACTCACAGACACACACACACCCGCATACAAATGCCTTCATATACACACCAACATTGAAATGCAGTCACACGCACACTCAGGTGCACATATACACACACATTCAAATGCCTTCATATACACACGCACATTGAAATGGACTCACGCACTCACTCACTTGCACACAGACACACACCCAACACACAGAAGCACACAGTTACAGATATTAATATGAACAGGTGAAGACACAAAAAGCTTTCTAGAGTGGGATACATGCGCCTTCCCTCGCGGCTAATTGAAAAGGTGTTGTGTTCTATTGTGAACTACAGGTGAGGTACTCCATAATGAATGGCAGACATAGGGGTAATTCACACTTAAAATGGGGGCGCACCATGGCAGGTGATTCAGTGTAATAAATTGGTGTTAGAAAGTTCTGGAGCAAGCACCTACTATGCAGAATCTATCGCCGCGCTACATTAATTAAAGTCGTGATTTTGCAGCCGAACATTAAACGCTTCCTGAGAACTTGTTGTGGTGGCCCTGGGGCCATGCTAATTTCCCAGTTGTAATATAAACCCAAATCACAATCAATAAAGAATCCATATTCAAATTAAAAAATAATGATAACAATTAAATCAAAGGTTTAGAAATAACGCAGCTCTTTCCCTTCGTCTTCACCCGAGTGCCTTTTTCTAACCAAACGGTAGGCCTTGCCCATACAGTAGCTGCTATTTATTTCCATATCCCCATTTTATATAACTGATGGAATATTGTATCTGCTAAGACTCAAAAAGACTGTTCTCCCACCACAATTCCCATTTCCTTAACTGGTGGGCCTGAAACAGAGCCAGTCCAAAACAGCAGGAACAGATAATGCCTCTATAAACAGGCATTACATAAATTACATTTAATAAGCAGGTGTATTGACAGTGTTTCTAAGTGGATAATGGTCTCTTCCACTCCACAATTTGTCAATGTTTTCAGTTTTCCGCGCTGGCTTGCGTACAGCTCCTCTTCAGAGCCGTAATTAGGGCCTGATCATTGAAGGATTCTTTTGTGCCTCTTTTTTCTTCTGGGTAACAAGTATTGGTCAAGGCTCTGTTTTAGTCATTAGCTGTGCATCAATGTGAATACTGTCTCCCAGGGATGGGCAGGCTGCCCCGCTCTCCTGTATATCTCATTAGCGGGGGTCTGGACGCATCCGTGCTGACTGCCGGGGTACGAGTCAGGGGGCTGGGAAGCCAGACACAGAGTTTCCCTTCTTTTTCGCCCAGCCGTCACACCTCAGGAGAGCTGGAACAAGACCTCGGTCAGGCCCAGCAGGGGCCCAAAAGCCACCCTGAAAAACATACAGGGGACCCCCTCGATGGCTGAACCCCTCCCCGCCGAGGGCCACAAATCACAGGCGATTACTCCCCCTCTGCTGCAGGCACCCACGCGGTTCATGGCAAGAGCATGACGGCGAATCTCCGCCGGGACGCTACCGCACACGCTGACCTCTTCGCCAAAAACATCCCGGCGCTCACGCCATGCCCCAAACTCATCATCCAGTCAGAATATGTTATCATTTCTTTTACGGGCCGAGGCTGTCGCTGACGCGTCTCCATTTTTCGCCCCCCCCCCTTGAAATATGAAAACAAAAACGACGTCAACAAGTAAGAGGAGGTCGACGTCCCCGCTTGTTTGACCCACGCTCCTGTTCTCCCGCACTCATTACTCCTTTGTAGAAGCTGAAAAAGCCGGCTCAAGACAAAGCTTTTTTCCCCCGCCCTCCGCTGGGAGTTTACATAAGTTCAACATGTCCTATTATAGAATTATTACCTTCTGTGTTTTCCTGCACCATGCTGAATGTTTTCTTTCTTCCTATGCTGCAGCACAGGGGGGTTTGCGTGTATATCATGCAAGGCTGTGCAAATATCACCATCAGAAAAAGCCATCGGCTCCTTGTTGATAAAGCAACATGCCTACCACCGTCAAGGTGAAGGAACCCATTACATATTTAGATGCTTTTTAAAATATATATATTCAAATATAACTAAAATGTTTGAAAGCGATAAGATGGGTTAGCGCCGGTTTAAAGAGATTCCGCCATGTTGAGCCCCCCAGGCCTAATTCATCACCGATGATCTTTAATTACTTTTAAACCTTTACCCATTGAATCCAATGATAACAGAGCCTGGGAAATGTCAGGGGAAGCGCTGGAGCACTTTTATAACTTTAACGACCGCTTCTGAAAACAGAGCCCGGACGCCGGAATAACCTTCTCAGTGTGTGAGGCTGGAGTCGCTTTACGGAGAAGGAGAAAGGTCCGGAAAGCTGAAGAATAGAGAGAGGAGAGAGGAATTGAGAGAGGAGAGAGGAGAAAGGAGCTGCTGAGACAGTAGAATTACCCATGAAGGACTCGCACGGCTCATTCTAATCCAACGGCCCATCAGAAAAAATTCCATTTCCAAATGATATTTCAATCATCCGGGGGTCCTATATTTTAAATGGTTATTTCCTCATTTTACCAGCACGGTAAATATAAAGGGACCACTTTTACAGCTGAGGGATTATTTCCAGTGCCTTACATTTCTTAATGTCATATGCAAGTAGTACATAGATCAAATGTTTTCTTTTAAAAAATTGCACCCAAAATGGCCTCTTAGTCCAAGATTATGGGCAAAACTTTCCCCCTCAAAGTTAAAAAGACATCAGGGACAAAACATTTTCAAAAGCATCCACTGAAATGGGCATCGGAATTATTTTGGTTGTTGGTTGTTAGGCCTCCCCATTTGAAGGACACACAATCTTGCATTGCAGGTACATTAAAATTCAATATTATGTTCACAGCTCATGCCATATTCCACACTTTAGGCCTGAATGAGTAATGAGTGGGATTTGGGAAAACATGTATTATAATCATAATGTAAACATGGCAGGGTGAAGAGAAGGACCAAGGTTTATAACAATACAGTCAGTGTGAATAGATAAACATGCAGAAACCATTTTATAATGGGACATGACTACTGCATTCTGTCCACTCAAGCAAATACACTCAGTGAGCACTTTATTAGGTATTTATTAAAATGTACTTACTTATTGGTCTTCTGCTTCTGTAGCCTATCCACTTAAGAGTTTTGACATGTGTGCTCAGAGATGTTCTTCTGCATACCACTGTTGTAATGTGTGGTTATTTACTCTCACCTTCCTGTCAGCTTTGACCAATCTGGCCCTTCTCCCCTGACCTCTCTCATTAACAACATGTTTCTGCCTGCAGAACTGCTGTTTTTGTTTTTCACACCATTCTCTACAAACTCTAGAGGGAGATCAGCAGTTTCTGAGATACCAAAACCACCCTGTCTGGCACCAACAATCATCCACGATCAAAGTCACTTAGATCACATTTGTTCCACATTCTAACATTTGGTCTGAAACAGCTGAACCTCTTGACCCTGTATTCATGCATTTAGTTGCTGCCACAGACCAGCTAGACAAGTGACAAATACAGATATTTAAAAAATGCACAGTGATAATATTTCTTTTTTAGCACTTTTTTGTTGTTTTAAGTGACAAAAAAAACATTGCAGCCCTGTGCAGATGTATCAGTTCTTCATCAAAAACACGTAGTTAATCTATAAAAAGTATAATTATTAGCAATGCACCCATTCAGGTTGGGCATCGCAACTTGTACTCTGTGATAAGCAATTACATGGAATCCAACAGAAAGATTACTCTTGCTTTGCAACTGCCCTTTTAGGGTATTTCTACTGTCCCCATGGTGGAAAACAATAACCAAAATGAACATGTATATAAACTGACAAGTATTTTTAAAGTCCCTTGTTGTACCGAAGACTTAATTAAATTTCCTAATGGATAAATGAGCTGGGTACAGCATCCAACCTTGCTTTTCAATTTCAAGATGGAAAGCACTTTGTCTTCTTGTCTCCAGAGAGGAACTCTCCTGCATAAGTCGGTAAATTAAAAAGACATAAATTAGTAAATCAGCCAACTTTATCTAGGAAAAAAATGCTTAAAAATGACAAAAATCACCAACACCCACAACACAGTGGAAAATGTGTCCCTAGTGCCCTATATATTTGCTGCGGAGGACAAAAGAGAACATACTCTGTTATTGCTTTTTTTATTAAAAGCAAGGCAAAATTTATCAATGTGCAGTCTATATTGCGCGGCTTTGATATTGTGCATAAAATACACTAATAAATTGTTAAAGTGCGACTGGACACGTGGCATCTATACTATGCTTGTGAACAGTATCAGTTAAATGGTATTGCTGCAACATTAATAAATTCAACAGACTTAAAGTACATTCGACCCAATATATCATCTTAATTTTTAAAGGTGATTTAACTGTTTCCTGCAGTGAAAACTGCCGTCATATTGTACACTTTGGTAGCACTGTGAAACATAAAGAAAAACACAAGTTTTCTTACATAGATAAGAAAATAATGCGTGAACACTTACAAATGTGTAGAAATGAAAACATGTAAATCATAATGAAAACACAATTTAAACCAATTATTAAAAGGTTAGTTTCTAGCAGTTTGATTCACTGAACCTCAAACAATGGTAAAAAAAAATAAGCCAAACTCGAGGACTGAGGGAGTAAATCCTGACTGTCAGTTCATGTCTGACTACCCAGACAAGTTTGTGATAAAATCCTGCTTTTTCCACCCAATGATTGACAGACAGTGGATAATGTCATTCCCCTGTTATGTATGTTTGTAAAGGTGTCATTGTGAAGACCTCTATCTGCTATGATTAAGCAGATATGGAAAAAAATTATCAGTAAGATAAATAATGTATTCCACAGCAAGGAAGATAAGCGTCACTTTTGCCAAAATAAAATGTCTTTTACTGCGCTTATGGGTGCTGAATATTGAATCAATTTACACAGATGGCAAAAATTCTAAATAGAATATAGGAGAAACATTGTGGGGACCACAGCCTGGTTTGTACACAAAGATAATAGATGTATGCTTAAGCAGTATCCATAATGAGCAGAAAGAAAACTACTGCATTTGGCATAACAGGAGGTGGGACACATTTAACAGTATAATGTATTGCTTCATAACTGTGCCTCTTATTAGTAATAAAATGAGATCTGCAAATTACAAGGCAAATCCTTTGGTAAGACTAAATGAGCTACATCTCTGCTGGCTATAACAATATGCACCTTGACAGCACAACATTGCACCTATCCAATTAACATATCAACTCATCTCTGTGCTGGAATATTGCCCGAACCACTGTCTGTTTGCAGTGTTCAGACACCACAGCGGAAGAGAGTTCTAAATGGTCAAATTGCAACATTTGGTGCTGAACAACAAAACAACACATTGTGAATATAAATGCCTAAATATGAAAGAAATACCATGAGGAACTGACAGTTGAAGAAATTAAAACATTACCGACCCCCCCCCCCCCTTCCCCCATCTCTCTCCCTTTCAGTGTCCGGTGCAAAACCTGGTCCTGACAGATTGACAGATAAGGTTAATAAGTGCTTTCCACTTCTCCTCAAGGCTAATTAAATATTAATCCACGAGGTGGGGTCAGCAAAAAATAACAAACAATCGGCAGGATGAAATTCATTTAATTAATTCTCCTGTGTAGCTTTGGAAACCATTTGAATTCCCCAGCGCAGGACTGCACAGTGCAGAGAAATGAGATCCTCTTTGTTTTTAACATTCGCTCTCCTTGCTGCTCTCCACCATTTCTTCCGTGTAAGTTAGAGCTCGTGTTTTGAAGCTACCTTTGACCCATGATTCAAATGCTCAAGAGAACAATCTCTGGAAGAGAAATAAGAATATTCATAAAATAATCTGAAGCCTTGGCTGAGAGTCAATTAAATCATTGCCATTAGAATTTCTCAACTGAGTTAAACCTTTCATTTGAAGCATTGATATAAATGACTTTACTTTATTGGCTATAAAGTAAACTCAGTGAGCACTTTATTAGGTATTTTTTAGACTTGATTTTTAGACTTATTGGTCTACCCACTTGGAGGTTGGACATGTTGTGTGTTCAGAGACGCTCTTCTGCATACCACTATTGTAAGGTGTGGTTATTTGCATTTCTGTCAGCTTTGACCAGTCTGGCTCTTCTTCTCTGACCTCTGTCATTAACAATGTGTTTTTGCCCATGCTGCTCACTGGATGTTTTTTGTTTTTCGCACCATTCTCTGAAAGCCTGTGTACGTGAAAATCCCAGGAGATCAGCAGTTTCTCAAACGACTCTGTCTGGCACCAACAATCATTCCATGGTCAAAGTCACTTAGATCATATTTCTTCTCCATTCTGATATAGGTCTGCATGCTCTTATGCATTTAGTTGCTGCCACATGATTGGCTGATTAAATATTGGCATTAACAAGCTGGTGTACAGGTCGCTGAGTGTATACAAATATAATATATTGTATATATTTTTCCTATTAATGTTTTATTTTCTCTTTTTGTAATCAAACAATTAATATATGGTCAAAGTGCAGATTCTCAGCTTTTATTAAAGGGCATTTTTGTACATAATGGTTTCACTATACTGTAATTGCAGTAATTTTTATACATAGCCCCACATTTCAATGTTTGAGAAAAATTAACATAATGTCAAATAAAATCTGTATTTGGTTGCATATTATTTGCATGCCATAACTTCCTGAAGTCTTTGACCAATCAACATCACCAGTCTGGATATCATATTTTCAGTGATACAAAAATATCTTTGCATTTGAATGGATCTCTACGGGAACTGGGGGGTGTGACGATATTTAGCTGTAAATAACACGAAAACAGTATGGAA
This sequence comes from Conger conger, assembly GCF_963514075.1. Classification (NCBI taxonomy): domain Eukaryota; kingdom Metazoa; phylum Chordata; class Actinopteri; order Anguilliformes; family Congridae; genus Conger; species Conger conger. The sequence continues at coordinate 55,712,063 of NC_083761.1, forward strand.
TACATGTGTTGGCTAAATAGCTTTATGTCATCAAGGGTCCAAGATGAGCCTCTAACCATTGTGGAATACAAGGGACTATTTTTTCTGTTGAACTCAAAGGAAGAATTATTCAGGAAAAACAATCCTTGAAGTATCTACTGTATATCTAGTTGCAGCAGGGTTGTTTGAAGTTGATATGATACCTCGGACCATTGATGACTTAAAGCCATTCAGCCAACAAATGTGTTATATTCTGTATCAGCATAATTTAAAGCTGATTCTAGTCCCACCCCCCAATTCCCAAAGAAATCCATTCAAATGCAAAGAGTTATAATATCACTTGTAACCTGAAAATAAGATATCCACACTCTGGTGATGTTGATAGGTCCCAGACATCAGAAATTCTGCTTCCTAGCAGAGACAACCTGCCAACTTTCTGACAAAAGTTCTGGTACATTGTTGAATTCATTGTGCCATTGATTTTAAATAGTACTCCTGGACCACTGGCAGCAAAACATCTCCAAAACATGGCCGACCTCCATATGTGACAGTAGGCATGAGGTGCTTCTCCTTCTATGCATTCCTCATAGCACTCTCCTCCAGTCATAATTCCAATTACTTTCAGCAAACTCAAGATGCTTGTTTTTTTTTTTATTGTGCTCTGTAAGGGCTGTCTTCGTGCCACCCATCCAAAGAGTTTATTGGTATGGAGGTGTCATTTTCTGGTTGTTTTTGAGACTTAGAGACCCCAAGATGCAAGCAATCTCTGCTATTCTTAATCTGTGATCCAGTGATTCTTTACGGCCTCCCTCACCATCGTCCTCACCATCCGTGGGGACAACGTGCCCTTGCGTCCTCTTTATGGCAAGTTTGCAACCATTCCATATGTTTTACACCTTTTTTTATTGCCCTTACAGAGCTAAGTGGTATGTTTAACCGTTTATGTATTTCTTTGTACCCATTACCAGACTTGTTATGATCAATTACCATCTGTCTCTTTTGAATTGACAGTTCCTTGGCTCTTCCCATGGTGACGGTTGACAAAGGGATTTTGAATGTGTGTTACCTCTAGTGAAACAGGAAGCGATGGAATGACAGAATATAGTTCATTTAGACTGAGGTTAACTAAATTGAGTAAAATTGATTTGATTTACAATAACAGTTAGGGGTGCCAATAATTATTACTTTTTTCAGAAATAACGAAATTACTGAATAAAAAACACTGAAACACTAAAGTAAATGGACTGAAATAAAATAATATAGTTCACCTATATGTTTGGACATAACATATATAGCATATTATTCTCTGTGTTGTTTATTATATGCAGCCTTTTTCTTCATTTTTATCAAGGGTGCCAACAATTCAAGAACACTCTGTGTCTGTGTATATACATATATATAAATATATATATATATATATATATATATATATATATATATATATATATATATATATATATATATATATATATAGTGCTTTTATTCTCACTTGTTATTCAAGAGATTCATGGTTTCTAATTATTCTGATTACTACACTCTGCCAGTGATGGCTACTACTAAATCAGCTGACTGCAATGCAGACCTCATGAAACTTACAAGATTTGGTGGCATTAATCTGTATTATTTATTCTACTTATTATAAAGTTGTCTGTTGAAAGTCCTATTATCCTAAGCTAAGCTTTGCCACGGATAAAGGAACTATAAATTATTAAACTCAATTAACAATTAAGAAGAAAAATGGTTTAATCTCTTCGCAAATCATTCAGTGGCATGGTGACTGTGAAAGATAATTTCATGAAAAAAATAATCGGTCTAAATACATGCTGCCATTTTATATGACAATATTTGCACTGGAATACTGTAGTCAATGATTTATTGATTTATTGGTATGCTTAGATTTACCTCCGTGGTTTTTGCACACTAAATGAATTTAATGTCCAGAGCACTATCACAAGGTCAGATATAATAAGGCCAAATACAATACCGGAATTGGCTGCTCATTTTTCTGATGGTAATTGTAAAGGTTTGGAGAAACTCCTTACTGTGCACTCCTGTGGTGTGGAGTCAGAAAAACGCATCATTATGCGTCACCTCTGCTCTACAGACCCTTTCATTAGCCAGAGAGAGAGGGAGAGGAAGGGAGGGAGGGAGAGGGGGAGAGAGAGAGAGAGAGAGAGAGAAGAGAGAGACTCTTTATCTTTATTTAGAAACATCTTTATCGACTCTAAACTGGTAGCATTGTGCAGCTTCTGTATAAGAAACATACTTGCTGATGAGAAGGGGTATATGAGAGATCATTCTAGAATCAGGGACCTTAAAATAGTATGTGTCAGATCACCCTTGAATGCAGATTTGCCGGTAATGGCCGATTAACAAATGTTGTTTCCCCCTGCACAGTTCAGCTAATTTGCCGGTCACTTAGGCTGTTGCGCTGGATCTTAAATGAAGTCTGAAATGGTGTTTTCATTCGGCTGATAAGTAGAGAGGAAATGGAGCCGTCTCTGGGCACCTGTAGTCCCAATGGGGGACAGCACCACCGTAATAACCATCTCTGTTCTGTGCTCAAATCACCTGGATACACAAAACAACACACACAGTATTGGAAGCAAACAGTGTGACTTTGACCATCCCTCATTTGACTATAATCAGTGCACTTCAGCTATGTATATTACCTTAAAACATTTTTTAGATTTTGACCAAACATTATAGTATAATATGAGCTAAAGACAAAATGAGGTTTATCTAGAATTTTCCGTTCTATTTTCTCACACCCTGTTTAAGAGGCAAATGTAGTGCGTAGCAAATTATGGGTTTCCTAAATGCCCAACAATCTATAATACGCAATGAAATTGACCTGAATTCTGATATATGAAAGGAAACTACGCTCGGATTCCATTCAGGCACGAGGGCTGCTGTTCGATAGAGCTGGGCCAAATTAAGAAGAAACCTAAACAGTGTCAGCAAACGTGAAGGAAATTATCGAGGCGGCGAAGAGTAATTGCGCTTACACCGTCCTGTCACCACGGACTCAGAGCCTCTTGCTGAAGATGTTTCGTACACAGCTCTCCCCCATCGCGGGCCCCCAGGACATCTCCTCACCCAGTGGACTCCGTCTGTAGCCCTCCACACCCTCACACTGAGAGAAGGTAATTGGATCCAAGGAGCTGCACATCCAATATACCCATTTGCACCTTTCGAGTAGCGGAGTACTTTCCTGGTTTATATGTCAATATCATTTAATAGATGTGGCCCGGCAACAAAATAATGGACCCTCCTCATATCTAGCGGGTCGCAGATAGCGGTTGACAAAAAAAAAAAGAATAGACACTGAAAGCTTGCTGAATTTTCACCCAGCAAAACATGCGAATCTATTAATAGCACCCCTTAAGGCAGAATTACACATTTAGATTATTGTACAGACTCATCTGCTGTACCATAAAGCCATAATTAATAACAAAAATGCTTTCAATGATAATTACATTATGGGAGGAGTTCATGGATTTAGAATACTGTCTACACCAAAAACAGACTTATTGTTTCAGTAATATAGCCTTTCGTCTGGCGGTTTATGAACCTCAAATGCTGAACCACCATGGTTGGCTTCTTCATTGTGCTATTCCCAAAATGCTGTTCTATTTTTAACTGTCATTTATATGCCTATTATAATCCACAATAGTTCATGCAACATTATTCATTATCTATACCAAATTTGTCAGGCACATCAGGTGTTCTGGTGAATTCATTTAACTGTAATACCTGCAAGGAAAACAGCTTCTTTTTATAGAACCATGATGTGAAAGGGTTAACATGAACATTTCATGCCTGTGCCAGAAGTTATAATCCAGAATAATACTTCCATCTTGGCTCTTCAGGTCTAATATGCCATTAGTTCCAGGTAAATATCTGTCAGAATTGAGGTATGAAATAGACATTCACAAGACACATTGAGAAAGACTGCCTCTGTACGAAATATAAAACATATTTCTCAATCCATTTTTGGCAGGTTTCTTTAAATATTGGTGCCTCTCAGCACAGTATATAAGCATAATCTGTCCATAGGCCAAAATTTTCATTGTTCATATTAAATGTTTGTGTAATCAGGAGTCTAGTCTGATAAATAATTTTACTGAGAAAAGCTAAATCTGTTTTTTGAGAGCATCTGTTTTCTCTTAGTGTTGTATCTCAGCCATCTTGAAAAAATAATTAAGCAAACCTTCATACAGCCCCTATTTACAGTTTGTCCACATGGGGATTGCATCTTCTAAGACTACCCAGGTCTATATGCACAGACAAACATTCACTGAGATTTCCGAAACCTCTCTTTTCTAAAGAATATGAACATATTACAAGGTTAAATGGATCGGATTTGCCTTCTAATCTGCAGATGATTAGAGGGACAAAAAGCTAAAAATGGGTGTGTACAAATGATATGCATATTCCAGTTCTTTAACTGACTTTACTGGCATTTAGCAAATGCTCATATCCAAAGCAATGTACTGTACATTATCATACCATTTTCTAATTTACACATACGCTCAGTGAGCACTTTATTGGGTATTCATTAGACCTATTTTTAGATATATTAAGTCTTCTGCTGCTGTAGCCTATCCACTTAGAGGTTTGACACATTGTGGGTTCAGAGATGCTCTTCTGCATATCACTGTTCTAATATGTGCTTATTTGCATTACTGTCACCTTCATGTCAGCTATGACCAGTCTGGCCCTTCTTAACAATGCGTTTATCCTTGCAGAACTGCTGCTCACTGGATGTTTCTGTTTTTTGCACTGTTCTCTACTCTAGAGACTGTTGTGCATGAACATCACAGGAGATCAGCAGTTTCTGATCAATCCACTCTGTCTGGCACCAACAATCATTCCACGGTCAAATTCACTTAGATACATTTTTTCCCCCATTCTGATGGTTGATGTGAACATTAACTGAAGCTCCTGACCCGTATCTGCATGATTGTATGCATTGCACTGCTGCCACACAATTGGCTGATTAGATAATCGCATGAATAAGTAGGTGTAATAAAGTACATGACATTTCTTCCCCATTCTGGAATTTGATCTGAAAAACAGCTGAACCTATTTACTATATCTGCATGCTTTTATGCATTTAGTTGCTGCCACATGATTGGCTGTTTAAATATTTGCATTAACAAGCTGGTGTATAGGTCTACCATATAAAGTGCTCATCTATGACAAATAACCAGATAAATACAACAATTATGTATAGAGTGTTTGGAAAGAAAATGTTTATTTAATACCATAGAGTAGTAATGTACAGTATGTCCCCATTATATGATAGTGTTCCTAGTTTGATCTCCCAACATCAACAAATATTATGAGGGTGGTTCAGCCTTTTTTTTTACAGAAGTGAAAGTGAAATGTTCATTATATGCTACTCATAACATCCAAAAGCATAAATTATTTCAAAAAAATTCACTGCTTACTAAAATCCAAATAAGATAAACTGCATGTGATCATTTGATTTCTAAAGAGCAAATTCCACGAATTTATCACCAGTATTTATCCACTTACTGATCGTTTTTCCATTTTCATCCTTTAGTGTGTATTAAGTCGAGTCACAGCAGAGTCCTCCATCAACTTTTCTGTTTGCGAGGATAACCACAGCAATGTCCCCTTTGACTCTGACGGTGATTTGTGTCTTTTTTTGTGCTCCCACCCGTCCTCTACATTTCTATATATAGGTTTCTCATTCCATCCTCTGAAATTCCCTGGTAATGGTAACTGACAAGAAAGCAGCTGCATGCAGTGCATTAGAGTGGCACTATCTGTATTTAAGTGCATTTATCAAATCCCACTCCATCCCAGTATATGTACATTAAATATTGACTAAGTAGCGGTTACATAGCCTGATGAGCATTTCCACACTTCCACAACCTTAACACATTTTCCGGAGAATCGCAGGGAAACTGTGTAATTGACTTCTCCTCTAATAGTATGGAACAAATCCAACTAGGAAAAGGAGTCCGCAAACTTCACAGAAAAGCACATAGTCAATTTGCCTTAGATTTGATATAAGCACATGTCCCTCTCTATATCCCCCTGACAGCTGAAGAAGTTTAATCTGAAAAACTGCCCAACACACCAAGAACTCCTTCATACATTTTCTTCCCCTCATCAGATGAGGGGAAAAAAACGGAATAAAATAAAGTAATGCATTAGCTCTGTGAATTTTAATTCTTTTTTCCACTTCTTTTGATAGTTTTCAATCTTTTTTCTCCGGCTATTAGTTTACTGACTGCTGCAGAGAATCGGCATTAGCATTAACTGCCTGCATAATGGCCGTTCAGTATTGCTGGAAATGAAGACTCCAATCGGCAAAACATGCAAATATCTGTTACATGGCTAAACAGATTTAAACATGTCTTAAAGTCGTTATTATTACATGTAAATAGGTTTCGATCTGAGCCAGGCGAAATTGTGGAAAACACGCTGAAAATCGGGTACAAACGCGGGCGCATATCTGCCAACTCACAGTTCCTACTTAAACGTCTATTCTCCCTTTTACGCAATCTTTGGGAACCAGGCCTATGGAGTCTAATCCTGTTTTTATCCTCGCCCCTCTCTTGTATCAGACTTTCAATTTCACTTGCTAGTTCCTTTGTGCATATTTCATTTGATCTAGGTTTTAAAATTCAAAATCTATTCAAGGACATTTAGTTAGTTTCATGCTGTTATGGTGAAGCCCTATTTATATACCAGATTTGGTACTGCTGAGTTTTCACTTTCCTGCAAAAAAGAAATGTAAATGCAACGTTCTTCACTATTCCCCTTTATTATCATATAGGTTTAAAATGTAAACAAGAATGTTTTGGCAATTTGATTAGTGCAACACAAGTTTGTTGACGGTGGTTTGACCTCTCTGGGTCTCAGTCTTTAAACTGGAAATCGATTTTGTTGCGCCAGATTATAATTTAAATAGGTCTACTCTCCATGCAAGCTGTTTAATTGTTCTAAAGCATTAATTAGAGAATTGTGTAGTGAATGTATTTTCAGAGTTATTTGGAAAATTATGATGAGAAGAATAGAGAGAAGAAGAGGGCTAATATTTCATTTTAATTGGTTTCTTGAAAAAATACTTGCTACATTTTTCAAAAAATGTGAAACAATTTACAAATTGCAAGCTAATACTCTGAACCTTACTGTATTGCATTGTGTTCCCCCCACTAATAATAACTGTCCCTGGTCCATATCACAGAAATCTAGTGATTTTATATGAAATAAAGTTGTTAAGTAAAGCCATAACCTAAACTGATAAAACATACTGGCCTACACAAATGAAGCATTTCAAAAAATCTAGGAACTAGCGTTGTCATGGTAACATAGTGAGACAACAAGCAGAAGTTGACTACCAGACAAAAAAAGTACCAAAAAAGTGAGGCCTTGTCTCAGCACTGTCTGAGGTGTTGACTTCTCTGCATCTTTCTCTCCCACCCTGCCTGTCTTTGTCTTGTTCTCATGCTCTCTCACAAACACACAAATGTGCAAGCACACATGCACACACACAACACACACTTCCCTTGCTCAACCTTTCTCACCAATAAGCTGCCCCTCGGGACGCCCCCACAAAAACACTTCAAAGCTCAGAGTACAACTATTTGTTTGAACTTTGACTTTTTCTGTGGACCACATACGCGGTTAACGAGATTAACGGTCGAGGACGGTAAAGGAAGCCAGAAGTAGGAAGGAAGGAGAGGAAAACAGCTGTTGGTGGGGCAAAGGGGATGATAATCAATCGCTTTCCCCAGGAACAAAAAATATATATCTATAGTCCAAGATATGTGACAATACAAAAATATGGTGTGAGAGAAACCTGAAATGTCAACTCAAATCCTATTGTATTGTTATACAGTGCTTCTGCAAACAGCAATGGGAATGTAAAACAAGAGAATGCCATGTTCAGCCCCACATTGCACAGACACACAATGACAGTGTCTACATGCTGATATTAATGGCTTCAGTCTAATTACATGTAGGCCAGATTCACGATTTCTGATTTCCGTTTGTATGTACGGTATAAGCTTTTTAAGGATCAAATACTGAAAGCCCACATGTACAGTATCTCCAACATCTAATTTCCCCTGGTGTAAGTCGAAGTCTAATTCTAACACCTTATAAACCCTGTCTGAATTCAAGTGGGTTTATTCGACAGAAACCCCAGTACTCAAAAAATATGACAGCAACTAAACAGAATAATGTAGCGAATGAAAGAACTTGCCGCACGTGTCAAAGAAAATGCTCGCTATCAGAAAGGGAATGAACGCCTGACTATTTTTTTCATGAACACGTGACACGTGACCAGCACCAATTCAATATTTCACAAGATATTTTTCCTGTTTTGTTTGGCAGAGGTTTTTTAAAAGGATATGGAATTTTACTGTATAGATTTTTTCCCATGTTGCTAATTTACTGCATACAAGTGTTGAGCTTTGCCCTCGCGGTCTCCGTGTAGAACACTTCCACATGTGTCATGTTTTTCATTATGCACACCTATTTTCACGGTTTTCGTCATTTATTAGCCCGCTGAAAGCAGGCTCGGCTTCCATTCAACCCCCCCCCCCAAAGACACTGACCGTAGCTTCATTGAAAATGACCCTAAATCACATATTTATGGAAAGGGATACTTTCTAAATACACCTCCTATTCTAACCACGGCCTTCACCACTGCACCAATCAAGAGGCAGCCATAATGCGGTCTGAAATTGACTGTAATTCTGGAATCGCATCAGCAACTGATGCACAATTTAAATGGAATACAATTCCAATGAGCATATGTCAAAGATAATTAAAAAGTGCACATTTTTTTATGAAACTGACATATAATTAAAATCAATTCATGTCAATTAGTCACACATGGAATGTAAATTAAAGCAGCATTATTCATTACTGGCATGTTGGGGGGAGGGGTAATTAAAAAGGTTCATTCTTGGGAAACACCATCATTAAAATCTTGTTTTCTAATTGAAAATTTTTACCCTACTCTCACGATTTCAGCGAATTACTACATTTGGCTAAAGTTCCCTCTTTAATTTGTAATGTGAAATATGTGTATGATCTACTCACGCGCTTCCCGAGAATATTACATGTATAAGCTTCTGGTAAAAAACATCTGGTAAATGACACACATTCAGCAAGGTGCGGTATACTACAGTAACATGAGCTTTACTCATCTGGGAGTGAGCAGACATTTTGCCCGAGTGCCCTCTCCACACATCTCCACTCTGCTATGAGTGACCATGGCGGTTTCCCATCACAAAGAAGAACTCCTTGCATCGACTGGCAATAATGACAGGAAGTGGGAAGAGATCCCTATAACATAACTCACAACACCGCACTCCTGCCTCGGTGACAAACTCCAAAAACAGATCAGCGGCAGGCATGGCACATCAACACTGCCCACCTCAAGGAAAGAAAGAAAAAGATAACTACAGAAGAGCAATGCATTTGACACACATGTTTGAGTTTGAGTCCCATTGATATACATAGTATTGTGACCATGGAATTACAGGGTTCTATCTGTGTTTTGAGTAGTTTTGAGATGTTGAGCTTCAAAGCTTTCACACCCTAACACAGTAAAACTGAAAAGCAGTGGAGTTCTTGACCAAAATGACAGACACCCTAAAAGTACTCTGAATGTATGATATCAAAATCCTATCAAATTGTCATATAAACAACAGATTTACGACACTAACTCATTTTTGTCTAAATGTCAGTTAAAACATATAATTCTAAGGTCTCACTATGACACTGTTCGCCTTGCTCCTTTCTGTGGTCAGAATGGACATGATAACTTACACACACGTACACACACACACACACAAAGCACTGGGCACTGAGATCTTTTGTGTACTCATCTAAATATCCCAATGCCCATGCCTTAGTCAGGTATCTGAAAGCCTAGTGGATTAAGAACATACAGTATAGCTCTGGAGCTGGCTCTATGACGCCAGATTTAGGGAGAGCTCACACACACAGGGGTTTGGAGGGGGGTAAAGAATCACGGCGCTCTTTTTAACGACTATTCATCACCATCTAATGGTGCTTGAGATGATATCTTCATTTCCAACAGTTTTCTCTGAGGGGAGAGAGAATATATCATAAACAATTAAAGGGATTAGCACAACTGCATTCTTATCTCACTTTGCACTAATAAATTCTGTTGGCCACCATTCAAATATCCATCAAGATTTATTTGCTGGGCAGGAGCAGGCAGTTAACAAAGAGGGGCCTCACTGCAGCAACCTTCACTGTGCTACAGAGCGCACTGTAGTGTACACAGCCACTAAGACAGGCTCACTTTAATTAGAGGGTATTAGCATCCAGTAACCAACATGGTGGAGAAGATAAGAATCTCAGTTGCAGGTTAGGTTGCCTACTTGTCAACAGTGAGGAAAAAATGACCTCAAACCAAAATGTTTTAATGTGAACAAGGCGGACATTTTGTTTAGAGTTTTAGAGATGTTGGTGCATCAACGGCACTTTACTGAAACATAGTGAAAATAGGATCTATGTTTGACTCACTGTGTTTTGTTTTCGAGGCAAGCCTCCCAGACTAAAACAAACAAACCTCCACAAAAAGAACACAGCGAACGCTGATTTACAGTCATAATTACAACATGGCATACAGCCAACGAGGGGACACTCAGCGTCGGTAATGACGCAGTGCTTAACACCGGGCTGGGATAATGAACGGGAGCTGGTATCTGTCTTATAGATTAGCCGCTTTCTGACATCCAGGCCCCGGTGTTTGGATACCTGCAGTACAGCTCAGACGCTCCTTCCCCCCCCAACACACCCCACCCGCTGCCTCCCCCCATCCCCAAAACGTTGGTTCCCAACCGCGGATATCCCCGCTGCCCTCTCCCTGGCAGTCCCCGGGAGGTCAGCCGAGGTCAGCGAGTTCACGACCCCTGCTCCGCCCCCTGTCAGGAGGAGGCCCGCCCCAGGGCACGGAAGCGAGCCTGTTTTGGGAATGCGGTTGGGCAGCGCCTTAACTTCCGCTTGCCCCGGCGGGGCCATGTGTGCGCGCCCCATTTGCGGTACTAATTGTTTTTGGACAAGGCAATGCGTGAGGGTTCCCGGAAAAGCAGGGAGCGGGGAGGCGAAGCGAGAGGAGCCCAATAAATTTTCCGGGGGGGGGGGGGGGGGGGGGATATATGGTTTCCGTGGGGGGGGGGGGTCAGTGCGTTAAAAAAAGGGGGGAGAAAACAGGTGAAGTGGAAAAAACAAACGGCCCGGTGTTCTGTTCTCCCAGTAGGAGAGGGGCTCCCCTACACGTCCTTACTGGGGTGGAGACCCAGGCTGTCAAAACAGCACAACAGCAAAATAAACACAGCAGCCCGCTTTACTGCTCCGCGAGACAAGGGAACCATGGGAACTGGGCTCACACGCACACAGCAGGGCCCTCGTATATGACACAGGCTTTATTGCCACTGATGATGATGATGACGTCGTCGCTGCCGATGACACCGCTGACAGGGCCTTGTTTTTTTTCATTTGCTTGTAGTCACAGCTTGGGAAGCTATCATCACGTCGGTGCGCGTCGTTTTTGCACATGCTTCTCGCGGATCAAACGACGGAGCTGTTTTCCCACCCGTTTCCAATGTTTGCGGTCGGAGTCACAGGGGACAGGATTGCTGGGAGTTGTATTTTTGCTGAAAGCCCAGCGTACCGTAGGTCAGGTCTGCAGAGAGGGTTAAGCCGGTGACCCTCCTGTTACTGTTACCTGAAGAGTTCGGTAACTTCAAGCACTACTTTAGAAAACAAACACGGGGCAAAGCAGAGCGTTAATGGAAATGAGGTCAGATTCAGTATATTTTAGTCATATCATTACTGCGTGGTGTTTTAACAGTAGTTATAGCAGTCATTGCGAACTGGAATTTTTATTATTTTCATTAGGTGCACTTGGTAGGCTGAACGCTAACGTGCTGTGCCATAAAGCTTAAGTGACCCTAATTAAAGGCTTTATGCCATTAAAATTATGCATGTTAAGAAACATCAATCTGCATTTGAATGTGTTTTACCTTAATGGCTTTCCAGGGTGTGCTGTTGAATATTAACTCCATTTTGTCTAAAGGTATGTCCATAAATAGGTAATTAAAATAACAACATGATAATGATTGTATAAGTTACTTATTTAACCACTTTCTCCTGTAGAAGTAGTGTAAAGTGAATACAGTCTGAAAGCAGATGAGAAGCGGTTTTTAAACCTTTTTCCAAAGCCTTGTTTGAGACCAACTAACATGCTTGCATGTAAAGTATAAGCCATACAACTGAAAAACTGAAGTTGACATAGCCCAGAGCTGTCTAACGACTGCGGATTTCAGACACACAGTGGGGTCCAAAAGTCTGAGACCACCAGTGAAAATTATTCTGTTTTGCGTTCTTTTCTAATTTAATTACAATTATTGTTTAATTACAAATTATATTATCAGCAGAACAATTTGAGTGAAAAGTTGAATCTTTGAAAAATGTACATACATTTCAGAATTTCTTAGTATTGGTATGTACCCTTTTGCGTTAACAGCAGCGTGCACTTTAACGCACACAAATCTGTGAAATGATCCATGTTATTTTGGACCCCACTGTATACAGTACAATACAGAACTGAAAAGGCCATCTATATAACACTTTTGCTGTAGTTCATAATATCGCAGCAGACCTTACACATAATCAAATCCATAATCAATGCTCATACAAAATGAAAACAAAAAGTAAATGTATCTCAAAGTTACATAACAATGTCCATGCAGTTGGAAAATACATTATTCACAATAGCATATCACTACATATGCAAATATATCTTTCGAATGTTTGAAGCTGAAACTGAAAATAAGGCAGAGCTATGTACTTTATAATAGCATTGTGTTGACCTATTGTAAGCAGAATAAGCCATTAAATTCCTTCCGTGATTAATTTAAAAATACTTATGGCAAATGTTGCAACTTTGAAATGTAGGGCTTGCAATGTTTCCTGAAAGGTCAGTCAAATGCTCCACTCGGCTAGACAGTGAGTTTATTATAGCTCCATTTGAGCAGCTAAGTATTTTTCTCTACTTATGATAATGAAATCTCCCCGTGGTTAGCATGTGCCCTGGCCTGAGCAGCCCTGGCACGCAGAGGTAAATGTATAACTGCTCTTTAAAAGCAGTGGAGTGTGTTTTACAACGAGTAATTTAACACTTTGTGTTTTTCTGCCCAAAAGCCCAATGTTATGATTATTTTTGGACGTTGCTGTTCGTGTTGTCGTTGTTAATGGGTTAGCACCTTGGCAGGCCATAAATTGGGTGACATACTGCAATGTCGACTCCGGCCTTTGATCCGGCTTCAGCCCCCTGCCAGGAACAGGAAGAGGAAGGAACGATTTTTCATGGATTAGTATCTGCTCCTGCCCTGATATTTCTTCCACCCCGCTGACATTCAGACAGCTCTGAATAATCAATCAACTTTGCTTTTCCTCTCCCTCCCGACTTTCACTCTCCCGGGTTACAGGTTTGTCACAGTTTGCCCCCCGTAAACCCCCCGCCCTCCCGCCTTCTCTCCTGTCAGGCCGCTCCTGTGTTCTCGGAGCTTTGCGTAAGCTGTGAGTCAGTGCGCAGTCAGCCAGCTCGCCGGCATTTTACCACCCTGGTCCTGCCAGGGCGTAGCCCGGGAGAGAGGCCTGAATCTGCCTCAGAGCGGAGCGGAGCCTGTCCTCTCCACAGCAGCGTGACCTCTCCCTCCGCAAGCCTGCCGTCTGCCGGGCCGCGCGAACGCCTCTGTGTGCAACTCTCTTTCCCAATAAACCCAGAACGAACATTTATCATTCCAGCACGACAGCGCCTTTCATTTTTTCCACCCTTCTAGAGGTTGTGTACATGACCTAATGGTCAAAAAACTAAAACATTCAGAGTGTCCAATTATGTAAAATCCTGCCCCACCTCACACAAAGAGCACTACAAAAAACTGAACATACAGTTCACATAACTGATAATGTTATTGGGAGAAGGATTAGAACACTGAGATTAGTTTTATGCATGAAGTGCATAATGCACTGATTGAACTTCATCTGGGCCTGATGAGTGTTTCGGAAATATTATAGAGTCATGAGTGAGGCAAAATACAAACATCTGAAGTGTTTTGTAGTGGTGTTTTTATTTATGCGTTTGAAAAATTATTTATCTATTTTTTGCAATGGCAAAAAGCAAACAATTAGGGAAAAGCACTTCAACAGATGAGCAATTAATGAACAATTATGCTGCAATGCATTTAACCTAATATTGCTCCAATTAGAGTAATTAAACTAACTATAATGTGGGATTCTTAATTGCGTACAGTAACCTACATAAAGATCATCAAGGAAAAAACACTGCATGATTGATTTTAATTAAGTGCTAATGTTAAACAGATACAATCTTTTTTGGTAACAGGTTGTATTAGATTGACACCTTGTTAATTAAACAAGATAATCAAGTCACAAGGGAATGTAGTACAATATGTGAGGCAGAGTGAACATTTTTAATAAAATCTTTTTAAGTTTCTTAACTTGTCGGGGCTTAGACACACAGCACTTTTATTTTTTTGCAGTATTAAATATCCTGCCCTGGCACAAACTGCATAATTTGGGTTATTTTTGAAATCCACAAAATGGCCTTAGGTAATGTAATAGCATAAGGCTTTTTTAATATATGCTTCCCGTTTGGAGTATGAGGCGGGCACGATGAATACAAAGTGACTTATGCTTATTTTATTTGTTGAACTCTTTTTATAAGAGCAGGGGAAATGGCGCACTAAATAGAATTTTCTGAGATGTGCAAACCCTGTATTCACTCCACTTAGAATTAAAATCTAAAAATTAAATATAAGGAGCAGAGGGATGAAGTAGGGCACAGTCACATTCTTTAAAAAATATTTTCTTCATTTTTTGCTTTCTAAGAACTCACATTTTTTTTATTTAAGAAAAATACATAATGTACATTAATGTCCCTTAAGTCCCACATACGTGACCTCTGGAGCTGTGAGGGAGGAGAGATGTGTTTTTATCATTTCCTGGGCTAACCTGAAGGTAAGAGCACCCCATCAGTTGTAAATGTCTTAAGGGTGTCAACGCTCCCATTTGTGCAAACAAATCACCAACACCCCCACGGCCTGTACCACTCCCCACGTTTTCTGTTCAGAGGGACACAGGACACTGGATCCTCCATGATGACCAGATTAAATTGACACAACTCATCACCAGACGATTCTTCCCAGGAGTCTGTTTTAGCTGCTGCATTTCTCAGTGCTCACACTGCCTCTCTCGTACGTTTTATCAAATTTCACAGCGCCAGTGAATGAATCCACCGTTACAATGTGCTCCGCTACCAAGTGGAACAACTCTGACTGAATATAGTGCAGTACCTCTTTGAACATGATTTGATAATAATGTTCCAACAACATTCTTCACCAATTTAAGAAAAGCTGAATTTGCAGTTGTATAAAATGTGTCCCTATGAAGTTGACTTAGAAGATATGAGGTGGATTAGACTATTATGCATATTGTAGTCTACATTACCACAAGAAATGCAGTGTGCTATAAAGCCTACAAGTGAAAGCTGGCTGCCATGTCAGTGTGTCATAACCTGTTATGTAGCTCCTGTCATGACAGTTGCTATAACCATTGAGCCTCAACTAGCACAGCTAGCTAAATATGACAAGCAACATAAGCTGTCATGTCAATATGTTATAACATGTTATGGCTTCTATAGCTTCATGGATCATGACATTGTTACACTGTTTGTCATAAACAATCAAGTAACTGTCATGACAGCTGTCATAACACTAGTATGAGTATCTAAATTTGGCAAGTGACATAAGCTGTCATGTCACCATGAGACATATCACCTGTCATAACATTTACAGAAAAAAAGTGACATCAGTGTTATGCCATTTGACATGAACTGAAATCAGCTGTTATGTCATGTGTATATTATATCAGCCTTATGTGGAAGGGTTCCCAATAGTTTTGTATACTTCTCCACACTTTCCTCTATCCAACACTTTGGTACAGGTTAATAAGGTAAATGAGGTTAAGACTTTATTCCAGAACACGAGAGGTTTCTCTAATTATAGCAAACTCTAACCTGGCCATTCTGTTCTTGAGGCTTATCTGTAGATTTGTCTTGTGGCGAACCCTCTGAGGTTATGCTGGTGTCTTCTCAAAGTAATCTTTGAGAAACATCTAGGCCTACAACCTGGAGAGTGTTCTTGATCTGTTTGACAGTTGAAAGAGGGGTTTTCTTCACAATAGAAAGCATTCAGTGGTCTTCTGTGGTTTACCTGGTTGTTTGCTATTGCTAACCAATACATTCTTACTTCTAAACAACGTACAAAACAATTGATTTTGACACACACAATTTTTTGACTATGTCTTTGATCAATTTATTCAGATTTTTCAGTATCTTGATGGCCTATTTTATTGACTCCAAATGCAGTGCAGAAATACCTCTGTACCTTTTGTTAGATTTCCTGTGAATGAGCAAATGATGCAATGGTATACAGCTGGCCATACTCATTGTTGTCAAAAAAGTATCACTGTCCAAATACTTATGCAGTGTATGCTCTCTCTCTCTCTCTCTCTCTCTCTCTCTCTCTCTCTCTCGGGAGGGGAAATATACAGTATACTATATACTGTGTATTTCCCCTTCCAACTCACCATGTTTTAATTCCAAGAAGATAAAGTTCAGTGTGTATAATTTCACATCCATAGATGCACACAGCATGTCACCAACTTAAAATAAAGTCTATGAATGTTCAAAGGAGTTAAAGTACCAGTGCCTAGCTGAAAGAAGTTGACACACAGCTGTCTTTGCAGTAAATCTTACTAATCCATTTTAAGCATTCACAGTATCAAAAACACTTCACTTTGGGTTTCTATGATGTGCGGCATTAATTCACTGCTCAAACACAAAATGCTTAAATGCTGTAAGCAGATTTATTACTGGTGGATTTAGTTTTTTTTTTTCCTCAAACAGTTCATCTGTTGTCCTTGAGGGGATTCTCTTTATAAAGTAAATAAATTATTATTTCAAATTAATGACAAGGTTTTCTGAATCTCTCTGAATTATAAAAAAATATAGATCAGACCAACCAATGATAGATCATTATTTTTAGTAAATCTTTGGAAAACAAATAAATAATCTCTTGAAATAAAAAAACCTGGTCAGTGTATGTGGGTGACCTCTCAGGTTCCAAAAATCTAAATGTTTTTTTAACCTGTGCTGTACACACAGTACATATGGTTTTATGAGCTACAGAACCCTTCTGTATATGCTAGCTTTCTCCAATGATGTTATTAAATAAATCAAATATTGTATTTGTCTTCAATGCTTACGCTTGGGGTCACAAATAAATTAACACACTTGATTCTTTGGCTTGTGTGTGGGTGTGCTCAGACTAGCCACAGCACAAGCACAGACACAGGGCTCATTCCATTCACTTATTTTTCTCCACCTTTTTCTTATCCTTGCTCCTGACAAGCAAATTTATCGAGCTCCTCCATTTTAAGGACATTCCAACCCCTTAAATGTTCCTTCTAGGAGCTAGAAGTAGAAGTTAGGAACTCCCCTTCCTTTGAGCATGAAAACATCAGCAATACAAACACACACATGTAATTTTATCTTCAAATACAAAGTCAGAGTTACTTGAAAATGTACTGAAGTTTTCAATAACAGTCTATTTTCAAAAGTCAGAAAAATACAAATAAACCCCAAAAGAACTGAAAATGTGAGCTAAATCTCAATATGATCTAAACCTAAGGTTAAACATGATTGGTTGAAGAAAAGAGACAATGGATTAACCATGTATGTTTGGATGTATTACTGCTCCATAGGATCTCTGTTAAAAACAACCTTCCTCTGCATTATTTGTTTCTTTGATTCCCTGTGGTGTGCAGTGTGTTCAATACATTCTTTATTTGCATAAAGACTAGCTGGTAAGATTTCTCTTCACTTTAATAGCCATTGTATTACAGTCACCCTGTTCAAAATCATATATGAATAATGAGATTTTAGATTGGGAGACACTCAAAGAGAGAAAGAACTCTTTATAGTTAATTTATTTCATATAGATACATTACTTAAAGGTACTGAAAGGTTTAAATTTTCATTGTAAGTATCATATCCAACAATTTCTACCTCAGAGTTGACTTGCATTAAATTTTAAAGAGCTTCAATTTGGCGGATTCAATATTGAGTTTTATTATTATTATTTTCCTTATAGCAAATTCTTTGCTAAATCCTTCCATTCTGATGAAATTAAGATGCCCAGGGCAAGGAAAGGGGCTTCTTTCACTTTGAGGTCACATGAGAGTATCTCCATATATCAAAATCATTCAGCAGTTCCTTTAATTTGCAGGGAAAAAAATGACTAACAACATATGCATGGCAATAAGTAGAAATTTTCTCTCTGGTTGTAAAAAGCAGAACAATATAGAGAATTTTATGGAATGAAGACAGACAAGTCATTCTTGGATTCCTGAGTGGCTAGAGTAATGTTTCAGTTAGAATCATAATGAAAAAATAAAAGCAGCAAGAGAGTTGCTCTGTGTTTGGAGAGATATTAGGGGTTTGCACAGGCTGCTTTGAAATAATACACTCAGTGAGCAATTTATTAGGTAGCCCTGTACACCAGCTTGTTAACCCCTTAAGTATTGCCCCTTTTCTTGACACAAGCTTACCCAAAATAAAATAGTTACAATTCTTGAACCCTTTTGACTATAGGCATAATCCTGGTCTCTTCTGAAAGGTGACCCATTGGATCATAATTACTCCAAATATTACTGAAACAAAGTTACAGAAGCTTAAACATAGTAAAAGTGGAGGCTTTGTTCTTTCTGAAAAGATTTGCTATTTTTGACTGATGCAGATTATTGTAGCTGTGGCTTGTGCGCTTAGAAACACAATGGCCCCAAGCGACAACACTGGACAAACCCCCTTTCAAATTTGAGGACAACGTCACCAAAACTGAGCATTCTGCATTGTTATTTCGAATCTATGTCTAGGCAGTTTTCCAAAAAAGGACATTTGGAGACTCCAAAAGGACACATGTAAATTAAATATTATGGGTCTCACGAGGTAAAATGCTCATGAGAGGTCAGAGGAAAAGGGCCAGACTGGTTGAAGCTGAAAGGAAGGTGACAGAAATGCAAATAACTACGCATTACAACAGTGGTATGCAGAAGAGCATCTCTGAACACACAATGTGTCAAACCTCTAAGTGGATAGGCTACAGCAACAGAAGACCAATACGTCTAATAAATACCTAATAAAGTGCTCACTGAGAGTATAGAACACTTACAATGCACAAATGGAGTATGAGGCAACTGTATGAGGTGTTTAATTCCCAGCTGTTTTACAATTTTAATGATGTAACACTTCATAGTCAATAGTGAACTTCATTAAATTGAACACAGGAAAGACTGCAGACCCAACGAACAGTTTTGGCGACTTTTTCCAAAGATTTGTGGCTCGCCGCTACTTTTTAAATATTGTAAATATGGGGTCTGAAAATCTAGCGACAAAGTCTCCAAGTTGGCAACAGTGCCAGGCAGTCCACATCAAAGTACCAAGTAAACAAATAAACAAATATTTTCATTACAATGACTCCGTCTGCTTGATGGTTTATGCTTCTGTGATCAAAATAGCTATCCTATGGATCGTTCTTAACCATGTGACAATTTCCTTCATAAGGAGATTATCGGTACAAGCCATAGCAACTGGTAGCATCCTTCTCATTTTAGTGGTCAAACACAGGGGTCAAACTAGGCCTAGATGAGATGGCATCCATTAAAAATGATTATGATGATACCCGTTTTCATATAAAGGTTGCATGGTTGACCTGTAATAGAAAAAAACTCAAATCTAAGTGGGGAACTTGAAAACTGCAGCAACCCAACTAGTCCTAAATAGCCTACACCTATGCTCAGCAGGTGTAATCACACAGTCACTAATGGTAAAACATTTAATAAATATTTTATTTTCATCTTAGTAGGCTAATAATTTTACACCCAAACCAGTTACATTATATTACATTTTATTTAGCATTTTACATTTGCTTTGGATTCGTTTATCCAAAGCAACATACAGAACATATCAAGGTCATACAAGGTCAAGTCTGTAACTACCATACCAAGGCATGGTAGTTACAGACCACTGGGGAGCTGGGCAGAGGAAGCTGTAATACCATCAAAGGTTCTTGTAGTAATGAGGCTCTGCGAGGGATGAAGAGCAGCGCCATCTTGTCGAGGTTGAGCTTCAGGTGATGTCTGGCCATCCATGAAGATATTTTCTCATTGACCTGTATCAAAGCTTGCTTACCAATACCAATAACAAACCTAAGCATTACAGCTTGATCATTCATGACTAACATCTCAATTGCTTTGACATATTTACTCATATTTAACAGCTAACATTAATACGATAACAACAGTAACATTAGCCTACCGATCTAGGCTAATCTTCCTATCTTCCAGTGTAGAGGACTCAAAACCTTTGAGATACCTTACTACAGGCCTTCACTTTATGCCAGAGAGCTTTGTAAGCTCATGTCAACACTCATACATACTCGCCGCCAGATCAGGCTTACACAGTCCCTGCCTACCAGGGTCAGATAGACTGTAGTCATGAACCCTGTTGAAGCCTTGGTCCTCACCCAGGAAATATGATGATTTTGCCCAATCCTGAATCTAAGAAGGCTGAAGGCTCCTTTTCCTTAAAATTCTCCCTTTCCTCACCTTGAATACAACAACTTTTCTCCAGGCTGCCTGTGAACATAATGGATGCCGATTTCCACATGCCAGTGGTGAGAGAACATTGGCTGTTCCTACGCTTCGCCCCTCAGGGCCTCACCACACAGTTCGTCCATCAGGTGCATGGGAACAACCCTGTCCTCATTAGAAATCACAAGTTGCGGAAGTCCTCCTATATTAGAACTATTGGCTAGTCTTCACGCCCTGCGATGGACTGGCGACCTGTCCAGGGTGTATTCCTGCCTTTCGCCCAATGTAAGCTGGGATAGGCTCCAGCCCCCCTGCGACCCTGTTCAGGATAAGCGGGTTAAGATAATGGATGGATGGATGGATGGGCTAGTCTTCACCCCACACATGGACGTAACCCCTTAGTTCCTATGTGCCACTACGACAGGAGTTCACTCCTGCCCAGTCAAAGCAATATTGCTGGCATCTCAATCCCAGCAGGATGAAAGCCTCCTTAGCAGGTATTAAGCACATATTTTGCCAGAATCCCTCTATGCATTCCCACCAACTCCATTTATAGTAACAGCACTAGCCGAATTCGCCAGAGCATCCACAGACTTGTAGTGACTTCAAGAGATCGAACTGCTTGAAAGGCTCCTCGATGAGATGTTGTGACAGATGTATGCAGTATTGTACCCATACCCCAGCCATATACACCTGCAGTTGAAGAGCCAGACACCCTCCTGAGTGTCTGTGATAGGTCGGTTGCCAAAACTATATTAACCCTAGAGCTCCCTCAACTACGTTGCTCAATAATTGTTGATAGAGACAGTTCTCTGAATGGTGCACCCATTTCACTGCTAAGTCCTGGTGTTGCTGCACTTCCTCCGGACCTCGCTAGATGGGATGAGGTCAGCTTCTACCATAAAGGTATGTAGCTGCCATTTCAACCCCTCGCATTGAGATGTTGTAGTTGGGGTGCACAACCCCACAAGCCGATTTATAAAAGGTGCCCAGCGAGCGTGACCACCATGTGTCGCCTGTGTGCCAGCATGATGGATTCCAGAAGGTTTCGGAGTGACACCCCACCCGGTATTCCTTCCTAAGGTTTTATCGACCAGCCATGTCAATCAGGCTATTGAGATAGAAACTCATTACCCTCATTTATATAACACAGAGGCGTATCAACCCAATTAAAATACTGAAGTGCTGCATTGTTAAAACTTTGGGCGTACAGAAGGCTGACCATCCCTTCTTCTGCTATAGTGGATACGGAGACCTTGAAATAGAATGCAAGTTACGGACAGGACAATGGTTCTATGAATTCTGGATGATCGCCAGAGATCTCTGTCACCCGGAACCTTGGGCGAGAAGAAGGCCACGCCGACCTGGGCTTTTGTGGGGCACATTACACAGCCCAAGTCACCCCACGTGACATGTAACTTTGTATACGTTACTTAACCTGCACATGGCACGAGGTAGAATATATGCAGTAGTTTACACTGCCTCTGCCAGTCATCCAGAATTCATAGTTACAGAATTCAGAATTGCATCCCATGACCATGAAGAGCTTGAATGTAGTATTTTGGTGATAAACTGGGCTTTTCTGAGGGTAAGAATTTATTCATTGGCCCAGCCAATCTGTGCCACTTCCCCTGTCTCCAGTGACACATAGTTATCCATTTTGTTCGTGATCAAGAAAAACTAGGCTAGTGTAACCTATAAACGTCTGTAGGCTAAAGCAAGGCACTTGCAAGGCACTGCAGCAATGGAAATCATGCATCTTGTATTCAAAAACTCCAATGTTAGCTCCAACGTTAACTCCAAAGCTAACTCAACAAAGCCTTTACCCAGACCGGATACTGCAATTGGAGAAATGTCATCGACAGTGGAAGGGATTTGCAACACATACATCAAGTAAGGAGCGTAAAGTGCATGTGCATAACAGTCACCCCATGCCCAAGCACACAGCTAAGGTACTTAGTCTCTCCCTTGACCGGAGCACACTGATCAAGGAGGATGGTCAAGCCTGCTGTCTTAATCCTGGCCAACACCACTGTCAGATGCAACACATGCTCCTCCCAGCTATGGCTGTGTCCCAGTTTTATTTGAATTGAGTAGCAGAAAGGCAAACACCAGACCTGAACCCCCAAAATAACAAGTGAGTTAAAAAAAGTCTCATCTGGGATGAAGAACCCTCAATCACAATGTCATTCATGTAAACTGGAGCAAAACCGTCAGTGCCCCTGAGAATTTGGCCCATCATTCTCTGGAAAGTAGTTGCCCCAAGCAGGCTAAACGTGAAACTGCTCAGTTAATAGAACATGCCAAGTATCTTTACACAGGTCAAGAGTGCTTGAGAAATTATCCTTCCCCTCATCTACATGGGGTATTGGGTTGGGGTCTAATTTACTCACACTTTTGAGCCTCCTGAAGTCAAAGCACAAACTGAGACTGCCATCCTTCTTTGGTACCAGGATGGCTGGGCTACTCTATTCACTGGAGGATGGCTCAACCAGCCCTAGATCCTGTACTGACTCCAGCTTCTCCTTCAGCACAGACAGCAGGCACTTTGGTACCCGGTAGGCACTTAACCATTTCTGCATGGATTTTGGTGCATATTTGGAGTCATTGTCCAGCTGGAAGATTGACCATATGACGAAGTGGCAGAGACAACCAGATTTTCTGCCAAAATTTCCAGGTACTTTGTTAAATTATACCATTGATCTTAAATAGAGCCCCAGGACAACTGGCTACAAAACATA
Organism: Conger conger; assembly: GCF_963514075.1. Lineage (NCBI taxonomy): Eukaryota > Metazoa > Chordata > Actinopteri > Anguilliformes > Congridae > Conger > Conger conger. The sequence continues at coordinate 55,735,546 of NC_083761.1, forward strand.
ACCAAAACATCAATGATCCACCTCCATATTTCACAATTAGTATGAGGTGCTTCTCCTTGTGTGTATCCCTCACCACCAAACATCTTGATAGTGTGTATGACCAAAACATTTTGGTCTCATCGGACCATAGCACTCTCTTCCAGGAAAATTGTTTTTGTTTATTGTGCTCAGTAAGGGTTGTCTTTGTGCCAGCCTGTCAAAGAGTTTGCTGGTAAGGACGTTTTTTTTTATTCTTTTTGAGACCCGGTGACCCCAAGATGCATTCTTGAACCGTTTTTAAGTTTTTATTATTTCCCCTACAATGCTGAGTGGTATGTTTAACTGTTTATGTATTTTTTCATACAAATTACCAGACCTTGTGATGGTCCTTGTGATGTAAATTACCGTCTATCTCTTCGGACAGTTCTTTAGCTTTTCCCATGCTGATGGATGACAAATGTATTTGACATGCTTGTTGCCTCATTTTGGTACTCTTCTGTAACAGGACTGAGGGAATGACACAATATAGTTTCTTTAGACTGACAGTTCTTTAGGCCGAGACTGTAGATTAACTACATTAAGTAAAGCTTTATTGAAAATATTTGATTTAATTTACAATAATTGTTAGGGGTTCCAATAAATTTGACACCTATGTTTTGCAGAAAAAAATAGATTACTGAATAAAAAACATTGAAACATGACAGGAAATTAAAATATGTATACTCACTGAGCACTTTATTTGGAGCACATGTACACCTATTAATGTGATTATCTAATCAGCCAATCGTGTGGCAGCAGGGCGATGCATAAAACCATGCTGATACGGGTCAGGAGCTTCATTTAATGTTCACATAAACTATCAGAATGGGGAGGAAATGTGATCTAAGTGATCTAGGAATGATTGTTCTGTTCTTTTGGCTCAGTAGTCCAACATGTGTTCAAGGAATATGAGGTTAAAGTGCACATTGCCACCTTTAATTTAAGAGTATTTACATTCATATTGGGTGATCCATGTAGGAATAACATCCCTTTTCATTCACAGTCCCCACACTGTAGGGGACCAAAAGTAATTGGACAGTTGGCTTCTCAGCTGTTTCTGATTAGTCAGGTGTATACAGTCACTTCAATGGTGCAGGTATAAGAAAACCTTTAGTATCTAGTATTGATCTACTCTTTTGATTGAGGCTGAGAAATAAGAAAAGACATAGGCCAAGTAATAGGCTGGCCTGTGATCAATAAAACTGACGTTTGATCGGTAGGCTATATTATTTATTCATATTATTTTGCTACCAATGTCTGTCTTCGTATTATTTTGCTAACAATGTCACTGCAGACCTTTCTGTCTGCTATCTCTGAAATCCAAGATCCATTTTTCTAAAAATAACTAATTACTCATTTTAAGGACATGCTTTGGATGTAAAACATGTTCAAAGTTGAGAATAAGTAGGCCTATTAACAAAGCTAAGCATGTGTCATTTATATAAGCATTAATCATCAAACATGTTACTCAATTAACTGCTTCATACTGAATAATGTGTTTAGGCATATTGCATGAGTGTACAAAAACCATGGTATTAACCAGTTTGCCTTTTGTTTTGTGTTTTGTTTGTTTTTAGGAACGTTGGGTTAGGAAGAATGTTGGAAATGAAATACTGGTTCTGTTCAGAACTAACTGTATAATCAAAGATGTTTTCCAGGAAGAGCAATCTCGCAGGTTTTTTTTACCTAGTTAAACAGTATGAATTGTTGGGTGTTTGAGTGGTGTTTAGTTGGCTAACTAGCAAGCAAAACAATTTCCACCTAGTGTGGACAATAAAGTGCACTTGTAAGCTGGCTTCACCTTCGGTAGTATACAGTAGGCAACTAGCGAAATTGTATGCTAACAAATTCTGCAACATGCTATAGTGGGACTTGTTTAAGTTTTTCTGAACACATTAATTGGGTAACTTTAATCTAGCTTACAAGCTTACTTTACAAGGTCACTTGCTTGCTGAGAGCATATTGCTTTGCTGTAAACATTTCAACAGTCTGCTAGCTAATTGGTTTTATTGGCTATTAGACATTTGTGGTGCTGAGCCGCAACTGAGGTAACATTACTTGCAAGCTTGCTCACCACCTTGTTTTAATTATTATTTGCTGGCTAACCAGCACAAGTCAGCCAAGTTAGCTCTCTTTACTTTGCGCCCAATTTAACATGAACTGAGCAAATAATGTGCTATTATCATTGTGTAAACATACAGTCAGATCTTACTGATCAGTGCTGAGGCCTTCTTCCAGGTCACAATAGAACCCTTCACTTTGGATGATTAGTTAATTTGTTCCTTTCAAGAGTTTTGACTTACAGTTTATGAGTAAATGAGAATTCCAGAAAGAAATTGGAGGAAACTTTACAACTGAAATTCCAGACAAAAGAAAACTTTCTTTAAGTGACAATAAGAGATGACAATGCCTAAAACAATGCCTAAAAAACAGGCAAATTGAAATCAGTACCAGTACCAGTCAGCGTTCTGGGGATTCAAACATTTTATAACAGTGATGTAAATACTGTATATTTCACTTGCATCTGCCTGTATTATTTCTCATAGTCATTGTAGTCAACTACAATTGTCAGTTATAATTCCAGGATATATCACTTGCAATCAAGCTTAACTTGTGACATTCATATTGATGTAACTGTTAATTGTTTTATTATCATTATTTTAGGTTCACGTGTACAGATGTTTATTAATGAATGCTCATTAATCTTTCATTGGATACTTTTGTGCACCGTCCTATTTCACCATTGTACATTCACAAGGACTGTTTGTATATCCCAATCTGTTTGCTTTACTCATATATAAATGAATCCCCATGTGTTAGAGTGCCATTTTGAAAGGCAGGCCTGTCTTTACAGAGGTCAACTCATTTGAATTTCATACCTTTTTCAACAGCTTGGTGCCAGACTAATACAAGTCTTTCAGCTGTATTATAAGCCTCAACAATTTCTCCTCCCAAACCTCCTTGCCTCCTGAACTGAGCCTGAATGGGTACAAATGCAACACTGATAGATAATTGCAAATGTAAGTGATGTCTTAAAAATGAATAATATGTTTGAGAGCAAAAATGTACCTATATCGCTATTGTAAAATCTGTGTGTGCATGTGTGTGTGTGTTTATGCATGCGTGTGTGAGTCTGTTAATTTGTATGTAACAAGATTAAACTCCATACCTGTAGTTGTTATAATTTACTTAAATGGTAAAGTTTTTGAACTTTGGACATAATAGTTGCTTCCTGGTGATCTGGATCCACTTTTATTTCAACGTTGATCATAACTGGAAAATAAATCAAAAGGCTCCACTTAAGTCCTTGCTCCGTAGTGGCACTGTGAAAAAAGCTCCTTAAAATACAGTAAGTAGAAAACAAGAGATCTTTGCCCAAAGAGACACAAATGAGAGATAACAGAGATGGAACAGAGATTCTCACTCAATCTCCCTAGCGTTTCTTTTTTTTTTTGCCACATTTTTGTTAAAAAAGAATGAAGAGACACGGGGAGAGAGACGGAGAGAGAAAGAGAGAGAGAGAGAGAGAGAGAGAGAGGGGGGTGGGGGGGCAAAAAAACACCCGTGCTCATCCCGGCGCAGCGTTCTCGAGGTGTTAACTAATCTCCGATGGCCAGTCTGCGTGCGGCTCCCTCTAATTGCTCCCCCAATTTCAGTCTGGTGTGAGAGCAGCCATTGTAGCAGCCGCCCAGCCGTCCCCCAGAGGTTTCACACCTTCATTATCACTCTTTATTGCGAAGCCTTCCACGGGCACTCAGCGCCAAACAGCCAGGCCGATAAAAATAGAGCTTTTTCCCCCCTCTTCTTTCAGTGGTTTCAGTTTTAATTACCAACATTGAGCTGGAGCTGGCGTCCTCAGCAGGCTGTTTTTCACTAATTAAAGTGAGGAGGGAGTTTATTGAAGGGACACCAACTCCATTCTCTCATCTATTATTAACAGGGCAGGACAAATAAATTTCAAATTTAAATGGTGAAACCTGTCCAGAGACGGGCAGGGGAAAGGGGAGGGATGTGGCGAGGGGAGGAAGGGGATAGACTGGGATTGCTGCCTTTTCAAGAGTCAGCACAGGCTTGTCAGGTACATCTCAAGGAGGACCCCCTTCCTGTGCGTTTAAATCTCTCTGCTCACAAATCTGTTCCACTACAAGCTAGGGTCTGCTCCCCTACATCCTGTCTGGCCAACAGAATAATGCTGCAACCCATTCTATGCTATATAAACAATACTGTAAAATAGGAAGACATTATCCAGGAGAATATATTGTTACAGTTCATTTATACATAGTGATTTCATTTCAACAATTTATGGAGTTGGACCCATTTGTGTGCCACAGTCTAACAAAGCCTAACCTAACACACACCCCCCCCCCCACCCCCCCCCAGTGAGGTGGTCTTGAAATAGAGAAAAGAGAAAGAGAAATGGTCTTCCTCCAGAAACCATTCCACAATGAGGCAACCTCCTAGAACTCATAAAGACATATGACAACATATTGAGGTTATTGTCTTTTAAAATGATATCCATTAAAGTGGGTTCAAGAACTCCTTTGCCTGCATCAATAGGTTTTGTTCGGGAGGGACCCACATTGGAAGTGGCTATGGCCACTCATAAGCTCAGAATGAGCTACTTTGAGAAGGCCAGGCCAGTCCACGCCTTCTTAGAAACGGACACAGGCTATCATAGTAACGCTCCTTTCCCTAACTAATACATGTTAGCTTTGCATAACAACAATACAGCCAAATTAACAAGTTGATTGTCTTCATGCCAAGCAAGCTGATGTGGAAGGTGGTCCAATATGGATGCCTGGTTTAACTGGCTCCTTTGATTTTGCACACAGCACTCTATACTGACCAGGCAGTGGTGGACTACTACCAATGGTATCCTGCTGAAAAATCCTTGTAGTGGAGCCTCCTACAGCACTGCAGTCAGATAATTTTTATAATGCACTTGTCTCTTGAGGGGTGGGGACTAAATGAGAGGAACCATCTCTGTACAGGCCTCAGGTGTAGGGGGCCTAATGAGCTTAACTGATGCAGCTCATCATATGGACACTGTTGCCTGTCATTAAAGAGAGACAGCACTCTAGAGAGGCAGGGTATAGCACACAGCAAGTAAAGAGGCACTTTAAAGGTCTGCTGTGCCAAAAATGTCCAGCTCCTTTTCAGGTTCAGAATTAGAAAGTTAGTTTGACATATTTATGCACTTTGTCTTTGAAAATGCAATGGATAGATTGCTCGAGCTTTAGTCACTTTAGGAAGTAGGCATTATAAGAGTCCAAAAGTCCAAATACAAGGCTGGTTGGTGCCTTGCAGCCAATCACCTTTGGTGTGTGTGTGTGTGTGTGTGTATAAATGGGTGAATGAGAAGCATCAATTGTCCAGTGCTTTGGATAAAGGCGCTATATAAATACCAACCATTTATAATTTAAATCTCAGAGATTAACCTTAAAGAGCAATTCATCCCTGTGAAATGAACATTGAACATCCTTGAAAATATCCAAACTGTTGAACAACTGTGGTGGCAGTTCAGGGCACTGATATTTTGTCCTCACACTGTTGAATGAGAAAGTACCAGCAGTAGAACTTGCGTGTTTGTCTCTCTCCCACAGGGCGTATTTTCCCCTTCTGAAAACGGCAGATGATTTACACCCATTGTTGCTCAGAACGAACAGATCCTGACACTAAAGTACAAACCTCCCCTTTTAACCTTTGGACAGAGAAACAAAGGGACCTGTCCCTCTCCACTACAACGTTCCTCCTCGTCTTTGCAAACAAGCCCCCAATGTGACAGCAGACTTCATTTTCTAAAGGAAGTTATCATTCATCCAACGCTGCTTACATGGACAGCCTGCCTATTTCATGCCTGCGGGTGTTATGGAGAGAAAGCTACAGCAGCAAGGAAGCTGTCAACAAGGGCAGGAGAATCTCATCCAATGTCTAACACCCAACACCTAAGTGTAACTGTTATTCTCTCGGGAGGACTGCTGGCCATTCGAAGGAGGACCATCTCAATAGCTAAATCTAGCAGTATTCAGGAATTTATTGCAGATGGCTGGGATGCACAATATGCGTGGGAACATTAAAAATGGAACTACCTTGCCCTTCTGAAGCTTACACCAGTAATCAGGTCTTCAAAAGGGAAACAGGAGCAGAGGCCACTCTCTGACAACTCTCACCCAGGTTTAGGGTCATAGAAGGAGTTTCTAAATCTAATAAATGATAAAGAGAGAGAGAGGGGAGGTGGGTGTTCCTGCTCAATATGATGGTCTCCAGCTCCCCAGTGGGGTCTAATATTGCGACCAAAGGCCTGGTAGGCCTTCCATTATCCCATGTTCCTCACATGTTAATCTTTACTACTTCTGCGATCGGTAATTCTCCTGCTCTGTGTGGCTTTCTGTCATGATTTATTTTCTGTATAATTAATGAAACATCAATTTTCAATCACAATATTTACACTCAGTGAGCACTTTATTAGGTATTTATTATTTATTTTTTAGAATTATTAAGTCTTCTGCTACTGTGGCCTATCCACTTAGAGGTTTGATGCGTTGTGTTTTTCAGAGATGCTCTTTTGCATACCACTGTTGCAATGCATGGTTATTTACTGTCACCTTCCTGTCAGCTTCGACCAGTCTGGCCCTTCTCCTCTGACCTCTCTCATTAACAACGCATTTCTGCCTGCAGAACTGCTGCTCACTGGATGTATTTTTTTGTTTTTCACACCATTTTCTGCCAACTCTAGAGACTATGGTGAGTGAAATCCCAGGAGATCAGCAGTTTCTGAGATATGAAAACCATCCTATCTGGCACCAACAATCATTCCACGGTCAAAGTCACTTAGATCACATTTCTTCCCCAGCCTGCATTTGGTCTGAAAAGCAGCATAACCACATCTGCATGCTTTTATGCATTTAGTTGCTGCCACATGATTGGCTGATTAAATATTTGCATTAACAAGCTGGTGTACAGGTCTACTTAATAAAGTGATCACTGAGTGCGTACTGGAAACATTTTACCAACATTCCAACAATTCAACACTAAAATAATGAAAAGTAGAGAGACCCCAGATGGCCTGATGTTACGTCTCTGGAAAGAAAAAAGGTAGGACGTGCATGTGGCTGGGCAAATGAATGCTCTCTGCGATTCTGAAACCCTGGCCCCATATTGCACCACCCCAACCAGAACCTGACTCGACAGGCAGTAGAGCTGGGTGTTCAGTTAGACACATGGCAGGATGACACTTTGCAGAGAGCTGAGACTGCATTGAACCAGGACAGCATATCAAACAACTGCTCCCATAATGAGTTGTTTAGTAAGCACATCTACAGTGGGCCGGTGGCCCTTTGGTCCAACGGTGTATCCTTCAAGGTTCAAGGTGAAAAGAGACTGATTGCCTTCTTGGGGTGAAATTACAGAAATACATGTTCATGTTGCATTGTGTTTCGGTGCAAATAGCCGTGTTACTTTTTGTGATAATGAAGCAGAGGAGTAATTGAAATATTCATTGGCCTTACGTGTTTTACCTCATTAGAGTAATTAGTCACTGTCAACGGGGGGCACATGCTGAACACTTTGTGTGCCCGTAAGGTGAAAAGCCACACCAGGGTCAGTGATACATGAGGAAAAATCGCATAAGTCACCCAACAGCTGCTTGAATTATACAAGTCTGCCTTCATTCTATGATAAACAATTGTACACAGTACAATGTTAGCTTGAGGCAACAGTTTAAGGCAAATACATGAATGAGATTACACTGGTTACACAGATTCCAAAAAGTCTGCCGTAGTTCAGGGTATTGATCTTTTTCTTCTGGAAAGCTACACACACAGATTTCTTCCTTGTGACATACTGTACCACTTTCTTCATGAAATGACTGAAGGTACAGCTAAATGGCATTTATCCTGTTTGTCAACAGGATGGATGTGACAGGACAGGCCTGATTCATAAATTCCAAATATTATCCAGTCTATCCGAGGCCTTAACAAGAATGTTCAGTATTGCAAATATTTTCTCTCTGACACACACTTTTGTTTAGGTCACTACAGTACAATGGCAACCTGAAAAAGTAATCAATAACATCACATCTCTATACAAAGAAATAATGTGTGGCACACTTTTAAGTTTTCTAAAGCACCAGTTGCCATATAGCATTAAACCAACCGTTAAATATTGGGTATACCTATTCACGCATGATCTGGTTCCATTTCTACTTCTAGGACTGCACTTCTACTTCTAGGAGTGTCAAAACCACTCACAATAACTGCTCACCAATAACACCAATGTTCCTATCTACAGTACGTTCAACCTCAGATCTAATTAATTCACAAATTTAGCCCTCTGTACTGTAAAGTATGCAGTGGCATGCACATAAATGGATCTCGGTATGAAGACTATTGATCTGACCACTTTGATCTTATCTTAAATATTGTCTCATTTAATCAAGCCTGCAAATGTTAAACATGATGCCATTCCTCGTTACCCTCTTCTTTCTCATTACTGCTGCTGGGAAACAATGTAGCACTTGTGGGGACCTTTACTTTCCCAGTATATTCTACCTCATTTTCAACACGCTTGTTTATTAGTGTTACTGTCATTTAAGAAGATACTTCTTAAAGGGAACCTCACTGGAAAACAAACATGAATTTACAGAGAATGGTGAATTAGGTATATTTTTTGTTTCTCATTTCAAAAATTCGTAATGCCTTGTTCTTGCAGCATTAATCAGTATATTTGCATATACTATGGAGTAATACATATAATTCATAGCTGTAAATCTGGTGAAGGGAGGGTCTATGTAGCTGCTGCTTATGCTCTAAACTGTTGGAATGTACTTAAGGCCAACTTAACTTCCAAACAACAATATTCATTGAATGATAGGATTAATGTTGAACTGAATAATGAATCCATGGATTTGTACCTTACCAATATAAACTAGAGTACCCTGTCACTGAGTTCCAAGAAAGAGAGGCACACTGCAAAAACAAAACAGAAAAATAAATCTCAGCAAGTATATTAGTCTTATATTTAGAATGCTAAATCTTATTTCTATTATTCTTACACTTTTCTAAAGAAGACACAAATATTGCCAATGAGGTGAGACAGTTCATTAATTTCAAGATTTGCCAATGGGATAAGAAAATTTCACTTGTCAGGCAAACAGTAACTTAAAACAAGCTAAGATTTTCTACTTAAGAGAAGAAAAATAAGCTTTGAAGTCTCATTACCAGACTTTTGGCAGTGCAGTGACACAGTTTCAGATCTGGAGGAAGGTCACTAATCAGGCATTTTGACTCAGTTTGGTGACTGTAGAAATATGCTATGATGCTGAAGGAGAAAGTGTGTACCAGTTGTCTCCTTCCATTGTTTTGAGGAATCCATTGCAATTCAACTGTGTTGAAGAAATGTCACTAAAATACACAATAGCTTTATTATGAGCCACATTGTATCATTCTATTTCAATTTATTTCAGGTGATAATCATCGAGCATATTGAACACTTGAATTATCACAATATTAGATTTCAGGAACATTAGGGAACATTAGGTACTTCAATGATGTCCCTGCACAGACAAGAATGTCTATCAGAGACCATATAAAGAACAATATGCAGTCTAAATTTGATAACCAAAATATCCTAAAATGTGTTTGAAGACAAAATGTGCCAGATAGCTTATTAAAAACATTTTGTATCTAAAAAAATCAAAATAAGTGTTCCTGTTCATGAAAGTATGGTATATTATAACATGATAACTGTTGTCCTTAGGTATTTGTCTTTAGACCTTGTCTTTAGACCTAAATCATTCAAAATAGAAAATATTTTTAACTTTAAAAAATCCATTGAGGAGATTCAATAGATGTATTTCAGTTGTTTTTAAACCGGTGGATACTTACCATCTTTTTGTTTTCAATATTTTGTCATGAGAATTTCAGGTTTTAAAAACAATCTCTTTGTATTCCATAATATCAGTCATTGTTTCATATGGGAGAGTATGATACAGTAATTTGTTAAACTGCAGTAAACACAAGGAAATTTTGGTTTTCTAGGGTCACGCTCTCTCGCCTCTGTTTGATGGCACGTTCCAACTCGTGGACTCAAGAACAAAATAGAAACTTTCCCACCTCTCAACCCTTCCCACATTATACTCGAGTCCCCTCACTTTCGAAAAATAGATTTTCAATTACCTACAAAAGTGCCTGGAAGCTTTTACATTTTAGCACCTGACCCCAATTGAGCACAGCTTTCTTCAGAGAACGACATCCTTAACTCCTATGTTAGTGTCCCCACTTACAATGTAATTGGTTATGATAGCGGCCTTTCATCTCTGGGCCCAGGCTGGAATCCAGTGGAACTGGAAGTCACTGGATATCACACGACACAGCATAAACAGGGTTGTGTGCTTTTCTGCATTTTCTGTTCTACAGTGGACTGGAAGCATGTTGCGAGTTGCCTCTTTTGAATAATAAATAAGTAAATAAAAAATATATAAATGTATGTATCAATGTATTTTTCGAGTAATTTAGAACAGTCCCCACACCATCCTTTTTTTCAAAATGGTGTGTCCTGAAGGTCTGCATTACATTTTAAAGAGACACTTCAACATTGGTTTGTATACTGAGGCATAGGAGGAGATACAGAGACTATTGGCTTATGATGACTGGCATGTAAAAGTCAAGATGAGATGCAATCTGGACTGTGTATGATCAGTGAATTGTGTTTTGTTTTCTGTGAAGCATATTTCAGCACTTGCTCCAAAGAAAATCATGTTCACAAAGCAAGACATATTTTTGCAGAGAGCAGTGAGAATTAATTTACAGCAGATACATAATTTCACTCGTTTTTATCACAATTTTCATAGATGATAAATATGCATTAATTATGACAAAAACATATCAGTAAACAGTGTTCTGTGCTTTAATTATTACAATACTGTGGTGTTTCACTGTTTAAACTTTGCTGTACAGAGGAAAATATGAAAAAAAAAATGACTCAATGACAAACATAGGATGCGAACCTGAAATCAACTGCATTCGCTTGCACAACAACTATAAAATTTCACAAGAGATATTTCAGTTAAAATTTAATAAATTTAATAAATCAACGAAGCATAAACAACAAACGCCACCAGCATAAGGCTTTTGTGTTTCATAACAGTACTTAACTTCTTATAAAAAGACATTTGGGTTATTTCATTAAGTAGTGTATCTGCATTGAAAAAAAAAAAAAAACACGTCTCTCTGGTGGGGATTTTTTTTCCATTATACAGAGGAGAGAATGTAAAGGTCAGAGACCCTAATGCCTTATCAGTAATTCACCATTGCCTGGTTATTAAGGCCAGCTTAGACGAAGAGCGCTGAAGTACTGCAAGGGGTTAAGGTGAATTGATTGCCTCTGGACATGTTAAGCACGACCCTGTGAGAGCTCCGCTCGGAAAGAGGCTGCCATGCACCTCACTCCACTAAATAATCAGCTAAGGCGAGCCTTTAATAAAATTCTGAAGGCTCCAGGAACTTCCTCCAGGAGATGTTTTCCACCACCTCGGAAATAATCAAAACCCGTAGCGGGGGGGGACATTTATAGCACGTTATCATACAAAGCATAGAAAATCCTCACCTTCCCGGAGCCCTTTAAACAAACGCCGCCTCGTCGGGCCGGCTCTCATCCGTAATTGTTAACAAGTGCAGGTGAAAACAGCGGAGCTGTTGTTTAATGTAGGGGTGGACATGAAAGCTTTATTTGGGAGCACGGCAGTTTCAGTTTAGCATTTCGGAGGGACCAGCTTGCGACTCAGGGGCTGTTGGACGATAATTACGGGGGAACTTGGACTCAATCTGTCCGTGCGCGTCCCCCTTTTGAAGGGGAGTTCCCCTTGATTAGGCGCACTCTTGCTCAGGGTGTAGTCCCCTCTGCGGATGGCAGTTTTAAGTCCATCAGAGGGGCCTCAGCTGCCAATGTGTAGCGATGAATTACACGCTATAAGAAGGTGTTGACAGGAGCAGCTGGACATCAGAGAGTGATGAAAAGAGAAGGAAATTCATTGAGAACTCAGACAGACTGGCCCGTCGGGGTGAAGCAGGGCAGAGGGAGAACATGCCATCTGCTGGGTGCGGGCGGGAGTGCAGTTCGGCCTGACGGAGAGGAACAACTGTCTTCGGGAAGCGGGACTGTCGCTTTTGTTTAATCAGCCTTATGTTTCCTCACTAAATTGCAGGCTGGCTCCTTAATGTCATTACTGTACTGTGTGAGGATTTTAATTAATATCTTTTCTGTTTTGCTTTTGTTTGCATGTTGTGGTTGATTTTCAAGACCTGATTACTTTTCTCTTCCCTAGGTGTTTGCAAAAAAAAAAAGAGACAGAGAGAGAAAAAAAGAGGGCACATGTTTGTTATTTACAGTTTAGCTTTCTTCAGAATTTTGAATTGGGCCAAATGTGAGGAAGCAACATGTAAATATAGATTTGTTTTGTACCTGTGCCAGCTATATTCTTTTAAATGTTGTTTGGAATGTGTAGTGATATGATATATAGGTGCAGAGCAGTTGATTTCTGTTAACAGAAAGCTGGTGAACATATCATATAATCAGGGAAGCAATGACCAAAGCATTTCGAGTACAATATGTTGCATCAAAATATGTTATTTGTGTAAGCAGAGTGCAATGGCGCACAAAAATGTATGTGTTTAAACTCTATTCACTGCATTTCTATTATCAAAAGGTTTAGCACTGCAACCTTCTTCTACTCCTGACTCTCTTTTCCCACCTCTAATAGGTAATGTGGTTCTGATTGTGCAATAATCTTCATTTCCAGGAACAGAAGCTCGGGAAATGTAATTTTCTCCGAAATATATAGTGATATTGTACTAACACACACACACACACACACACACACACCTACGTACACAGACAGTATAAATTACAGTATGTTATTTCCATTGAAAATGATTTGTGGAGAAGGCACATTAGTGAATTTAATGGTGAAGTGAGCTGCTGATTCTGCCAGTGCCCTGAGGTCAGGGGAAGTTCTATTGGTGTGATTTCACTATCCACTGTATTAATGAGTTGCCTCAAGGTGCAAATGATATTTTAATAGGTGTTACTTAACTAGAGTGGCCCTAGCACACACAAAAGCCTCCACATTCTCAAAAATAATTCTCCTGCTTGTTAGAATAAGTAATTAGAATGTATGAACACTCGCTCTGACACACTAATAAAGTGTCAGCCGTCATCAATTTGGGATTTAATAAAAATAAAATTAAATATTCATTACATTTTTTTCTACATTGTTCGGTTTTAGACATCTTTTTTCTTCTGGAATGAAAAACCATTTTCCTGAAGTGTTTATCTTTTTTTTCCTAGGAATTTTACTAATCATAGGAAAGAAAACAGGCCAGAACTGGTTTTTACTTCGCGCTATTTTCCCAGCTGTAAGAACTCTGTGTATGCTTAATTTACAACACTTTAATGTGGCACGCTCCCTTCTATTTTTCCCCCCACTTTCGTTGAATTCATTTTTAAAAATAGTTCCTCCCTCTGCCTTTGGTACCTCAGACACATGTAATAAAAACGTAATAAAAACGTCTGCGTCGCTCCGTAAAAACGCCCCAGGTCAATTGTACACCAGCCTTTTCTTGGCTTTTAAAATAACAAACCAGAGAGGTTTATCTATTCAAGGGGACAAACCCATATTCCTGAACACTTGAAAGCCGTACTGGTGTAACCTTAGGGCAGGGTTTGCAATGCTACAAGGCAATAATAATAATAGCAGCAATAAAGCATTCTGGGGCTGAGTTTGAGAACGAGGCTCACGGGCGCTGGAAAGAAAGCCTCTTTCAGGATCCTTGACATCAGCCAGTACTTAATTAGCTGTCATCAGCGGAGCTCCACTGAGGACAGAGAGTGACTAATAATTAATGATAAAACTCCACTCGGCTACAACCGCAGACAAAAAGGGAACGTGTCGCAAGGTGTGCCCCCTCTGAAATATGGGTGTGCTCTTCCTCCCCTCAAGAACGGAGACATGTGACCCAAGAGTCCAGTTTTCAGGGCTGAGGAGAGAAAATGGGACTATTTTCACCGGTTGCTTTCTCTATTATTCAGCCGGAGTGCACAGAGATGGGAATATAAACCCTTTGGTCATTTGAGTCGATGAGTGCAGACATGCTCTTCAGAAATGAAACTAATCATTTAAAAATCACTATCGGAGGCAACCGCACAGCTTATCTTGTCCTTCGAGTCTTAAGTCATGCCACACTGCTATTTTCTGGTCACTTGGGAAGCTTGACAGATTTTCATAAAGATAGAAAAGGACAAAGTAATGAGAATCATACACGTGCGTATGGGGTTATTTTTTAAGCATGCATTCGCAACCTCATTCAAATGAGTAGAAACGCTCTTTAATCACACCGGTGGGGCATTCTGGGATAAACAACGACCGTGGTAAATAGTGAGGGATATTGCAGAGTATCTAATGAACAAATAAGATTGCCCCCTTTATGACATCTGAGGTATGACAGTGCTGCTAAGCTCTGTGTATATTGTAAAATCAATTGGTATATTGATCAGCAACTAATTAGAGGTAGACAAACATTGTAAATGCACATATGCCGGCCCTCTTTGTTGCCAATGCACCACAGGGTGGATGGAGTCAGTGACAGATGATTGGGACTAGAGAGGGGAAAAGATGGAGGTATGTTATGGTCTCACCATCATTTGCATTTGGCAGGGCTTTTAGGCCTTGTTTTAAGCGGTGAAGAGAGCAGAGAAATTGAACAGTTTCCACTATTCTTCTGTCTCCATTCCAACCGCAGTAACCTAGTTCAATTTATAACGGGGCATTCTTTATAATATAATGTCGAATATATTCCTCTTACGTACAAATATTAAAAATAATAAGAAATGATATTTTAAGAAAGGAGCCTATGCTGTAATAGTCAACAACACAGTCCAGTGGTCAACCTCCTTTCACTCTCCTGGCTCCAGCTGACAGTGTGTGTCTCAGAGGTCAAAGTACACAATTCATGTCATAGGGTCCAGGGCAGGCCTCTGGAGATCGCGAAGGCCACGGGGTCAAAACAACATCCTCATTAAGGTGGACGTACTTTAACAAATCACTGACTGCCTTCATTCAATTATTCAGAGACCTTAATTAGGGGATGTGGATGCGTAGTGCTCAGAGTGTGTGCTGCTTAAATGGGTCTATCTGTTTTTGTTTTGTTTTGCTTTCTCCCACTGCCAACATGCCCCTGGAGCCGATGCCAGGGCAACGGAGGGAAGAGACAATTCCACCTGGAAAAAAAGACGGTAACCAGGAGCTCCCTCTGTGGGTTCCAGTGGGGGTTGTACATGAAGCGGAGCCTCTGAAGGATTCATTTACTGACACAGATGACATTCTTAACGTGAGGAATGGCATTACATTTGCTCAAAACAAGTTGCACGAGAGAAGCAGACTGAAGTAAGTAGGAAATTAATAACCCCACCCTCCCCTGGAAGTACCATAGTTCTTAAGCAGTTCTAAGGGCCCTTATTGACTTAATTGGATTAGAGCTAATAAGTAAACAGAAGAAGTAAGAAGAGTAATGCTTTAATGAAAAGTGAAATAAGGAAATAAATAAGTCTTTGACTCCCCCACCCTGCCTGCTCGGGAAAATCTCAGGCATATGGCAAGTGTCAGCACCCAATTAGGATATTTATTTATAGGCAATTGAAAAGAAGACAAAGACAGACTTTGGACAGGAAGGAGGATCGCATTCCTAAATGTACGTTTTGGGCTTTAAAGTGTGGGGAGATTAAGTGCTCAACTTGGGTGCAGAGTTGGAGTCTAAGCTCTATGGGGCTCAGACAAAGACTTGGTTATTAAATGTTTACATCAATTTAATTTGGCGGTTCATATTTTGTTGTCATTGTAAGAACATAAGCGCTCATTAATCAAAACAGTATCATTACCGTTGATTTGCTCTTTGGGATTGGTTAAATGCATCAGCCAAAAAACCTGCCTGAGATATGTTTTTTTATATATATTTTCAAGGGAAAGTAAGTCAATGAAATCTTAAATTCCAGCTCAACTAAAATGTCATATTAATACAACTGCTGGAATTAAGTTTCACTAAATTTCACTTCACTCTAAAATCTCTTTAAAAAAATATATCTGTTTGTAAACTGCAACCAAATTATGAGTACTCCGTGTAACCAATAATAATGAAGGAACCCATTAGAAATAACAAAACTAAACTGAAGTATTACCTACTAGAAAGTCGGTCGCACACTTACCCTCATTAATATTAGATTACTGCATGGTGTGTAACCATTTCCAACACACTGATTCACCCTCTGATACGAGCAGACATTGATTTGTACAGTTGGCGGCAACATTCACACCATGGATGTGAGAATGAGAAGAATGACATGCCCCTAAGAGTCTGACACCTCCATGCTCTATGATTTTTATGGTGGCAGTCTAAAGTTTCATTACGTTTCATTTAATATCATTATACACAGTGAGTTCCATAACGTTTGGGACGAAGACTTGCTTTTTGGATTTTTTTCATGATTTGGCTCTGTTATTCACAATTTCAGATTTGTAATCAAACAATTATTGTGTGGTTAAAATGCACATTCTCAGATTGTATTTAAACATATTTTTATACCCTTTGGCTTTACTATGTAGAAATTACAGCACTTGATATATATTCGGGCCTAATGTTTTCTCTTCAGCTCTTCAATCGGATTTCAATCCAGTTTTTTGGTCTGAAAAACTGTTTGGGGATCATTGTCCTGCTGTAGAATGAAGCAGCATCCAATGACTTTGGATGCTGCAATAAAGTAATTATTTGTCTCATCAGTCCACTAGACCTTTTTCCAGAATTCGGCAGGCTCTTTTAGGTACTTCTTAGTAAACTGTAACCTGACCAACCTGTTTTTGTGGCCAACTAGTGGTTTACATTTAGCAGTGTGGCCTATGTGGTTCTGTTTGTGGAATCTTTGGTGGACAGTAGTCACTGACTCCTCCACGGCTGCCTCTGGAAGAGTGTTTCAGATCTCTCAGACAGGCTTCTTTTGACTTTCATTGGCCCAACTCTGCTGCTCGTGTTGACAATCACCAATAATCTCTCGGCAATCAAAAACCTAAAATTAAAACTAGATACTGAAATTCTCTTACATATGTACTAAAGAAACAATTGAACCACGTCTGACTAATCAGAAGCTCCTGTGAAGTCATTTGTCCCAAACATTATTGTGCCCTCAAATGGGGTGACTACGTTAAAAAAGTGAAATGAATACATGTTGAGACCAAAATGTATACATACTGTATACCATTTAATTAAAGCTGAGAATCAGTACCTTAACCCCTTGTTGATTACACTTTTGATTACAAATTCAAGATCTTGGAGTACAGAGCCAAATCAAGAAAAAACAGGAATTTGTCCAAAAAATATACACAGTTAAATGGAAATGTATTTTGGCTCTGTACTCTAGCATGTTGGACTTGAAACAAAACAACTAATATGAGGTTACAGTACAGACTGTTAGCTTTAATTTGACGGTATTCCATATTGGGTCATCCACGTAGGAACTGTCTCAACACTTTTGCCATTAACTGTATATATAGTGCCTTCTGAAAGTTGTCCCCACCATTCATTATTTCTCATTTTGCTGTGTTGCAAATTCAAATGAAAAGACATTGTCAGACAACTGTCAGAAAGACATCAAAGTGGGAAATTTAGCTGAGGCACTTGTTAAATCAGTAATTTAGGACATCCAGACCAAATGGGCCACTGCTACAGAAAAGATGGGGAAAACACTGAAGAACCAGGTCAACATATAAGATATGCAGCTCTCATACATGTTTTATAATTCATTTGTTCATTAATGGCATTCTGTGTGAAGTAGTTGGTAGTCTGTGTGAATGTATGTACATAGAAATATTATGCATCTATAAAGTTGACACACATACACCTGTAAATCCATAGATGGATTTTCTAAAGCAGCAATTAATTAAGAAAATGAAAACTGCACTGTTGCATATTATATGTATATTATATTATGTTATTTACTACTGTTTGCAGTTTTTTGATGCACCATGACATACACCAACTAACAAAACTACAAAAACCTAACTTCATCAGTTCAGTGTTGTGTAGCTCAAGTTTACGCTATTCTAAAAATTCACTGAAAGGGAGCAAATGGTCAATTGTATTTCAGGTTGCCCTTCACTGAAGCTGAACTGTGGAGCTATCACACAAGTGGGGAAAAAGGCAAATTAATTATAGTATCATCTCTTTTGTGCTTAAATGTGTCCAGCAAATCTCTCAAACTTTATTGCACTAACTAGCTATATGTCTTCATTTTCTGTATTTTAGTCTAAACAAAGACTTCCACGATAGTTTTTCTAGTTTCACAAGTTCTAATCTCCAAGTAACACAATTACTTTAAATGAGAAATGACTTCCCGTTAATTACATCATGCTTCAAGTAATTGGCCTGATTGAATTACAGCATGGAATTACAGAAAATAGCATGGAATGGAATTACAGAAATTATGCAGATTATCCACCCCCTACACCACACCATAAAAATCAAACCATCAAGTTTTTTTCATAAAGAAAAGGATGACCTACATGTAAAGAGATATAAAATATGTCCCTCCTGAATGATAAATGTGATAAGGATGTTTAGTAGTTACTGTTTCAAGCATGTACAAACAGCACACAGCCGGTGATTACTCTTGTCCTCCACGCTAATACCCCCGTCTGGGGTCTGACCAGTCACGATTATACACCCCCCACAATGCTCCTACTGCTTGAGAAAGCTCTTTGATTGGGCCTTCTCCTCAGCCAGGGGGGAGGGATTCTGGGTTTTTGTTCTCTGGGCTGCAGACTGTGTGAAAACAGCCACCATGAGTGGGCTTCTCAAAGCTGCCCCCGGACCTACAAGAGCTCTCATTAGGGTCCTGCATGGCGCAAACCGCACTCGAGTCCAGCTGGACTGAAAAGAGGGATATGGAGCTTGTGTTGCTCTGAATTTGTGCCAAGCGATTTCTTGACTGAGATTACAATGCCATCGCTGTGGGAACCACTTCCTTCAAGATCTCCGCCGTCACTCCAGTATGGGCAGGGCAGGCGAACTAACACGTCCACTACAGATTCTACAGATTCGGTGAAAACTTTCAACTGTTGAGTAGGGGTTTGTAATGACCCCCTCCCCCCCTGCCCCCCTCCCTTACTGCCCAGTATAATGGACAGCCAAGTGTTGCTTAAAAGAACAAGGTCATCTATGGCTCCTTCCCACTTCTCTTTGTTCCACTGAAGCTTTGTTGTTACTTGTCAGGATGTGTGGAGCACTTCAATGGGCCTTAAGCCAAGTTCTACGTCGAATCTACGCAGAGGCTACGGCGTAGCCGAAGCGTAGTCGCGCTCCCTATGCCATAGGCTACACAGAGGCTATGACGCGTAGTTACAGTTCTGGGGAGGTGCGTGTCAGGCTACACCGTAGGCTACGGCATAGGGAACATGGCTATGTGTAGGCTACACTGTAGCCTCTGCGTGGCTTCGACGCAGAACTATAAATCAGGCTTCTACTCTACCCATTGTAAAGAAATGGATGCCCAAATACCACTCAATGAAAGATTCCACAAATGCAGTGTATCAATTTTGAGACCCCCTTCAAAAAATATATTCAGTGGACCCTTTTATTATTGCCACAGTAGTCAGGGACAGTAAATGTGACTGTCATATTATGAGGTCTTGTTTAACGCAGGAACCAGTGGGAAATGGTTTAACTAAAGCGTCGCGTGTGAAAAGTGATATCTGTTCCCGCACTTCCATTTCCACTCAGCGACTGAGAGAAATATACCAAAATCTATAAGGAAGAATGCACATTGACTCTTCACTATTTCAAGCTTAATTGCAGCCATATGCAATTTTAAAGGGTGTTCTACCTTCTAATGACTCCCTGGGGAGAAAGGGGTTAATTGATGCAGCTGTTGATAGCTTTTACACATGATGCAGGGATCGGGTCTCCCTGGTGGCTGTTATTAAAGTAAGTGTTTAACGAAGTGCTAAACAGAAGTCTTTTTTTCCCTCTTCATACCAGAGGATGCCAAAACAAAAAGTGTGCATTACAGGGAAAAAGACAATAAGGTTGGGGCTTGATTTATTTGTCAAATAAGTGAAGCCATTCCTCCCCGTGGCTCGGTGTTTGTGTCTTGATTTGTAAGACTCTTTGGAAGGTTCCAGAAAGGCCTTGCATGTTTCGTAAAACTGTTCTGATTGTTCATAATGCGCCTGTCATTTCTCTAGCTCTGAGGCACAGCTGCTTTCAAAGCTGAGGTACAGACAGACTAGTCTATTACGTCAAATTCTTTGGGTAGGTGTCATAAACACATACACGGCACATTTATACTTACATTGAAAGTGTAAAATTGGACTGATTTCTTTTTCCATCATTACAGAATAACTGCAAAATATTTGTGTTGCTGTGCTTTAATGAGCATCTACGTATATACTGAAACCAAACTTCTGCATAAATATGAATTATTTAGGAATCATGCCACTATAATCAGTGTATAAACAAGGTTTACGATTTTTCCATTCAAGTGCTGACATAGCTATTTTGGGGCAATGTTTCCCCTTAATTATGATCCAGTTGTGCTTTCTCGTGATGCTTTCCATTTACTGCAGAAATACATGAATGTTTGTTGAAGGAAAATGCAATATTGTAAATCTGAATTCTAATTAATCCAGCGGTGTTTAAATTTGACTCCAGGACATTTAATTATTTGTAGTTTTTATTTTCTTCAAAAATCAGAGGCAACATTATGAAACACTGTCAGATGGCAAAAGTTGCTGGTAGGTGACATTATTTGATCAAAATTGGTAATCTGTCATACATACAGTGTCACCATGGATGAGGTCTTGGGCTAAACAACCTCATAATAAACAGTGATATTAAAATCTATGATGGGAAGATACTTAATCACAAAGGAAGAAAGATGCTATTTATCTAAAATAATTGTGCGTGTACCTATTGCACCATGACAGTAACAGAATCTGTCAATATTAATGTAGGTATCACATTTATGGGTGCTGACTTTTCAATTTGCACATTTGTTGGCAGCATAAACTCAAGCTGGAGCAGCTGTGTGGTTGACCGTATTGTAGAGAGGCATGTTTAACAATATTTTGCCGTTTCTTCTGTTTATTTAGCATGTTTTTATGCCATTTTTCATATTGCTGTCCTCTAGTTATGCATTTTGTAATTGCTTTCTGTATAATAGGTCAGAAGGGTGACTAATTCAGTTTTTATAATGTCAGCTCTCCCCTTTCATCTTAATAATGTAATCTATTAGAATCTGCGGTTCTAATAGATTTTGAACCCGCTACAGAGGTGACATATCACTGTTTAACTAGCTTTTCAGATGATCTTCATGATACCAATGGCTGCCAAGGCTAATGCAGACTTTAAGGTAAAATAATACCCTGAAAAGTAATGGAGGCAAATTAAGAAATGTTTGTTTTGAAAACACAGGAATTTTGCACCCATACATCTTTATTAGAATGGTGGTGAACCATTTATTTATGCTTAGATGGATAAAACCGTATATGCAAACATACTATAGTATACAGTATATAGTATTTTAATATTTTGTTGACTGAATGTATTCATAAAAAATATTATCTTAGTTATGTGCAATAGGAAAATTATGCTTTAACCTGTCACTATTCACAGCTAAGCAAGTCACAATACTCTTGAGTTTAATCAGTTTAGCTTTATTATTGTCACAGAATACATTAACTGACTGTCATGTATTTATAAGGTAAAGTGACTGTCACAACATGATTTCCCAGAATGAGCTTTGCAATCACTACTGTTCTGCAATGACGTCTTGCACTCAGTACTTGCAGTCAGCTCAAGACCCAGTATGGACTAATTTGTTGAGAAACCACACCGTTTATTTTCCAGTACAATAAATAACCATTTATGAACAGTTTAGGTTTATTACATAAATGTGAATGTTTTCATGCTTCACGAATTACAGCATTATACAGTATAATACACAGTATATAAATGACTTGAGAAGAAATAATGAATGAAAAAGATTAATCTCATTAATCTTACCTGTTTGCATCTGCACGAGGCAAGGCTCATCAAGGGGACTTTGCGGCCTTCTGTTTTGATGGAGGCGTCACTAGTAGTAGTGGAGTCCTATTAAATAATCAAGTAAATACAACAGCCAGATTGTATCTGCCATTTTAGAATGTCTTTCCAGAAGACAACACAAACATAAAAAAAAGTGTGCTGTGGTATCAGTACGGCATGAAATTGGCCACGGTAGGCCGTTGAGAGTAGGGGGACCGGTTGTGAAAGTCAGTCAAAGTCACACAGTCGACGGCAGAATGAAGACGCGGCGGACATGATGCCAGCCGCTTGCAGAGGCCCACTTTCCCGCAGTCACTAAACTGTGCTCATTAATGTGACAAATCCGAGCGCACAGCGAGCGAAGCACGCTCTTCAGCTGTGCGCGGCACCTGTTCCCTGATTGACAAACCCCCGCTAATGTGGCCTTAATCAAATTTGCAACAATGCACATATTTTTAATTTCCAATTTCCCTCCCCATCCCCAAACCCTATCGCTAACCCCAGCGACGCACCGCCAGTAAATGACAAATAGAGACAGTAAACAGCCCTCTTGCCTTCCTCCAGCAGATTGACACTGTGCAGTGCCACTGACAGAAAATTCATTAGTGCAGTTTTTATTTTTCCAGTCAGCTTCTCGCTTGATCTGTCAGCCTCTTCCATCCTGATTATCCAGAGACGCCAATTTCAAAGAGACATCTTAATAGTGATGTCAACGAATTAATTAGATGTGTTAATGAGCTAAAAGCAACCCAAATTAAATTAATGCAGTAATAGGCACAGACAGCGAAATTAGCTTCAATTTCTGTAAATGATTCTGAAGTGTACACAACATCTCAGCCTGCTTGAACATTCCCATCCCCCAAAGCTAATCAAGAACTACATTGCAATTAACTGCTTAATTACAGGCGCTCTCTCCACTCAGAAAATTCTGCACCATTAAGTAATGGTTCTTATAGCATGAAGGTAGGCTACGTTCTTAAAAAAGAAACATTTGTACCTAACGGCCTGCAGGGATTTCGGAGGGCCAAGATCTGCTGAGATGGAGGAAGTTCCAGCTTTGTCTTCGCTGGGCTTCATCTGTCCAGCTGGAAAGTGTTCGGAGAGCCTGGCAAAGACCAAAGATCCGACTGATTTAACTTAGGGTTTCATAGCTAATTGATTTGCCAACAACTTGGATGGCTGACTCATAAGTATCGTATGTGTGTCGCCACCTCATTCCTTGTCAGTGTCCAGTTATTCTAGACAGTTATGGGCAGTTGGGCTCGCCCGTCATATTTCAAATGAGGATCTAATTTGGCGGCCTTCAACGTGTTCCCTCACTGCATCTGAGACTGTTGACAGAACTCGGCTCTGCATATTACTCAAAGCTATAAAGCGCTTTTGTTTATAGTCAATTACTGAACCATTCAGAGGCCTCTGACTTAATAGGGGGGGTGGTGGTTGTGGTACAGACATATTGAAAGATCATAAAAATTTTGGAAAATAAACTGCCCTGTATAATTCCAACTGAAACTAAAAAGACATTAATTTGTTCCCATCTGAAATCTGTCATATGCAGGAAAATACAAAAGCTGCACAGCACTGTGCACGTGTCAAAGCTATCCACCGTGGGGAGGCTTCATGCGCTAACTTGGTACTATGTTTCGCTATAAGGCTAATTAATCCCCACTCCTAGCTCAGTGTGGACTCCAATGTAAGCACACAGTAAATAACAGCCCATTGTTAGATTTATAGTCATTCCCTCAAACCATAGGTTATCAACCAGGAGCTGCACTGATGGAAGAATAGAGGAATATTTGGAGTAAGGTAAAGACAATTTAGGCAGTGCCATACACGGTAGGCACACAGACAACAAACACCGAGAGAATAAGGCCTACAGGTTAGGCTTTGTAAAACAGCCACGGAAACACAGAAACAAATATTTGCCAAGTAGACGGGAAAGCGAAGAATCAAAAGAAAGGGCAAGTTTTGCTGTCAAGTACAGCCAAAGAAAGCGGGAAGGCGGTTAGCGGCGGTACACGTTGTGCGGGAGACACAAAGAGGGAGCCTGAAGTGGCGGCGCGCCGCGAACGCCGGCGAAATTTCGATTCCGTTTTCCGAAAGCAATCTTTTGTGCCTCTCTGAAATGTAATTCACACTTTCATTATTTTTTCCTCCCAATTTTACACATTGCAATTAAGCTTCCATTATACACACAAAGCGCCGCATAAACGGTTATTTATTCTTTCATTAGCGCTAAATAATGTGAGACGCTCGACGAGGCGCCACGCATGAATCACCTGATGATGTGCCACTGACTTCTAAGCTCCCCGAGAGAGGAGCAGCCCGGCGTTCAGGCGAGGTGCCGGTTCTGGGGCTAATTTGACCTTCTGCGGCAGAAGATAGCGAATTCGTGTGTAGCTCTCCCGATTTGGCCTTTAATCCGGAGCGGCCGCAATTTGCGCTTCCTTCCCTGATCTTGATCACAGGCTGCCGCGCTCCTCCGTCTGCGGAGGCCGGGGCAGCCGTCGCCTTCTGCCGCGGCCGGGGAGGCTGGCAAATCCTTTGTCCCAACTGTGAGCCTGGCGCCCGCTCAGAAGCGGGCATTTGCAAAGTCTGTTCACAGGAGGGGCTTGCCGTTATTCCACCTCCCCTTTAGCCAAGGCCAGGCAGGCAACAAACACATCTAATTATTTTTTTTTTTTGAACAATATGCGCAGCCGTCCGAGAGCCAAAAAACGAAGAGCCCGTCCCCTTAGCCCCCTCGACTGAAACCCCGAGCGGTACGGGCGGGTACGGGCGGGTACGGCCGAACGCTAATCGGGCCTGCACCCGTCGGAAGAGCGCCGCGATCTCCAGAAAGTGTCACCGATATGTACGCCGCCGCACTCAGAGAGGAGACGGAAAAAAGCCTGCTTGTACAGCTACGGTTTCGAAAGTCTGTTCCTCTCCTGCTGGCTGGCAGGTGACTCATATTTAATCAAGTGAAACGCTTGTAATAAGAGCTGACATTTTTTGGCTGCTAATTGTTTGAAAAAGTCAAGCGAACCTAAGAGGAGGCACGATTTTCGAAATGCGATTTTTGCGACATCCGGCAAGGCCCGCGTGGCTCACGTGTGACTCCAACCCCCGGTCCGGACTCCCTCGCAATCTTACGGGGGTTAAAACAAGACACTGGGTCCAGGTGGCAGGCCACCCGGTGCTTTGTATTCAGTTATTTACTAGTTAAGAAAGTGTGGGACTGAGCTGTGATTAACACCACTGTTAGAGGTGGCACTGGGGGATCCTTGTGTAAACCCGATCCGCCGACAGGTGTAGGCCACAGCAGAGCATATGCCGTGAAGTTGGACGGGATTTTCTGCAGAGACAGGCTCTGTTAGTGTTTCCCGGGGCACGGCTCAGCTGGGAACAAGCATCACTCGCAAACACCATCTGTCAGGAACAGCATTACCTGCTAGGAACATTTAACTGAAGAACTACAATTTTTCCTTCTCCGACGAAGCCCCGGTGCACTCCTAGACCCGGACCTACCTCGGGTTGAGATACAGTTACTCCTCACTGGAGGAGACCGCTTTTCCCGCATAGGAAACCCGTCTCACAACGCACTTAGGAATTCACCTGGATTTTTTTTTCTTCTCTCTCTTTTTTTTTTTTTTTTTTTTACATCAAATGCAGTGGGTCGGGTGGCATGGGAACAAAATCAGTCCTTGAAATACTCAACACCTTCCCTTTCTGCTAAAGAGAAAAACACCTGAAGTGTTTGACTAAATTAGGTTTTCAAATATACTAATTAGAATGATGTAACTTTTTCCCCCTGAAGGTAAATTACCTGCTAACTAACTGAGCAGCATTCTAATTATAGCCTTCCGCTTCAGGACTACTGACGGAGCTACTCATACACCTCGTGCGCTAGATGTAAAACACGCTGAAAACAGACACACACACGCGCATATACACACATATACACATGCGTGCCATTGTAGAAATTGGCTTACCATCCATGAAATACACCAATTAAGATACTGAAATGCCCCGCGCAGTTTTGAAGGTGATGAAGACTGGGCTGATTTCACGAAGCTCGGAAAGCAGGACTGTTGAGTGCCAAGTGTTTAAGTCATTCAAAGTCAGCCTTTGTCTAAAACAATGCAGCTTTCAAACGAGATAATTTTCGCAAGAAGTACGCATTTTGTACCTATCAAACGAGAGCAAAGCTCACTACATCTTACACTCCTGTTCGACAACTAAATACAGTACGCTTCAAATATATTTGTAATTTCAAACTGTGGAAATGCATCATGGTCATTAGCACAGAACAAGAAAGGGTCCAGAAGACGGATGTTTATGCAAGGTATGAACATAACAATGGACAAAGCAGATTCATGCAAAGCTTTACCCATCATGAAAGAGAATGTTCAGATAAAAAAGCAATTGTTGTAAAATGGGCTTTACAGGAAAGACCATTTTAGGAAACAATGCGAGGCGAGAATCATCAAATTTAATACATATTCATCCCTTAAAATTATAAATATATCCCCAATATAACGTAACAATAGACTGATCTTTTTCCCACCAAATCCCTTGCTAAACAGTTAGCTGTTTATTGCTTCTTAATTACTTTATCCTACTTTTTGGCGGCAGAGCAATAGGCAAAATCCTCAACTGCAAACCTTTGTGATTTTCCCTCTGGTACCTATAAAAAGACATTCTGTTTTCAGAAAATAGAGAATATTTCTGAAGCATATGAAGAATAGCATATGTCAATACCCTATCCTGCTGAAAAGGGACAAATTCCAAAATAATTTGCGTACGTTTCGCAGAAACAAGGAAATTGATAGCCTTCAACCTCTTCCAAAATGATTGCTTTTAGAAATAATGCCAAGTGGTTATGGAAGGTAAGCAAAACAAAATACATAGAGATATCCAACAACAGGTATCAAACACCAAGGGAACAGCAGTACTTTCAGCCAAGCCAGGCTCCGAAAACAAAGAGCTAAGTGCTAGTATTCTTCAAACAATCGTATAAAAGCCTCATTGTCTCATAATCCTGTTAAATGAACAGCAGAAAAAAATGGTTGTTGATGGCTTTTACCATTCCATCATTCACTCATTCTTCTCTCATCCATGTGTAAGCTAATCCGTTAGATCACTGCTTTAACGAAAAACTTCCAAACATCACTGAGCATCAACGCATCAAAAGTTTCTAAGCTACACCTGGGTTCTTACCAGAGCACCTTCTTCCAGAAAGCACCTTCTTCAAGATTGCTGGGTCCTGAAAGGGATTCCAAAACATAACCCAGTATCGTCAAAAGTCTTCTCAAGTTGACTAAGTAAATTAAATGCAAACAAAATATAACGGTTTTTTTTTTTATCACTTTGGCTCTAATATAAATGGTACAGGTTTTCACCCACCTAAATAACACATTTCACCCGCAGTGATATAGATTCAGCCTTTGAACTGAGAATCATTCCCACCTTTGCACATTAAGGCATAATTTGATTTGCATGTAATATAATACAAAAAAAAACAAGTTTACTTAGCATGCCTATTTGTGCCTAGACAACAAAATCTTGAATAAATGCACATCAAGGTCACTTCTTCACATTTATTTACACTATACCAGAAATGTAGCATTACACCACAATGCGTAAATCTTTGGCCGGCTTTCTAAAACACCATCAACATCCTTCACTGTTTGCTCTGTTATGAGATCACAGGGACATCTACACACTGTATTATGAGCCCAACTGCCTATTACTGTTACAAATTGTTGTTATTTCACAGTATCCGGCAAGTCAGAACATTAAATGTGTTGTGAGAAAACAAATGTATTGACTCTAGGTGAAGAGACTTAATTTATTGGTTTGCTTCTTCTTGGCAGCAGTGTAAACAGATTAGGAAATCAGTGGTAAAGGTTAGAATATTAAAGAAAAAAAACCTTGACTGGGTCGAGTTTAAAATCCGCACGACGGCACGACGGTAAAGGAAGTGAACGGAACTCTGAAAGCCGTGAGTAAACGAGGGGGCCAGTCATTTGAATTCACTCCAGATTGCCCTGCACTAATTAATATGTAAATTTCACGTTGTTTGTTAGTTGTGTATTAAATTTTGCTGTGGAGAGCAGCTTTGAGGTTAACAGGGATTTACTGAGGATTGAGCACTGGATATCCGCCAGAACCCTGACAGCTCATAATCTAATATTTTTAAAGTGCGTTCGCTAATGTATTGTCTCCTGTTTCAGCACAGAACCTGGAATCATGGGAGAGAAGTTACTAATATATTCTTAGGCCAGAGTAATTAAAGAGCATCATCACATCTAAATTTGTAATTAAACACTTTAGCATAATCACGGAACACAGCAGGACTCCAAATGAATTAATTAAAAGAAGCAGATAAATTAATTTATTTGGACTGTATTGTCTCAGTGTTTTAATTTCACTGGTTAACACTATTAGATTTCATTCAGGTAGAATGAAGGTAATTCATATTTTCTATTTTATCATCTGCTGAAAGAAAACCTTAATTAAAATAGATTTTAATACAAAGAGAATATCTACGCCCAGTTCAGGTAAAACAGAAATCCACATAAGTTTCAGGCAGGCAATTCACACCGGTATTTGCATGAACTCGAAGCGTATTGCGCGTCGCCGCGATCTATACGCGCCCGCCGGACTGCAGGACGTACGCTGATATCAATTTACAAGAGACACTACGAACGAGCACCCTGCCATCCTCACCATCACATACATGTGTCCCTGAGAATCCCATACCGCAAGTGTGGAGAATGTGGACACGCGGTCCAATGAAAACCTTCTGTTGTCGGCCGTTTTTTTGGACGCGGAAGCGTGTGCGAG
Source organism: Conger conger (assembly GCF_963514075.1). Lineage (NCBI taxonomy): Eukaryota > Metazoa > Chordata > Actinopteri > Anguilliformes > Congridae > Conger > Conger conger. The sequence goes on from NC_083761.1 coordinate 55,764,516, forward strand.
TACGTGTGATGCGGGTGTGGGTTTTCGTGTGCTGGCTGATGAGGTGTCTGAAGTGAGTTAATTGCGTATCAGGAGAGCGCCTGCACTTTGCTCAGGCTGCCGCTGTGCGCTAAACCATGAAAAAGGGCTGAAACACAGAGACAGCTATGCTCCAGCCCCAGCGGAACCATTTACCTTTCTCCAAGCAGGTCCAAGATATTAATTAAGATAAATCTACCTCAATTTTGAGATTCTGCTATCATGTAATTTATCAAAATTATGTTAATTATTTCTGTAGGGCAGCAAAATTATTACCTCTTTCGTGTCTGATTTGTATTAATATTCATAATTTAATAATTCAGCATTTGAGTCCATCTGGTTTGGGAGCATCGCACCTTAGCGTCTTAGTAATGGTGCCAAAAATGGAGAAAAAAAGCACACTCCTAACTTCACCGCACAGCCCCCCGAGGGCTTTCACAAACAACAATGCTCAAATTTACCCGCTCCATAAATGACACAGGTCTTTGTGTTTTTACTGTGTGTCTTATATTTCAATTTGTAAATTATTTCCCTTTTATTCTTTGTCGTACATACAGTATCTTTAACAATAAACTCTCATCTGTCACAGATGCCTCTAAGCCCGGCAGGTGAACAGAGCTGAATTGACATTTTCTACACTTCGTGATTTTTACACTGTAATTTGACATAATTAATGCCTACATTACTGCTGATAATTTAGCTAGTTAATTAAACTCAGAGGAGATAATTAAGGAGAGGCTACTGCTTGGATTGCTAATTGTTTTTGTCATTATTTTTGGGGCCTGGCAGCTGCTGGCTGAGTCATAACGCTCTGTCAGGTGACGGGTCATGTGACCACTGTGCCAGGGAGCTGGGTGTTGGGATCCGTCTGAGGGAGATGATTATTAAGCAGCGAGTGAACTGAGAGACTCGTTCAGACACCATTTCCCTCAGCGGGCTGTTCCCGCGTCGTCACTCCCGCACGGTGACACGGATTCACACTCCACGCTTCTTAGGAGCGGGAGCTACGGCACCAACATTTTGAGAGAAAGGGAGAAAAATAAAAAATCTAATGAACAAATATGTCACCACTTCATCCAATGCCTTATTAAGGAAGGATTTGAAAGTCTAAACAGCACCATCTAATGATCAAATACGCTGGTGGAGGCAAAGATCTCTCAGCAGAGACGATGGAGTAGAGATGTTCCAGGATTTCAGGGTGTATGTAGGGTAAATTTTTGTTAGTTTTGTAATCCATTTATCTGAGTAAGTTATCAGCCATTATAGCCTGACACCACACTTGATTTATTTTTAAGAATCTTACTGCAAGTTTCTCTCCATAAATATTCTTGGGTGCAGAATCTTTCCAGTCACAGCCCCTCCAGTCATTTTCTCATGCTGCCACGTAATATTTAAAAATATACTTCTCACAAACTGCTGAAAGGAATAATCTGATATTTGGCACAAATCATTTTTGTACAGTTCTATTCCAATGCCAATGAAATCACAGATTAATTTGATAACAAATGGTCCCGCTCTTCAAGTTTGACTAAACTTTCCAGTCTTGTCTCGAGAAATTTTGCTTAGTGTAAATACACCACGTACGGTGTCTATCGATCTTATGGTATGGCCATAATGTTGGATTATGTGGTATATACAGTGCAGTCCATAAGTATTTGGACAGTGGTACAATTTCTGTTTATAGACTATGTACTCCCGCACACTGGATTTTAAGTTTGATAATGAATGCAAGGTTAAAGTGCAGACTGTTAACTGAGGGTATTTACATACATATTGGGTGATCCCTGTAGGAATTACATCCCTTTTTATACAGCTTTATATAAATATTTCAGTATCTAGTCTTGCGTCTAGGCTTTTGATTACCTTTGGAGTCTGTTATTGGCATATGTCAACATAAGGACCAGAGTGCCAACGACAGTCAAAGAAGCCATTATAAGGCTGAGAATAATATATATATATATATATATATATATATATATATTTGTAGCACCATTGAGAAGAAAGATACCACTGGTGACCTTAGTAATTGCAAAGAAGCTGGTAGGCTCCTACAGTTGATGACTGAAGAATTCTCACCATAATGAATTTAAAAAACCCAATCACCTGTCCAGAAACACATTCAGGAGGCAGACATGGAAGTGTCTCCCCACAAAAGACTTGACAAACATATCTACAGAGGCTACGCTGCAAGATATAAAACACCAATTGACTGCAAAAACAGGATGGCCAGGTTACAGTTTGCTAAGCAGTACCCAAAAAAGCCTGTAGAGTTCTAGAAAAAGGTCTTGTGCACAGAAGAGACCAGGATTGACTTGTACTTGTGATGTTAAGAGCAAAGTGTAGAGGAAAAAGGAACTGGATAAAAATCAAAGCACCCCCTCATCTGTAAAACATGGTGGCGGGGTATTATAGTTTGAGCATGCATAGTTACCACAGGTGCTGGCTCACTTACCTCCATTGATAGTGTAATTGTTGATAGCAGCAGAATGATTTCTGAAGTGTACAGACGCATCTCATCTGGCCAGGTTCACTCAAATGCCTCCAAACTCATTGGTCGGTGATTCATCCCACAGCAAGGTAATGATCCCAAACATACGCCAGTACTCTTTCTTCTTAATGATGTTCCAAACAGTTTGTTTCGGGAAGCCTATTGTTTGGCCTATGTCTCCGACTATTTATTTTTTATTTATCTTATTTCATGATGGATTCCTTGACTGTCATTGGCACAAATATAGTCTTCATGTTGACAAAGGCCAATAACAAACTCGAGGCAATCAAAAGCTTAGAATCAAGACTAGATAAGGAAAGCTTTCTTATGCATGCACTACGGACGCAAGTGAATACATCTGACTATTCAGAAAGAGCTGAGAAGCCAATTACTTTTGGTCCCCTGAAATGGGGGGACTATGTATAAGAAGGTGTGTAATTCCTACATAGATCACCCATTATGGATGTACCCTGAAATTAAAGTTGACAGTCTGCACATTCAAAACAAAGATGCTGGAGTAACAGAAATTGTAACACTGTCAAAATATGGACTCCACTGTAGGTTGAGTAGATGCTCATTTATCCTATTCACATGGAATGTAGTGCAGATGTATTACAATGGGAATCCATCTTTCCTAGCAAATTTAGAAATTAAACACCACAGGTCACTCATATTTAAATGGCTTCAAAATGGACCACAATGATGAAATTTACAAAATATTACAGCACCCAACTGCAGGACCAACTTATATTATTTTCAGAATCCTGCTCCATGCCTCCCCAGTAACAATCTAGCTTCTCCTTGGACCTATAGTAGTTGTTTCTCAAGTTTAACATGATATTTTACAACTTGGACATAGAAGTGTTTTTTTTTTTTTTTTTTTTTTTTTTAATCTTGCATAAAATACAACAAATCCTCTCAGGAACGCTTCAACAAGTTTAATCTAAGTTAGACCATCAAGATATTCTCAGCCAATTCCAAAGTAGAAGGTGATGTGTCAAATATATGCCACAGAGGGGCTATGAATTTGCAAATGTAAATATTTGAACTTGGTGTAACTTGGCAAATTTATGCAGCTTAATGGATGTGTCTCTGCATTTTAACTTCATAAGTCATGGTCTGACTGCCACCCTTTAATGTCAACCTGTTTATAGTATTTTTAGTATATTTATATTTTCCAGTAACTAATAGGTGAGATGACTATGGACAAAACTATTACCTGTAACACATCAGAATGTCAAGGCTAGTAGATTTGGCTAAAGCTGTAGCTGGGCAGTGCTCATTTTGTATAATGTACACTAATGCAACTTTCATAAACATTATAACTCTGAATAAAGTCATTTTAATGCATGTTGCTTGAAACCACATATTGTCTCTCTTGTTTTACACTCATCTGTCTTTTTAATCCCCTGCCTTAAAAGAAAATGTTTGAGGATACCAGACGCTAGCAGTGGGAGGGGGAAAATAACCGCACCCAATCAAATAGCCTGTGTGTTTTGCTGCTTGTGTCCGATGTTGCCGGCCACATTGTTGTTGCTCTTCCAGGTTTGGAGAAATAGCCACACAGTGAAGGAGTAGCTCATCACATGTGTACAGGGTGCCAGGGGGGGTGCTGCTGGGATAGAGTGGGGCAGATCACACTTCAGCCCCAGCCAAGCAATAATTAGGGTGAGGATAATGCGAGGCCAAGGCGATGTGATTAAATTTATATTTGGAGGGAGATCTTGACCGGCTTTCACCTCTCGTCTAAATGACATTTACCCGGTATCAGGATGTAGCAGCTGGTGCCTTTTAACCCTTGCAGGACCAGAACACTGTACCACGCCATAATTAGCAGATGGAGTTGTGAAGACCCTTGTAAACTGCACCATAGTTTTGTCTGTCACAATTAAACTATGATTGAATTGTTTCTCAGACATGTCAATCCGTGTTCCCCATACCGTGTCAACACACATAGAGCTGAACGGTTGAATTACTCTTAGCTCCACAAGGACAAGGACTGCCAAGACTGCAGGACTCCTAGTGGATTTCAACCGAGGAGAGGAATCTTAATGAAAGCATTTTTGCTTACAGTTATCCCGGGCTGAATCAGCGGATTCCCTACCACCCAGCACTTAACCCAACTCAAATCAAAGACAAGCTCACCTTAGATAGCTGCAGATAGACACTCAAAGTTGTGTCCATCAGCTGTGGCTCCATGTCGGCCATATATCGTAGGCCCACTACTTCCCCTGCTTGTTGAGATTCTCTCGTAATTATTCACTGATCGCAATGGAGTACATGGCCAGAGAGCACCTTGAAAAACCTTTGAATATCAAAAGTGATGTATACCATTAAAGGTTACCATGTTTCAGAGAGAGTAGAGGGGCCGGAATTTCTTAATTGGAATTCTTGCTCCTTAATTTGTCTGTGCGCATGGACAAGGCTATCTATCCCTATCTGTGTCTAACACACACATTAAGAGGAACGAGGCTGCAGAAAAGCTCAGAGGGACAAAATTATGTGAAATAAGAGATAGAGTGGTAGAGGGAGAGCAGCCCTATCAAACTACTGCAGGCAAGATAACATGATAAAAAATAATCAATCAATCCGTGCAAAATCCTTAAGTGCTTGATGTATCCTCTTGAAAATTGAATCACCCTTCCTTCAAGGAAGCCGGATCTTGTAAATAATTGTAGAGGGAAAGGAATTATATTGAAAAATAATTCTATTAGGATCTCTGATGAAGTTTTACATGAACATTTGAAAGGCAAAACTAAAAGGTTTGGGGTTTTTAATTTTGAAAATGAGGAATATTATATCATTCAATTTGCAACAGAACAGTGAGAAATCTGATTAGGCCTAATGTACTTTGAAAGGGTGTCAATTCTTCCCAAGACCAACACAGAACTGTAATATAGCCTTATTAACTGTTTAATCTACTCGCCCTCAGTCTATCCATCTTCATCAGTGTTTTCAAAGGAGCCGGGAAATCAGGTTAGCTTTTCCTCAGCACAAAGGCGCAGAACACATAAAAGGAGAAAGGTAGATTCTGGGCCTACCATTCTAACAAGAGCCGTCCTTTCAATACATAAACAAAAGAATACGGCACGCTTATTTCCTCAAGCTGCAGACAGACCTCGCTGGCCATCTAAGTCACAACACGTTTTCGCCATGTCAAATCGATGCTTTATGGAAAAGGAGAGTCGGTCCCATTCTCCTTCGTTCTGCTTTCGAGAGTAAGTGGATCATACTTGGGGCATTACCATACTTGTGTGGCTAAACCTTCGACATATATTTAAAAAGGAGATTATTGCGCAGCGTGCAATAAATGTCGCGTAAGCGCAATGGCTTGGGTAATATATTACACATGAGCATGAGCCAGTGAGCCCGAGTACTAACATTTCCCTCCAAGTTAGGTCACAGTCTCCTGGTTTCAGACCAGTACCCTGAAAACAGCCCTGTTTTCCAGCCACAAAGCTCAATTAAACGCATTAAAAAAAAAAAGTAAAACGCACCATTGACACGTAAAGCATAAACAGATCTGAAAATATAATAAAGGTCGGTGTTGGGTTTGGTGGCGTCCCTTTTTCGACATTTTGAGTTATCACCCCTCCACATGAGACACAGTGCGCGGGGATATGGGCACAGATGTCAGAGTGAGGAATCATAGCTGTTAATATTCATAGCAACAGATGAGTGAAAAAACAGTCGCGGCGTACGCGCCGATTGGCTCCCTGGGCACGGAGCGGCAGGGCCCCTGCCTGGCGAAGGGAAGTGTGGTGGCAGTGTGGGAGTCGAGGGACCGGGGAGAACAGCCGAGGAGCCCTCACTGTAAACTACGCGCTACTGTAAGTCGCCGGTGCGGCCGTAAATCACACGCACCTCGTGGCGAAGCCGGCGAGATCATTAAGCGATATAAAAGCGCCTTCGCTTCTCTTTCGCCGGCTTCCCGTCATGCGGCCCGTCGTCTCTGGACCGCGCGGAGAGAGGGAGGCGCGTTCTCGCAGAGAGCCAGCGGTGAACGGTGGCGTCGAGACGGGCAGCCCATGACAAAGCAGCCCAAATCCCCCCAGATAAAGAGTTAAGCCCTTTCATAATTAACAGGTTGTGTAACGCGGTATAGCTTTTAATGATCTGTGCAGAGGAAAATTATCGTTTTCCTTTCCATCACTCATTTTCCTCCTTTTTTTTAAGTCCCCGAGCATCGCTACCATAGATAATGAACCTTTCTGACATTCAGATTTAATGGAATATTTGTCCAGATTTGCCATGTCAAAAAGTAAAGTCTTATAAAAAAATAGTTTTGGCGGGTTGAAAAACTGTCGAAAACACAGAGACACTGTCTGGGTTAGCATCAACCTTCCATGGAATCACAACTAAACATCAAAGCTATTTGAATTCATGAGGTCAAACATCCTATTCAGAACAACAAATATCCCCCAATTGATCAACCAATCAAACATTCAAGATACGAATAACAATTGGTTGCTAGTGATAGTATTTCCACTCACACAAATCAGATGCGATTTCAGAATGCAGTGGGGTTTTTTCCCATTACACACATTCTTAAATATTCACCAAGCTCCATCCTCAAACTCTCATTAGCACCTCTTTCCACAAAGAAATTAAGAAAGAGATTAGATTCAGTGCCCCACTTAAAAATAATATTAATAAGAACAAGACACCTCTGATACAACAGTTTCAGTTTCAACTCCGTGGCCATCTTTACATGAAATGCCGATGGTTGTTTTCTTTCAATAAAATAGGCCTACTGTTCATCAGGGACATGTCTTCTGAACAATTCCTCAAAGCATATAATTACAAATCCCAGTGTAAAGCACTTTAATTTACAAAAAAAAAAAAACATTTAAAAACTTCCAGTCACAATGCATAAATATTTACACTTGCCTGCAACCAATTCAATTACTAATTAATTGAACTGGATGTGTGCTAGAATGCTTTGTGTATGACACTTAATTCATTTGCATTAAAACAGCAAAATAATACTGTTGAAACAACTAAGATTGATCATACAAACTGAGATAAAAGTAATTAAGCAGTAAACTTTGATTAGCCGCTGTATTCAAGAAATGAAACCGTTCAATGCTTTCCTAGTTTGTAAAAAAGCTCAAATTCAATTCACAATTCTCAGTTGTGTTCACAATTAAAATCATTAGACAAATAGGTCATCAATGCATTCCCTTTTCCTGCAACATCATTTAAAACCATTAGCGTGTCAGGCCTCTGAAAAAGTATGTTTAGCAACCGACCATATCCAATTAGAATCAGTTGGAAGCAATGGAGAGAGTGCTGTATGTGGTGTCTCATGTTAACTAGTTGCTAATAACAAAGCAGCAAATTATAGACTGAGGTTAAATAATGAAGGACAGAAATCAGCTGGTTGTTTCCTTCCCAATGACTCCACTGAGACCACTGAATTAAACGGGCTTTCCTGTATTGATCAGCAGGCTGTGATACAGCTGGTGAATGACAGATATTACTGTGTGAGACAGGCATTCATTGTCAGCCATTTTGCAAGTTTTTTGAGCCACGGCAGAAGACTTAACCAAAGCCACAGCCATTGAACAAGCACAGCACAGAGAGAGCAAGTGCATTCAGGTCTGTCCTCATGAGTTTAATACTATCAGAACTCTAATCTGCCCGGGATTTCATGTGTGTTAACACAGCTAAAAATGTAGGAAGCAAACACTTCCACCGCAGTCTAGGGGAAATCTGAATATGAAAACGCACAATAAATAAACTTCAATCCCTGGGATTTGCATCAGAAATGCGGGCGTTAGGAAGCGTGGATATGCGTTTGCAATGTCGGTGCCTACTTCATGAAGAAGAATGGTTGGAAATATCATCCCGAGAGGGAAAGAGAGTTCAGCAGCAGTGACTATGCTCTGAGAACCACGCTTTAGAATTTTGGCATCAATACTCACAATGCCCCGAATGTAATACAGTCTCACAACAGAGCTAAAATAAGCTAATTGCTTAATTAGCTGACCCAATTCGATAAGCTGCTTCTTGTCGCGTATTAACACAGTACTATGTTCCAAAAAGCCCCAGCTGCTAAATCGCGCGACTTAATGCATTTCAGTCATTGCGGTGAGATATAAAAAGAGACAATGCAACAGTCTACAGACCTTCTATAGGTTGAAGAAAATGAATCTAAATGGTTTCCCATTACTTAATAGCAAATATTTATTTTAGATAGTGAAACGTGAAGACTCATTTCACTCGCAAATGGGAGAGATGCTGTTGTAGGGACTGGTTCATTCTTTAAAAAACCTGAACAAACTCAACACAGAGAAGAGGATATACTCTATGCAAATACATTTCTGCTCCTGAATATCGCATTGCAACAAAATGTGAATGGGAGTCTGACAGATCAGGATCTCTGTGACTTTGAAATCTCAAACAATGTCAAGAGATCCTTTGTTAGCTTTCTTGCAAAAGGTTCCCTCATCCTGCAGAGTACACTCTTTATGGACGACGTTTAGAAGAAAATCAAGGTACTGAAAGTCTCACAAGAATTCACCGAGCATAAAAAAGAAGCATTTAACATTTTAACACCGAAACCAAAATCAAGTCAAAACCCACCACTCGTATTACTTGTGTGTTCTTTACTCAGCAGACTTCTTTCATGATGAACTTGTCTGAAATAATTAAGTTGTCTTGCTGAAGTTAATTAAACCCAACTGAAAATGCATAACAGATAAAATAGCAAATAGAAGCACTGACAAAAAAAACCCCAAAGATTTCATAAACATCCACAAATAAAGGTTAAATGTGAAAATGGTGAATAATTAAATGAAAATGCAGGCACAATAAATTAATTTCCATTTTCTCCTGGCATGTTTTGGTATCACACACTGTAAGTAGTATGAGATGTATTCCTCAGCACACACAGCTATAGGCAATCGTGCACCATTTGTATCATATGAACTCATTTATATGCTAATTCATAGGGATGTATACCCTCTAGATTTATTTCCCTGATTCCTGTTTACCTATTAAACATTTTTATTGTTATAAATGCAAAGGAACATTGTAATATTAAAAACCAAGGGCTGTAGGCTAGGAAGCATTAGCTGTGCATTACCCGATATCATATCCGCATTAGTGTGCTATTGCACCCAGGAATTTGGCTTTTATTTAAGTTGCATCCCAGAGCCATTGTTTTAAGCAGGGCTGAGCGCCTCTTAAATAACCACCTCGGAGAGGCATTATGAATACTAGTAGTTAACTTTGTTTGTTTTACAAGCAATTTATAACTTCTTGGCCTCTAATGCGTTGGGTTTCTCGGCAGAACGCCCTTGATCTTCGTCGTATTCATCTCCCCGACGCGGGGAAGGTAGAAACGTCGTACGAAGCAAGGGAAGGGAAAACAGTGAGACAGTCGCCATTAGCACCTGCAGAGCGAGAAATCTGGGAACATGACACGAACACGCACGCGCGCACACACGCACGCGCGCACACGCTCACATCATCACCTCTTACTAGCCCGGGGGTTTACAAGTCATTCTCTCCGCACGCCCCGCAGTTACACACAGCGACAGCCTCACCCCCACACGGAGCACAAGGCTCCACTTAACCGGGCGTCTTTAAGAGCAGCGCCACTCGCGTGGCGAAGACCGAGGGCCCCGTTTGAAGAGAGGCTGACAGATCACACGACAGGCAGAGACGGCCAGGTCCCAGATATCGCCGCAACGGAAACAAGAGCCGAGCGCGTCTGCGATTTAAGACTAAACCGAGCGACGCAATCGCCCATTTCCGACCCGTCCCGGAAAAACGGGTAAGGACGCGGCCACCCTCTTCTCCCTCATTGTACATCTAATTTGGCGGGATTTAAACTCAAGTGGAGCTTTTTTGTTTTTTTTTTCTTCTGCATTTCATCTCTGAGACTCACTGGTCTCTGTCAATCAACCCGATTTTTTTTTTCTGCCACATAAAGTGGCACCACTTCATTAACCTCACGGGGGCCCGAGATAAGACAACAAGGTGCATCAAAGCGGGCTGGCCCCGGAAAGCCTTGAATGGATTCCGCCGCAGTCGTGTGACGATTACGCAGACACAATGAGCCCCACTGGCAGCGAAAACCCCCCACAGTACGGTAGGCCATTAAAACATTCAATTGGAATATTCCATTGATCTCAAAGGCAGGGAATATAAAGCAATGCTCTTGCCATTTTCAACTGCACTCCACCAAGCACTTAGCCAAACACAAAGACTTAAAAGAACTGGAATATCCCGTCTCAGCCACCCAAATAATATTGACATTGGTACGAGGGGGGAAATGCGTTTACGTTCTGTCTGCCTCACGTTTCGCTCCAGACGGGATTCTATTAAAGTCCTCTGGGTTCAGGAGACCACGAGTGTGGTGGATCTGGCCCACATTGCCAGGTCACCTCAGGAGTTTCTAACTTTAATGTTTTTTCCAGGGCGCTCCGCTGTTGAAACAATGGCCTTATTCAGTCTAGAAGACACCAACTCTTCCTGAAAGGCATGATTGAGAAAAGAAAATAAGAATAAATAGGTGTAAAGAATTAAGAGTGCACTGCTGCTATTAGCATATAGCATCTTGCAACATGTATATACAGGCATCCTCATTATCTGTTATAATCAACATCATCAATATTAGTATTATTTGTATTACCATCACTACTTCTTCTCCGACATCCCCTTCCCTATAATCTTGATCTTCATGATTATTATTATTGTCATCGCTAGTGTTATCACAGCAACAATCGCTGTTGTTCTTTTTTTATATTATTGATTTTACTGCCGCTAATCCCTATGAAAAAAAAACGACAAAATTATTTTCCTCCAGAGTAAGTTCCAAATCCCTTTCAGGATTCTGTTAAAAGGCTTAAAATGTCACATAAATGCCACATCCCAGACTTGCAAATATGTGGATTTTTAAAGAAGATGTTCAAGCATTAAAAGCTACCTGAAATTGATGAGGTTAATATTCTTATCGTAGCCTCAAGGTGGTGGGAACGTGGATATTAGCCAACAATGGTTTCTGAAAATGTACATTTCAGCATGACTCTACATTATCAGGTCTCACAGGGCCTTAGGTCTATTGTAAACACGGATAACTCCTTAATTGTTTCGCATCATATAATTTACTTACAGAGACCAAGCTTCACAATGCAAACACTGAGATCTAGTACCGTTTCAATTTTTGTGCAGTATGCAAATGCGAAAGTAGGATTTAATACTTTAAACACGTGAGGGGGGTTTTTTACCAGCAGAAACATAATTCACAATTTGGTTATGGAATTTCTGACTGCGGCATGCACGAGTGCTGGATCACAGATGGAAGAACAGAATGAATGTGACGGGCATGTCATCTGTCTTTTGGCACCTTTGCCTCGGGCACCACAAATGAGAGGCATTAAAGATCAAAATCATGTGTGCCACCCAAAATAGATCCGATTCAGTGCCGAGTTGAAAGGCACAAATTCTCGTGTTGACAAAAACTTTCGCCCCTCCCCCCCCACCCCACCCGGCCCCAAACCCCTTCCTTCTGTTAGTAAGATGTCACCGCTGCCATTGTACATTCACAATGGCCTGAAAGGTGCTGAGCACTTCCCCGCTGTAGGTTTTGACAATCGGGTGTTGTCGGGCTGTAGATTTTGACACCGGTGCGGAGAAAAAGGCCTGTCAGCAGTCTTCGCCAGTTAAGCAGTTCAAAATGTTTAGGGCCTTCTCAAAGCTGGGGGGGAGACGGTGTCTCGCCACCCCGGAAGACGCTGGAAAAGAAGGAACGCGTGAGGAATAAAGCGGGAAGAATAGCCGTCCCGTGGGAGAGTGGCGTTTGTGTGGCTTCTGGTCGGGTTCCGCACTTCGTGTGACTGAATGCCGTCCTCCTAATATTACTACAACTAAACAAAAGTGTGTTCCCTGTCAACAAACCCCTTTGGTCTGCCTGCCCTCGCTTTCCCTCTGTAAGCAGTTACATAAATGGAGTATGTTTACTGGAGAGAGGGAGAGAGAGAGAGTGAGGAGTACAAATAGCGGCTATGTGTTAGAAAGCACGCTATTCTACACGTTTAATGGATTGTTATGGATATCATCTTATATGGGTTTTGTGTCAATGCAAATCAGAGCTAGCATAAGTAATCCACTGAGCCGGTCCTTCGTGTGGCTAGAATAAGACATTAGCATTTGTTAGAATTGCAATTTGTGGCAGAAACTCTGTAATTTGTGTTGTGGGGCTTTTTACTGATCCATAAAGCCAGCAAAAGGGATAAGGGTAGAGAGCTTCCAAGGCCAGCACATATGGTACACAAATCTACTTTAGAACCGCTACTAAATTAAAGAAGTCAGGAGCAGAAATTCGGCCAGAATCCTGCCATCGTACCAAATGCATGCTGGGATTAGGACTGTTTAGGGAAGTGAAAATTATTCATTTGAAATAGATGAAACTAGTACTTGTCGAGTCTTCCAGTCATGCACTTTACCATTTCTCAGGCTGCTGATAGCTTATACATGTATTTTTCTTCATGAAAATCATATTTACTGGTGGCTGTTTGAAGTATTCTGTGACTCAGAATGATAATAGAATGAATTATTCCTATAAAAATGAATTCAACGGCGAAGGTGAGCAGTGATATTTCAAACACAATGCAAGCTACGGTACAGTGATGAGAATCTAATTTTATGCCCAGATTACAAAATAAAACAAAGAAAACAACAGAGACCACAATATCTGAGACTGAAAACCCTCATTACAGACACTCAGCACAATATTTGAATGAGATAAAATAATGTCTGGTGGACTGGCCCCAAACAACAATGGGATACAACTCAGATCTGAGAGATGTGATCAAAATATGCATTCAACGACCTTGAACCGGAGGCGTATGCACTCTCAGAATATGCTTTTTAAACGTGGCTGTCGTTTAGGATGAAATACATAATTAAAGTGACAAAGGCAACCCTTCCTCTACGTGCCTTTGTCCCAGAATCTGCCCGTGTAGAGCGAGCCTCTCCTTTTGTACAAATATTATGATGATCTCGGTGATGAAAGTGCTGGCTCTTCTGCCTGGATGGCCAATAATTAAAAGCAAGTCTCTTGTTTACTCGACAGTGCTAATGATCCTGATGAAATTACCTCTGGGATCATAATTATAGTAACTGGCTGCAGACTGCAAGGAGAATGGCATCGAGCGCGAGACTCAGACTGACATAGGCACACGAGCTTACAAACAGCTCCTCAAAACCTGCCATTCAAGCAAACCTTTCTGCTTCTGCGGACGCAAGTCGGAACATCTCCACGGCTACTACTGTTTACCCTAATGCTAGTCCATCTTTGGATATCAGTATTTTAAATTGGTGTTCTGTTGTCGTGTTATTGCCGTCATTTAGCAGAAATGCGTCGACCTGGGTGTGACACAATTATTGCTTTCCTGGCTAACTAGAGCAGCTGCAAGCAATTACTCGATGTCCAGGCACTAAAAAGTGCCGTCGATGTGACACTCCCCTACGGATGTCACGGCCGAAGGGTTTTCGCTCCTTCTTGGAAGGCCGTGCTAGGACGACACTGCACTGTGTGCAAGGGGAGGGCCACAGCTCAGCCCACCTACCCTAAATCCCTATTAAACAAACAGTCACTCAGCACTTTATTAGGTAGACCTGTACGCCAGCTTGTTAAGGCGAAGATTTAATCAGCCAATCATGTGGCAGCAACTAAATGCATAAAAGCACTCAGACGTGGTCAAGTGGTTCAGCTGTTTTTCAGACCAAATGTCAGAATGGGGGAAGAAATGTGATGTAAGTGACTTTGACTGTGGAATGATTGTCGGTGCCAGACATGGTGGTTTGAGTATCTCAGAAACTGCTGATCTCTGGGGATTTTCACACACAACAGTCTCTAGAGTTTGCAGAGAATGGTGCGAAAAACAAAAAACATCCAGGGAGCAGCAGTTCTGCAGGCAGAAACACCTTGTTAATGAGAGAGGTCAGAGGAGAAGGGCCAGACTGGTCAAAGCAGAAGGTGACAGTAACGCAAATAACCATACATTATAACAGTGGTATGCAGAAGAGCATCTCAGAACACACAACGCATCAAAGCCCTAAGTGGATAGGCTACAGCAGTAGAAAACCTAAGTCTAAAAAATAGGTCTAACACATACCTAATAAAGTGCTCACTGAGTGTACATTTGCCGTACATTCACTTATGCACGTTTTGGGACAGGCAGCTTTATTATACCCCACATCAAAATAAATAAACTTTCCTCAGTAATGGTCTTTAGTTGGAAGAGTTTCTGCTTGGACATGAGCGCTCAACACAGTGGTTTTAATTTCAGGCATCAGACATTCACTGGAGGAATTGTTTTACTTATGAATATTAATGCCCCTCTAAGACGAGGCTGTTGTAATGCCTATTTGTCGTCAGGAGCTTCACAAATCAGGTCCTACTCCTGTTAAAACCGTGTATTAGACACCCCCTGACATTAAACCCTCGCCTTTGATTCCTAATTGCAGAAGCGCAAGCATTTGCAGAAGATGGAAAGCAAAGCTTTAATTAACTCTTACATCACCCATATTCAGCTTTGATTGTCACTCACACCGCACGCGGTTCAGCCCCCGCCGGCCCCTCCAGCCTCCCCGTTCACCTGACATCCAGATCCTCTGCACGGCGACAAACGATGGCACCGTAATCAAGACGACAAATTAAAAACTATACTTGGGAGGACATTTTAAAAATATATACAAGGAAACAGATATTAGTCTGGTTCGTAAAAACAGACAAAATTCGGGTAGGCGCAAAAATACGTGTGTCATTACAACTGTAGATGAATTAAGATGCCAGACTGATGAAATACTGAGGAATAAAAAAATAAATTAAAAAAAAGAATTGACCCGGGCGAGTAATTAATAAGTGTACGTATTTATCTCAGTCCAAAACTCTCCAAGTGGGGATGAATGCACGTATTTAAGAGGGGCTTTTGCACAGCTAATGATCAACTTACCTGAGATATTAATTTGTTAAGAAGAAAAAAAAAGAAAACAACTGACACGCACAGTTAACTGCCTGCCGGCTCCGTGAACGGGTGCGTGTCTCCACGGCCTGGTGAGAAGCCATTTGGTCTCGAGGTGAATTGCAGGCTACCACTGCTGCCCCCTGCTGGCCACAGACAAGTTGCAGAAGCTGCTCTATGATTTATACTGAACACAAAACCCCCCACTTAACAAAGAAAGCCATCAGTGGACAAAAAGGAAAGCCCTGACACCTGAACTGAGAACCGAGCGCAAACGCCTTCTTTATTAAAAAAAACACTCAAAGAAAGGGAAGAGAAGACAACCAATTAATTTAATAACAAGACCAATACAAAGCTTCACATTGTGCTAGTGTGCATTCTTTTATTTTTTTTAATGTACATGTGCAAACAGACCATGGAACCATGAGTTTAGATTAAAAATCAATGAATGCTTAAAAAAACCTGTCGGTTCAAGACACACCTCAGCATCACGTTAGAAAATAACTGCATATTCACACAAGGAAATGACAGTTGATGTATTTATTTAAGGCTTTATTTCACATAAAACAATTAAAACACAATTAAGTGCACATATAAACATGTATATTACATTTCCTTTTCAAATGACGTGTCTATAAAAAAGTTTAAAAAGTCAAAGGCCTGGAAAGTCCTTATACACAAAATGGTCCCAGAAAAGGCACAATCAGTCACCGCAGGAGAACGTTATTTTGTCAGCTTCATCCACACCTTTCAAATCCCAAATCCTCATTCCTCAACCCCGAAAGCCATGCATCACAATGATAATGCCTGCATTACAGCGTCAGTCCACGCCATGTCACAACCGACGGCCCCACACGCCATACAGCGGCGGAACGCAATTGAATGAAAATTGGCAATAGAAATGGATCATTACAGTCTAGATTTAATACGCACTTTCCAAACTGATTAATGGCCTTGCATCTACAGAGCTGGGATCTACATCACATACAAAACTAGCGAAACAATTAAACGACAGAACTGTGGCCAATTTAGTCTGCGCCGTCAAGCTCCGCTACAATTAACCCCACACTGCCACCTTCTGATTAAACAGCGCTAGCAATCCTGCAACCATTTCCTTGTCAAACTACCTCAACGTGAAAGCAATTTGTATCGTTTCTTGACGCAGTGTCACAAAAGAAACTCCGCTCTGTAAAGTTATTTCATTCTTCCTAGTGTTCTATATAACAACTCATTAAAACACAGCCATTCATACCAACAATGTAACTACACATTAATCTGAGGGCCCATTCCATTCAATCGGGTATTTCTTTCAGATCCAATATGAATCAAGACAAAACACTAATATTACTTGTGTTCCCACTTGTTTTGGCAATTCTAGAGTACCTTAAAAAAACCCTAAAAAACCATGTTGATACCATAGCCCTTTTAAATACAATAAGGCATCGCCGAATGTGTTTATTCACTTTTGGATTTGGATGTAGTGGCTGTATTCAGTATAAAATAAAATTTACCATACGACAAGACTCTATCCAATTTCAGTCAATAATAAGGTCCACAAACAACCTTTTATTGCTGACAATAGTTCATCTTAGACCACACAAAACTAGGCCCCAGTAAGTGCGAATTAAGGAAAAAAGAATTCAAAGGGATACAAAACCACTCAAAAACACGATTAAATGTATTTTTAAAAAGTGTCATTTGACCCAGTGCCAGCGTTCCATTTTGCAGAGATTGTAAACATGTTTAATCTGGAGAACTGAGGAGTGCGTGAATCATCCGAACGGTGAGCGGCGCAAGCACGTGACGAGTCACTGAGGCGACAGAATTAGAAGCAGCCTCTGTTTGATATTCGAAAATCCCTTTTAATCTTAAAATGCCGAGATTACCACAGACGACTGAATCATATGGAATCGCAGATCACAGTTGTGAGCAATTAGCCGGAAAGTGGTTTATCTGTGCGCCGGGCACCGGGTTCACCATGCGAGCGAGCGGTACCCGACATATGGCTTTCTGGGGCGCGCACCAACCATGTCACCGGCGAGGACCCCCGGCAACGGAGATTCTGCGGAAGTGTCGTCTGGGTACACTTTAAACAGTCTGCTTTGGAATGGACATGAATGCTCGTTCAAATCCACAAAGAAGCGACACAAACAAAGTGTTGATAAGCAGTACACAGGACAGTCCCGCCACACCCCGGTCGTCTGAGGCTCTTTTTAAGTCTTCCGTCCAAACAACTTTTTCATCGCAGACTTTTTCTTCTGTTTCTTTATATCTGTTTAAAAAAAAATGAAACATTTCATAAATGCAATGACCAAGGAAGCTGGCCCTCGATGCCTCATCTTTACAGCCCAATAAAAAAAGCAGACTGCAAGCACTTCAGCACAGCACGGCAGGAATGAGGTAAAATATACCTATAAGGACTGCACACTGGGGTTTAGCATGTTTAGCACGATAGGTCCAAAATGCCTATCGCATTTAAAACACTAAATAAAGCGTAAGATTGAGGAAGCTGGTGATACCAAAGCCAAACATTTCTCAGGAGAATGAAGGAAGATTTCAGAAGTCCAAATACATGTAGGTTAGGGACTACAGATGAAAATAAGATAACTCTGGCACATTTACAGTGATTTGGAAACTGAAAATATTGATTAAATGTGCAATGTCCCTGATAAATAAAAAATAAATAAAGTGTCTACAGAGGAGGAGAAGCTAGGAAGCTTTGGAGGTACAGTACACAAAGTCCACTAACAAAGGGAGACATCAAATGGAAAAAAGGCAATGATCATTTGTGATAACCCAGCAAAATATGGACACACTCTGCAGGTGGGTTAAGATGGACACATCATCTCAGATGACCCGTTCCCTAAGAAAAACATTGCACTGCCTTACAGTGACAGAGGACTGCACTCAACTAATAGCAGAGGTCACATCAGAATGGGATTACACCGGATATCACTTCAACCACTTATTATGAAATATTGTTGTATTAGTGGAGCTTTGATGTGGAATTACATATTGACTATGGATTTGAGTCCAAGTCTGAAAAAAAAAAGTGACTGAGCATAAGGACACTGTATATGAAACGGTACAATCATTTTTTTCATATCATTTCCAAAATGGCTAGCACTAAGAACTGAACAAACAGCAACAACTTATCAAAATGAGTGGAGAGTTATGTTTTAGCTCAATAAATACCAAAATTTTGTAAATGCCCAAAGGTCTCCAGGAGAGCAATGCTAACTAAAACTATGAATTTCACTATGAATTTTAATAGAATTTTTGCATTTCATAGTTCACCCTTCTCAATCATGAATTGCAAATGAGAGCAACATTTGACTACATTATAAAAAAGGTTAACTGAAGTTGATCAATTATACATAATGGTGAGCATGCGTTTTTCCAATATGCATTTTGATTTGAAAAAAATGAAAGCAAAGAGGTAAATCATGAGATGTGGGCTACTCAATCCAGGGTCCATTATGGGTCATTAGCACAAAATGTAATGCATAACTTGCCCCGCAATACACATTTATTCTTTTGAGCCATCTAAAAGTAGCTTGGAAAACAAATACCCATTATATGCAATTTTTGGGTTTAACGGATATAAGTGGTAATAGAATGAGATTCTACAGTGGAAGCTAATAATTTAGTTTCAAATGCAAATGAGCTCATGCTGAGCGTTCTGCTACCTGAGATTAGGCGCTTCCTAATCCTAACAGATCCTTCACAGACTCACCCAGGTCCTGCATCAACTGGTTCATCTGCTGATCTTCCTCCTCTTCCCTAGAACGGATCAACAGAAAAGCACAGAACCTTTAGAGATTTAGAGAATGCAGCAAAGGTAAATGTAGAGATGTTTCAGGAGAAGCAATTTTTCAATTCCTTTAAATAGCAGGAGATTTTGTGTCTGTCTTTTCACATCACAATTTGAAAGCACTGTGCACCTGTATTATTTATAAAGGAAACAACTTGTGCACATTAAGCATCGTCCTCTAAAAATCTAGTCAATACATAATTTTAATTAATGAGTCAAAACAAACCGGTAATAGATGTATAATTATATTCTAATCTATTGACAAAATTTGAAAGATTATAATCTGATATATAATATTGAAGAAATGTCATACAAAGCACTTAATTTCACGGGGACAAAAGCATTGAGACTGAAGGAACAGAGACAGGCCAGTGATGCACAATGATATACATGATCAGAAATGACTACTGACTCGGATACAGAGATCGATGTACACAATGACAAAAGATCACAGACGTTGAGCTACCGAGACTGATGTGCACAGATGAATGAACAGAGACAGCGAGGCACAGATTTATCAGGACAGTTAGATACAGAGATTTTCCAGGAAAGTGAGGTACAGATTTATCAGGATAGTTAGCCGCACATAGATTTACCGAACAGTGAGACACACATTTATTGGAACAGTCAACCATACAGGGATTTACCAGGAATATGAGACACATATTTAGCAGGATAGTTAGACACACAGATTTATCAGGAAAGTGAGACAGAGTTATGGTAAATGGTTGGCATTTATATAGCGCCTTTATCCAAAGCCGAGTACAATTGATGCTTCTCATTCATCCATTCATACACCGATGCCGATTGGATGCCATGCAAGGCACCAATTTATCAGGACAGTTAGACACTTAGACAATTTTGCAAGAATGTGAGACACATATATCAGGACAGTTAGACACACAGAGATTTAGCAGAAAAATGAGTCAGCTTTACCAGGAATGTGAGACACAGGTTTACCAGGATGGTTAGACACACAGATTCATCAGAAAAGTGAGACACATATTTATCAGGACAGAGAGGTACAGGGACAATGAGACAGAGTGATTCATCAGGACAGTGAGGCACACAGAGAAGTACGGGGCCAGTGCTGCGCACAGATTAACAGGGACAGTGAAACAAAGAGCAGTGCACCGAGCTAAGCAGAGTGAATTGAGCCTGACCTCAGACGGTCCTCATCCAGCCCCTCAACGATAGCATTCCGGTCATTGACAATCTCTACCAGCTTCTCCATCAGCTCCGCCTCTCTCCTCTTGTCTGCGGCAGTCTTAAAGCGCTCTGAGGTGCACAGAAGAACAAGAGACAAGAGTTAGCTTTCTACCCAGGTACGGTTGCAAACGGCTTGTTAGAGTACTATCACACTGACTGAACAGCAGAGCGATTACAACCAGATTTAACCTGCTGACTGACCTGAGGTGGGTCAACAACTTAAGCTGGGTACTGAAGCACATACAGGGTAGTCATTTGAAAGGCATGTACACCAGACGTGGGGGAAATGCATAACTGCTTTGGATTCAAATACTCAGTGCTCGTTTGATCTTGCCTGGTGCAACCGAGCCAACCAAGAGGACCAGAAGGTGAGGTTTACACTTTTCGAGAGCATTTCATAAAGTTCCGATACATCAGACAAGCTCAGCAAAGCATAGAAGAGCATTTGAATCCAAAACAATTGCGCATTTGACCCAGGTCTGCGACATAGAGTGTCGTACTGTGTCTGTTACGTAAGGGACACTGCATAAGGGCCTCTGCTCAACAAACAGACTGAGTTGCAGTGAAGAGAGTAACAGTGGAGTGCTGGAGAGGCTTTTCTGGATCACCTGGCTTTTCCATCAATCTCCGCAGCTCTTCCTCCACCCCCGGCTGCTGCTCCTCCAGATCCTGAGTCTTCGCGCTGAAGCAAGGCACAATAAAACAAATTTCATCTTTCACCAGTGCTTCAATCCTCAGAGAAAAGCAATGTCAGTGCAGGTATACAGATAGTAGACATACAGTGGTTTACCAGGAAAGTGAGACACACATTTATCAGAACAGTTAGACACCAAGATTTACCAGGAAAGTGAGACACTGATTTCTGCACTGAAAAAGTCACAATGATGTCCTCTGTACGACTGAAATCATATTCAACTCCCGGTTTATACATCTTTCGCCAGCGCTTAAATCCTGAGAGACCGGCAATGTCTATGCAGGTACATCGCAAGAAATATACAAATAGTAAACAAATGCGGTTTCTTACATGTAGACCAGCTCCGATTCCCTCCGCATGTAAATCTGCTTACTGCGGATCAGGTTGAACCAGTCCACCATCAACTCGTCCATGCTGTTGTCCTCTGCTCCCTCTGTAACAAAGGCAAAAGGTCACGCCACTTAAAGGTGACCGATAACAAAGTTCCAGGGTCTGTTCTACAGGAAGGCTCCAACTGCACAAAAACTTTATTACCTCCTTTAATATAAAGAACATCATTTCAATGTTATCGCGGTGGAGAAAATTGAGAAAAGTTCAATTCTTTAGCCGTTTCGCTGGCGTATTGGTTCTACCGGGGAAGCATGCAAACTAATGTAGCATTGAGAATTTAATTGAACATTTCCTCTGGTCAGCACACGCGCTCGATGCCTTTAATAAGGGGACAGGTAGAGCCGGGACCGGGGCACGGGTACCGCCAGGCCGTTATTAAATTTGTGCGGCTCTTATCAATTGGACAGGTGACTCGGGCGGAGAGTCCAGGGCGGCGCGACGCTATCGCTGCCGCGGCGACACGGGGCTCCTTTCAAGGTCACAGCAGGCAGGGGCGATCGCACTTCCTTCCTCCTCCTCCTCCTCCTCCTCCTCACACCCCTGCTCCGCGTCCAGCCAGCGGAGTTGCTCCCTCGCTCTATTTCCATCCGTTACCTCAATCCCGCAGAGAGGAGAGGCTATCAGGAAGGGAACGGGGCGCCTGGCTCACCACTTGGCTCATTTGGGCTCTGGCTGGTGGAAATTGAACAGTTTTTGGGTCACACCCCCTCAGGCTACGTGGGAACCCCAATCTGAGCCCCAGATGGGGCCCCCTCGTCTTCAGCGCTCCGGTTGGAGAGCAGAGCACCCAGGCCACCCTGAGGATCTTTCACACACACACACACACACACACACACACACACACACACACAGACACAGACACACACAGACACAGACACAGACACAAACTGGGGCCATCATTTTCATTTTGTAATGGGTTGAAATAATGCAGTGTATCAAAGCCAAGGACCGGCCACGACTGCAGCTTCACCAACTTCACCAGAGTGGGAAGTAAATGATCTCGAGGGGAATCAAATGTCCTACAAATTACAAATGTCCTCAGACTACTGTGCCGTTCCCGAAATGCCCCGTGCTCCAATTGCCAAAGTGCCACAGAGCCAATTTAATCTCCATCGTCTTCATAACCGCCGGTTGCATTAACACGGAATCCTGCATTATGTACGCGGAGGATTTTAATGAAGCGCAGAAACAGCGTTCCCTTGCGTTTACAAAATGCCGGTTTTGGCGCTAATAATTTTCAACTGACGTGGATGTTCTCGGTGGGTAAGCTCTGGTCTACAGGCTATCAGGGACTATGACAGACATAGTCCTGGCACAGGAAGAAGCTGGTCAGCTGCAAGGGTTTGACGAGTGGGTTTTCGTTAAGCCTCCGATTGGCCCTGAATATGTAGGGAGGTCAGCGTTTCCTTTTACAGAAAAACTGCCTTTGCTATATAGTCCCAGGAAATCAGTTAGAAGTACTCGAGTGTAAACCACAATGCAAATTTAATGAAACCATCCAGGAAGGTGGCTAGGTGAAAATGACAGGCAGTTAGCAATAGGAAATTTCACTCATATAACTTTGAGAGGTTAAGTTTCAGACACGGTTTTTATATACTTACTTTGAACATACCGCACTCCCACCCTGCAAAGCCTCAACCTAAAACTCTTCATTCCCCAGAGTAAGCAATGCCCTTCCACTCTTAACATGTATTTAGAGTGAATACAAATATTTTTACAGACTGTGGGCTTATTAGTTGGGGACATGCATACAGCATCTAATCATAACCTATCACTTTTTACATAATGATCTCATTCGTTTGGTTCCAGGAAGGAGGGCGGAGCATGAAACGCAAACGTGCCACCTAGCAAAGCGGAGATGGCGTACATTTCGAAAACGCATATATTACGACGCTAGTTCGACCGCCGCTAACAGCCTTTTCGGTCCTCTCAACCAGGAGGTTTTTTAAATATTTTTTTTGCACACGCTCAGTGATGATTTAAGCCCACTTTGGAGTAACAAACCGTAAAATGTCTTCACAATGGGATGTTCAGCAAGCGGAATTGACTCCGTCCTTCAGGTCTCTTCTCCGCTTTGCGCGTTAGCGTCGAGGTGATTCACACACAGCCCCGAGGACAAGCCGCCCCTAATGTCTGTCAGCTTCTCAAACTCAGAAACGTCCAGGACGTTTTTACTTGACGATCGGGTCAGCCTATCTGCGTCCCGGCGTCCTCTGAGGTCTCGACTCATTTCCCGGCGTCCCGGCTCCAGCGCTAATATATTGCTTGAGATCCAGAGCACAACACGGTAATCGCCCAAGCTGAATGCTGTGTATATATGTCAATATTAAAGCGTGACATTGCCGGTGTGGAAAAAACACACATCTCCTAATGCAAATCTCTCTTCCCCCGGATCGAGGATGCCCCTTGTTTTATTGTCAGCTCCAGTCAGTCAGCTATTAGGGAGCAATGCTGAAGAAACGTGGGGGGGGGGGGCTAAGAGGGGGGTAAGAGGGTATTTTTCGCTCTCACCTTCCTCGCTGCGGCGAAGCTGTTTCTCCAGTTGTATTCCCGTCTTCTCCAGTTCATTCAGACTGTTCTCAATTTCATCCAGCTCCTTCATAATCTCTTCCTTGGGGATGTAGTCAGGCTTGGTCTGCAAAAAAAAAGGAAAAAATGTTTTAATTAAGACATGCTTTCACTTAGATAACACCTTATGCCAAATTTCATTAATGGTGTCTTTTTTATTTTGGCTTTTGGCGATTTCGTTGAAGGGGACACCACGGCTGTGTACTCCATAGCGATGGTAATAATAATAATAATAAAAAAACAGCTTTCCCGTACTTTGAAAAGCCAGCTTCTCGTTATTATAGAATTATGCATTTGTTTTTGATTTACTCCTTTTAGAGGTTTTTTTTCCCCCAAATGGAACTGTAGATGACAAATTTGCAACTCGTGGCCTGTAAATTAATTTTTCATTTGTATTACCATAATACGCAAAAAGCCTGCAGGAAGGTAAGGCACCAGGCATGGGGGGGAAGGGGGTAAAAAAAAAAAAAACTTTACGGAAAACTGTACATCTTGTTGACGCCAATTTAATTAATTCTTTCAAGGTTTTGTCTCCTGTGCATTTTATCTAAAGATAATATTATCCCCAGGCTGCCTTATCTACACCACTCTAAATAAGCTCCTGCCAATTTTACCACCCCACCCCCACCCCCACCCCAACACACACACACACACACACACACACACACACACACACAGCGACTCATGTAGCACACTGCAGTATAATTAATATGTTAAAACTTACCTTGGGTGACTTCACTTCAGGCTGGGGGGCATTTGTGGATGATGATCCCTTCCCGTTTTGAAAGCCTTAAAAAGGCAGATGAATAAATTAGCTCAAATAGGGGGGAAAAAACAGATAATTTCCTTTGTTGCATTCATCCATTGAGTTCAGCATTCAAGTTCAATTAAAAGTGGCCACGCTTTCAGGAAACCTGGCTGGAATACAACAAGCCTGGTTTTTTGGAAACTAGCTTTCATGAAAGAATTCACGGAGATGCTACTGCAAAAACTAGGCGAATATGACCAAAGACACTGTAGAAAAACTATGTGCAGATGTCAATAAATTTGAACAAAGGAAGTAGGCCTGAGAAAAGACTTAATATCCAAGTTTCCAGAATGTTCTTAGGATGCGTGGGAACTGTGATTTGCTTTAGTTGGTGGTGGCAGGCTGACAGACACTCTTCCCAAGTCTACCCTGAGGAGTACACACAGGCACAGCCCTTCTCAACAAAGTTTCCTTTAAGAGGTGACTTTCCACTGCATTTTTACCAGGCTGCCAGCAACAGTAAGTAAACAGCAATGTCCGCTGCCCGTCATTTGCATACCCAGTTGGTTACAGTACCACAGAGCAGCACATGAAAGAAAAAGGTTATAGGAAAAGCCTTTGTGCCACACCCTTACCAAAGAGCAGCAGAGCTACTGTAGCTGCAATGGAGGTGCAGTGGAGAGAGAGAGAGAGAGACAGATACAGAGAAACACACAGGGACAGAGAGGCAGAGAGGCAGAGACAGAGAGAGATTCAGACAGAGAGAGAGAGAGCGAGAGAGAGAGACAAAGAGAGAGGGAGATGGAGAGACAGATAGAGAGAGATACAGATAGAGAGAAGGAGAGCCAGAGAGACAGAGAGAGACAGACACAGAGACAAAGAGACACAGAGAGAGGCCTCACCCCAGCTTCCAGCCCCGGCGCGAGCAGGCTGGGGCGAAGGGGCCCTTTGACTGGCGGGCACGGCGAGAGGGGCGCTGCTGGCGGGTGACGTTGGCCTGGGTGGGAGAGAGGGACCGGGACTCGCGGGCGACGCTGGCCGGGGCGGGAGAGAGGGAACAGCGAGAGGGGCGCTGCTGGGGGACGACGCGGGCCTGGGCGGAAAAGAGGGAACGAGATTCGTGGGCGATGGTTTCGGGGGGGCTTCGGCCCTCTTAGCCTCTGTGCTGAACGGAGGCTCCGAGGCCCTATGGGAGAGAGGAGAGGGGTGGGGGAGAACATGAGAAATCCGTGCCCACCACTTTGTGAGAGGGGCATCCAAAATGGCTCTCTCTCACCTCGGGGGGTTAGGGAGGACGGAATGGAACTGTGGGGAGAAAGGTCACCAGGGGGCAACTCAGTGTGCTTATTTTGTGGGGCGTTAGGGGGCGGGGCTCAGACGTGGCACTCCCTAGAGAGGGACAGAGCTGCACTCTCAGCCAGCCAATCGCTACAGAGGGTGACGAGGGAGCTGGGAGCAGGCTGGAGAACGAAGGCACAGAAGGCCCGACGGTCCCGACGACCGTCTTTTGTTTTTCGTTCACCTGTGTGACCACAAGCAGTCACCCTGAAGTGGGTAAAAGGTTTAGGTAACAACCGACAAAAACTTACTTGGGTGCTTTTGACACTGGCTTGAGCTTTGAGCGCCAGTCTGAAGGGGACTCCGAGCTATCAGAATCTACTGTAAAAAAAAAAAAAGTCCAATATTAGGGGCAAACTGATTCCATCCATTGAAAAGCGTGCAAAATATACATATTTCACTTAAAAGGGATTCCAGGATATTATTCAAACCATTAAATATTCAGCTACTTTAGTACAGTTTATTGCAGTCGCATTAAAAAAAAAAAAAAAAGTGTACCTTTGAGGTTTGAAGAGAAGGTACTAGGAGGTCTAGTAGACTCCTTGTCGGTGGTCTTGACCCACAGGGGTCCAGTGGTGGATTTCGGAGTGTTTTGAGGAAGAGAAGGCTCGACTGGTTTTAATCCTCTGACACCAGGGTTGTCCTGACCTTTCTTCCAGCTGGGAGGTTCAGCAGGACTCGGCTTGTTACCGAACCTGAGATAAAATGGCCGATTTGGTGAAGACAGGCTCGTCAAAATAAGTCTGGCCATCAAAACATACAGTCTGAATACAAAGACATGACTCAATGAAGTTCAGCAGCAAAGACAATTCATAATCTGCTTGAGGAATCTGTATTGATGCTTTCAGTTCTATGCTGGGGTAAAGCTACAGGTACACACAAAACTATTTAAAGGCATCTCCTATTGCCATTTAGGTCACGATGTATGGTGACACTACTGATTTCTCAGCCACCCCCAAAACATAACAATTTTCAGTTAGATGGCTGAAAAACTGTTAATTAGATATAGAAAATCAGGTAGAAAGTAAGCAGATACCAGGCCTGAAAAAGAACAACGTGTGTACATTCACAGCTGCTTCCCTGAGCAGATGTGTGGAGAGGGAGGGCTGTGATATCACTAGCAACGCGCTGCTTAGCACATTAAAGGGCCCAGATAAGACCGTACAACCGCACTTAGGTCTGGAGTAACCCTTGATTGTCCATTCACAAACAAAGTTACTAATTAAGATTTGGTAAGAAATCCCTCCTAAATCTGGTCTGTGATGCCTGGTATTAGAAGGGCTTACCAGATTAGAGCTCAAAACAGCCCAGGTCCCCGAAGCGCTCGGGAAGTTGCGCGGTGACTACTTTCACATCCGAGCCGCAAGAAATGAGCAAGTCTCAGCTACCTTTCATCTCTAACCATCTTCACACATCTCTCTCTCTCTCTCCCCCCCCCCCCCCTCTCTCCCTCTCCCTCTCTCTCTCTCTCTCTCTCTGAACTGCATCTGCTGTGCTCTAGAACAATCAACAGCTTGCATTTATATTGTTTGGCAGTACTATGTTTTTTAACATCTACTGTAAGTATGCCAATCAATCAAAACACTGCTATTCATTTCAATCAAAATGGTTTCTAAAACGGCAACAAAAAAAACCTAAAGGAACATTTCAATCATCAAACGAAGCCTCGCCTTCTCAAAATATCTTCCTCATTTGTAATCCACTTATCTCTCATAATAGAAGATATTGAAGCTGGATATTAATCCAAAACTTAATTTACATAACTGGGAAGATGCATTTGAGAATGAGGAGGCTGGCACAGCCAGCGCAAAGAATTAGTTTTTTGTATTCATGAGCAAAACCAGTGTTTTTCTGGATGAATACAAGAAGGAATCATTCTTATAGGTGGACATTGTTTGAAAATATCATCTACAGTTTTGACAATATTATCACAATTTCCCTAAAGTCCAAAAGCTAAATGAAGCCTTTGAATCTTACCACTAAACCAAAAGTCTTGAAAACGCATAGACAGGCCATCATTCAGGATTACGGTCAAAGTGAAATGTGTCAGCTGTAGGAAAAAGTATAAAGTCTTTTCCAAGCCTTTCTGGAAAAATTGGAAGCAAACACAGACACCTTGGGCCACAAGAGGCCAGTGTTTCTTTCTGTGAGAAAGGCATTTTCATCTGTCACTCATATTCATTACCTGAGAATTATCAGGAATGTTTTTCATGTGAAATAATCTCACAGGAGCATTATAAAGAGTGCTGGAACAAGCCCAAAGTAGCATATATAAATATATATACAATTCACAGAAATAGGCTGTGAATACAAATGCAAGTGGAGCACCATTAAAATACCTTGACATTGCATAGGTGATGAGTAGAAATGATTTCTCTCTTTTTTGGCTACTTATCATGCTACGTGGCATTACTATTGCAAATAAATAATGTTGTGTAAATAATTCCATCAATTAAAATTGCATCGAAAGGCATGTTAGTGAGTATTTAGAACTGAGACAAAGTGCAGGTTTCTGCTGCACCTTTGGTAGATGAATAGAATTTACGATCCATCTAACACATACTTCAAAATGGCTGCACGACTTCCTGGCGTATGAACCCAGCTAATACAAAATGTTATCACAATATGGCTGCCGTGTAGTGCCAATGTTATTTGGACATTACATTACATTTACAGACCATTCCCGTAACACTTTGAAAACTTTCTCTGTTCATAGGCAAAAACAAAGGTTACGTTCATCAAGAGGACTCACTTGCCATCTGTGGGTCTGAGTCCTGAGTGATACGTGGTGTTGTTGTTGTTGCTGTTTTCCTCAGCCAGTTTCTTAGTAATCAGGGCCTTGGCTTTGTCCTTGTCTTTGTCTTTGTAATCCGCAACCTTCAGTAGTACTCTGCCCTTTCCAGCACTCTCATTGGTGGTGGGCTGTGACCTGTTGCTGGGCGGATCGGCAGGTGCTGCAGGTGTCGTCTCAAAGAACTTCTTCCGCGCTTCCTGAGTCTTTGTGGCTATGGGGGTAGAGACCTTGGGGGTGGAGACTGTGATGTTGGGTTTGGTGGCGGCATGGCTGGTGACTACCGGAGTGGACAGTGCAGAGTTTGGACGCGGGGTTTCAGTTCGGTCATTCTTGTTGACCAACCAGGTGGGTCCCACTCGGGGTGCGGCCGGCCCATTTCTGTGTGAAAGCCCACTGCCGGGGGTGTTCTGGTGAGTGATGCAGATGAAGGTTCCGGGCTCAGACCCTGGCTTATAGGTTCCAGAAAGGAGAATGTTGGAGCACTCACTACACCTTTTTGGAAATGAAAGACAAACGTGTTATCAGGATTGAGGATGAATATGTAATAAAAATGAATTCAAAACACTTGTAAACCAAGCCTTACTTGAAGCAGTTCCTGTGATAGAGCTTCCCATCCACCAGGTGTCGCTGAACAAGGTGAACGTGATGTTTACAAGCAGTACAGCTGCTGCTTAGGGTGCCCGTTTTGTTGGAACTCTCGACCAAAACCTTCTTCTGAGGAAGAAATAATGGAAACAGTGCCTTATTAAGGTAAGTTAAGATAAGGGAAATAATCATTTTATATAAGCCTCACAACCAGAACAAATAACACAAAGAACATGCATATGCCAAAATTGACAGTCGACATGACAGAATAAAAATGTATAACCCAATATAAACAAACATTCTCAATACACTGCAGTAGACAAAGCTTTCTACACTAGAGGGTGCTCAAATGCCATCTGTTGAGTTGAAAACCAGAACAAGCACATGTTGTGGTTGTAAACAAAGGCTGAGCACACTTTCGAAATTCAAACAAATTACGTGGACCGATAACAAAATACTGTACGACAACTTTTTCAAAGGCCGAAATAAACCGTTTATACGAATGTGTCTACAACACCGTCAAACATTCCAGAACATTTTTGAATGACTGAAAAACAATTAATATTTCCCTGGATATTCAACATGAATCCTGCTCTACAACATCGTGTACACCATGAACACAGCACTGCACAGTTACTGCTGCTTGAATTATATCAGTCTGATACTGCCATTCCGGACAGAGGCCTGTCTATTAGCATTGTTTAATAGAGCTGAAGTTTTTTTTCCCCACTGGCCAACATTACGGTCACAATGGAGCACTGTGTCACACCCAGCAGAGCTAAGAAAACAATGATAATCTCCTTTTGTATAGAAGGGTGGGATTCAGCGCTGTAAAACTGTTATGAAACAGAATACCCATGCGTTTAAAGTCATTTGGCGAGTCCGCCTTTGTTCTTCTGAGGCAGGTGTGAAAACCAGCAAGCCTCACCAATCGGAAAAGAGTAATAACATGCACAATAGTAGACATAGGCGTGGCTACCAAAAAGCCAGCGAGTGATAAGTTACCATGTGAGAAATGAGAGAACTCTAATGACACAGCTATGTACACAGAGTTTGGTGTATGAAAGATCAAAACCGCACTGTAAAGCAAGCGATACACAGAAACTATCAAATATATAAACTCCTTAATTGTTAAGATTGCAAAATCTGGCTATACCACAGTTGAATATAAACAGTTGAAATTCCATTAGCGAACAGCATTGTTAAAAAGTCAATATCTATTAATCCTATGCAAATGTAAAACCTGCTTGATCGCACTGTAGTAAAAATACACTGAGCTTAAGAGACGAAAACCTGGTTGACTGGGTGAACTGGGGGCACAGGTCGCACTGCTGCACTGCCAGTGTAGACAGGAGTGAACATGAGTCACGTAATGTGTAAAATCATCTGACTATGACATAATGCATTTCACACGCCTGTGGTAATTAGAGCCAAGCAGAGATCAAATTAATAAAAACAAAACTTTATCAAAGTAACTACAGTTGCTGCTCTTCTGTTCCATTGACCGCTTTCTAACAAAATATCAGCCTTGCCCATACTGTCCAAGGCAGGCCTGGGTCAAATATGTAATTGTTTAGGATAAAAGTACTTTTCTATGCTTAACTGAGCTTGTCTGGTGTATTGGAACCTATGAAATGCACTCAGAAAGTGAAATCCCGCCTTCTAATCCTCTTGACAGGCCAAATAGCACCAGGTAAGATCAAGCAAGCGCAGAAAAGTATTTGAATCCAAAACAATTACGCATTTGACCCAGGACTGGTCCAATGCAAGTCCAGCACGATCAAAGATGGCAAAACCAGACTACACATACAGTGCAGTCTGTAAATATTTGAACATTGACACATTTTTGTTGCTTTCACTCTATACTCCAGGAAACAATAAAAAATAAAACAATCACTATGTGGTTAAAGTGGGGGAGGGGGGACTATCCATGAAATAGTAACTTCATAGTAATTGTTTTATTTCAGATTCAAAGTGCTGGATTGCAGAGCCAAAAAAATGATAAACGTGACACTGCCCAAATACTTGCGGACTGCACTGTAATCACTGTGCATATGAGACTTGCCTCATTAGCTGCCCTGGTTTGTTTAGGCGATGGTTTGAAGGGAGTGGTTACAGTGTTGGGGGCTGGGCGGATCTCTGTGGCCGGTTTGGAAGGGAACGCCTTCGCAGTCACAGGCAGATTCTTCTTCCCCGACGGCTCATCCGTAGGGGCGTCTGCTGGCCTTTTAATCCCAGCCATTCCTCCAACTGAAAGAGCGAAGCATAGCCGTGAGAAACACCGGGGCCTGCTGAAAGGGAACACAGCAAACTAATGGTCCCCAGTTCAGACACTGCAGTCTGATGTACTGCAGACACATAGCACTGTGACCCAGTGGCACAGCGATGACACAGCAAAAGTTTATTTTCTAACAGGCGTGAGTAGAAGCGACAAGCCCAAAACAGCATTCCTCTGTCACCAATGATGTCGGAGGAATTTCATATGCTGCTAGACATACATCTGCCATTTTGTCATCCCAATTCTGCTTCGCACAGACTTGCGTGTTGAAAAATTCACTCCGCAATTGCTTGACTGTAAGAGGAGCTCCCAAGTCTCTGCATATTATTTATTTAAAGTCTATACATTACATTTATATTCCTTTCTGCCTGTTATTAGTTCAGCAGAGTGCAGCCTTGCAATAATGCTTTTCAGCAACATAAAATTACTACTGCCGTAAACCACTGGCTTAGTAGGGTAACACAGGGTAACACATGCTGAGAATACAATTATGACACTAAATTGTTTTTTTAAGGGATAAAAAAAAAAATAAGCGTGCCCCTTATAAAAATAAAAAAAATAATGAAAAAACCTTTGAGTACCTTTTCTTCTTCTCCCAATAAGAAAAGCTGTTCAAACAAAACTATTGATCGAGATTAAAAGCAGGCTGGCCAGCTGTAAGCTCCTAGAAGACCTTGCTCAGCAAGTTGCTTCCTAATGAATAGATTCTTGTAAAGGTCTCTGGAAGTTTCCCCAGGAGTATTTAAAGTAAAACATGATTGATGTTAACAGTACAATTAGGCTGAGTGGATGCAGCACTTTTGCACTGCCGCTTAATATGACCGCAGACTAAAATCCCTAACGGAGGCAAAAGCGTGTGTAACCCATATACAAGCGGGACCATTATACCCCCACAAATGCAACGTTAAAAAAAAAAAACTAAGGCTCAATTCCTGCACTTGATTGCTCCAGGTTTGCCGGTTTTGCCGATTCATCAACAACTTAACAAAAACACAGAAGGCACCCTAAGGAGATTAAAGGCACATTGTGTTTACAGCCTGAACCACCTCTAAACACAAATACCCCATTCTGCTACCAGCAGTGGATGACAAAGATGAACACAGTGGTAAGCTCACACACCCTGCGGGTCAGTAGGTAAAATGGCGGCATGCTTACTGGGGGACCGGCCATGGAAGTAGTTGTAATACTGGGACACGTAGGTGAGGATACTGAGACGGTCTGGAACCCTCAGGGCCACCATGTCCTCTGCATCCAGCAACGCGGGTATTCCCAGCTGGTCCTCTGCCACGTGGAACGCCTACAACACAAACACATGCCACCGTGACTTCCAGGTCCTCTCCGGTTACAGCCAAGCCCAATTTCTTTGTCCAATTATATCAGGCATATAAAATATGAAGAAAAAAAATAAAAAAAAATAAAAAGGATACCATGGCCTGACTAAATACTAAATTCTGATTGGTTTACAGCCATTCACACACTCAGTGAGCACTTTATTAGACCTGTACACCACCTTGTTCATGCAAATATTTACTGTAATCAGCTAATCATGTGGCAGCAACTAAATGCATACAAGCATGCAGACATGGTCAAGACGTTCAGCTGTTTTTCAGACCAAATGACAGGATCGGGAAGAAATGTGATTTAAGTTACTTTGACCGTGGAATGATTGTTGGTGCCAGACATGGTGGTTTGCGCAACTCAGAAACAGCTGATCTACTGGGACTTTCACAAACAAAAAGAAAAAAAAAACATCCAGTAAGCAGAAGTTCTGTGGGCAAAAAGTCTTGTTAACGAGAGAGGTCAGAGGAGAAGGGCCAGAGTGGTCAAAGGAAGGTGACAGGAATACAAATAACCACACCTTACAACAGTGGTATGCAGAAGAGCATCTCTGAACACACAACGCATCAAACTTCTAAGTGGACAGGTTACAGCAGCAGAAGACCAATAAGTCTAAAAAATAAGTTTAATAAATACCTAATAAAGTTCTCACTGAGTGTAAATATTTCTGTATAGCCACAGTTATCCTGGTGTTTCTGTATTGGCATAGTAATCCAGGTACTTTGGCTCATTACAGTTGAAAATCACTAGGCGTAGACATTTGCATTCTTTTGTGATCAAGAGATTTCTCTGAATATCCTCTTCTCTGAGGCCTTTCTCAAATGATAGTGTACACAACAAGACAGCTTTTAGAGCAACACATTTTTGTGTCATTTTGGGAAACGCATCTTCTGCCCCATAAATCTGGAGAAAATCGGAATGTCTTCTGAAACATTTATGATCTGCTTGACTCATTCATTATTGCTCTGCTGCCTAATTAACTGCATCTACAGACCAGATAATGAAAGGTCTCCAGAAATAGATTAGACTAAGAATGTGAAGAATAACCTCACACTCAGGGAGCAAGGACATGGACATTCCCTCTGGCCTGCAAAGCCTTGGAAGAAGTTAGAGTGAGATGGCAGGTTAGGGATTGCCAAGAAAAGCTTCAATTTAACTGGCCAGTTTGCGCAAGTGTGAATGTGTGAATGTGTGTGTGTGTGTGTGTGTGTGTGCCTGTGTGTGTGCAATCACCCCTTTGACTGTTGGACTGCTGAGGACTGTTGAGATCGCCCATTATAACTGTTTTGGTAACACCTAGGTCCACATGTGTGTTTCTAAATAAATCTATAAGGTGTACTTTTGTTTACTGTGAACTACTGATGAAGTGCGAGCAACTACCTAGCAAGAATGAAATAATTGTTTGAAGATACTGTTTGCCTCTGGAAATTTCAAGGACAAACACTTTCAAACAACTTCAAACTATGCTCCAAAGTTTTAAATCACAGAAGGAATTTACCTGCATACAGTTGACCCAGGTAAATGTGCTACAGCTCTGAGGTACAGCCAAAATACAGGTTTGGCAGCCTAGCAGAAATGTGATTTATTTGACACTGCATGGATCTATAGAATCTATGTTCAAGTTTTAAAAACATGCATTCCATTTTCATTAAAATGAATATGCCCGGTTTAGTACAGAAAAAGGTTAAAAGAGTAAAAACGGATGTATGGCGTATTATTCATTTTCACCATGTTGACCTTAAGTCCCCTCTGGGTGTCACAGGAAGTTTATTTCTTCCTGTGACATCTACAGTAGACCAGAGTCTACAGTAGACCAGCGTTTCCCAACCTTTTTCCATCCACGTACTTTCCAAGTTTATAGAATCTCACGGCACTCAAAAGCAAATGACAAACAATGATGTAACACCTGAACAGAAGATCTGAATATTCTTTTGGGGGTTGAATTCAGCAATAATACATTTAGTTAAAGGAAACCATGTTGAGAGGGGGTCCAGGAGCATGCTCCTCCAGGAGAACATTTTGTAAATTTTAACAGACAAATGCATCAATCTGGTGCACTTTGAAAGAAATTAGGAGGCTAGATCCATGAAGAATTGTATCGACACAACTTTACATATCACAGTCGAGATATAGCTTTGTCAACTAGATGCTGGAAGTAATATAGCCTACTATTAGAGTAGTAGGTGAAGCTAACATTCATTGTTTAGACTTAACTCTGGAAATAGGCTACTGTCTGAATCAAACATGGCCAGCTGCAAATAATTCATAGTGCAGTGCCAATATCCATAACGGTAGGCTTCGCATTCGGAATGCAGACAGCTATACTAACTTGATGCTGGAAATAATGTTTTTAAACCATTTTAAAGACATTCTAGATGATTTAGCCAGCAAATAGATCATTAACTCAAACTATTTTGTCTTCTCCAGTTCTGGGCCTATGGCTGGCAGAAGCTGAGAGAGCATTCTATTATGTTTAATATCAGACTCAAAAATATTTTGCCTTCATTCTGAAACAGGACAAATTAAACCGAGGGGATGCCATAATTTAGTTGGCACACCGGTTGGGAAATGCTGATCACGACAACAATCATGTGGAGTTTCAACCAATATTAATTAAACTACTAAATAAAAAAATAAAATTATTCACACCACATTATGTCCCTCACTAGGGCTGAGCTCATCTCCTCAGTCAAGAATATTCATTAGATTATGGATGTATGACATTTTGACATTTGTTCCACGTCACACAGCAATCCTTATCCAGACAGCTAGCTATGTTTCAGACCATATAAGTGATGCACTATGGTCTATACTTACTATACTGTAACCAATGGATAGATTCAGCTATACTTGCTAATTAAGCAGACTTCATAGAGTAATGCTTAATGAACAGAAAATAAATAAATTTTGGACAATTTTGAGATGTAAATAAAAATAAGTAAACAAAAAACTATTACATATTTATTTAAAATTATTATTGTCATTGACAGTTGGCTTCTGATCACATGCATCATATAATTATTCCAATTCCACGGAAGATTTGTCTTGACACCCATTGTCAGATACCACCTACTGAGGTGTGAAAGTGTTCCAAGATCTCCCTTATGCTACCTCGGAATGTGGCATGGAAATAGGTTGTTGAATGCTCATTTCTTCATAAATCTTTCTCTTTCAATAATAAAAATAATACAACTCTGGAATGGGCCTATGACAGGATAAAGATTCAATGACAGATACTTTACTAAAGACGTCTAAAAATGCATTTACCTGAAAACTGTTTTGACCTCTATAAATGAACTCTAGAGGAAGTCTATACAACTTTCACATTACAGCAATACTGGTAATGTTTTAGCAAGCTCACCTGATACATCAGCCAAACTCATATAATGAAACAATAGGTGAAGAAAACAGTGGGAAGTTTGGTTTAATGAAATGAAAAAAAAATCCTTGAGATCAGAAAAGCAGTATTATCAAAGTCGACCTATCAAATCCTGCTGTCATCAGCTGACTCAATAGTGAATACTTCAACAGATAAAACACATGTATGGAGATTTTTGACAAGATATTTCATGCTTAAATTTGGGCACATTTTAACAGAAACGCCACAAGATTGCATCATCCATGATATTACATAGTGAGGGTCTTTTGTTTAAGGGCACTAACTTATTGTCTAAGCTGTTTAAATGTATCTAAAAAATATAAGTTTGTTTCTACTAACAAAGACAAAATCCCTTTAATTCTGTCAGATCTGTAAAGATCTGATCACCCAATAACATTGACAGTAGACTACAGAGAGAACACTATGACATCTACAATTTAGTACTAATTCTGTTCATGAACAGACTTCGGACTTGATGAAACATCAATATCAAGTAGCCCTCTGATGACCATTCCTAAATCGTGATGGATGCCTTACACAAGATCATATTCATTGACATTAAAGAAAGGCTACACAGGTTTCAAAAGATAATCGATATCTGACAGCTCATATCCTTGAAGGTCAGGTAAGTTTGTTTCTACCAAAGTCCTTTACCACACATTCTCTAACCAGTCACGGTAACCACGAAAATCTGGCCCCCTTCTCTACCACAGGAGCTGAAAGATAGAGTCCACACTGAATATTCTGTATTGAAATGTTAGAGGAAGCAGTAGTTTGAATTCAGGTCAAAGACCATAACCATGACATTACTACAGCCATGAGAATCTGAGGTCATCTGGTATCATTTGCTCAGTCATGATCACATGAATGGCATTTCAACAAAAACAGCCTAAATGTTTCAGTAATCACATCCTTCAGTTTAACTGTGAATTGCGAAATTACAGTGACACAGCTTCTCCAGTCTGCGCAGAGGAAGTTTCTGCACATGTTCGCGAGTCACTCCATCGCGTTATCACGGCGGCTTCACAACTTCTTGTATTCATTGTTTCGTACAGGTTTGGCATGACATCCAGCCGCTTCGTGACAGCAGTGAAGCCAACAAAGGTACTAAAAAGAGGGAATTTCCCTGTGACACTGACATGGCTTGGCTTGCATTCAGTTTCACTTCCCGCCTTCAAATGGACAGCAGAACATAGGCCACAGGCCTAGCCTAGTTGGATTAGCTCAGTCAGGACACCAGCGCAGTTTGTATTCCCTGTAAGCTACTGTACTGCAGTGGAAAATGTGTGTGGCTGCATTGTCTGCCAACAAACAGCCTTTTCTCAAACAGCTCAACTGCTGAAGAAACATTGCCTGCTGAGATGAGGCCAACCAATGCCGGTAATTACAAACTTATGTTTAAATCCAGGAAGACAAGCCCAACACAACTTGCAGTACCTGACTCATAGGATTCCCAGGAAATTCTACATCAGTGAACACTAATCTGGTGATTAAGTTTGCTCGATGGTAATACTCAAAAGGGTGCAGGCATGGCCGACGTTGTTACAAACCCAAAGTATTAAACACCTGAGCAAAGGTCAGGAGAGTGGCCCTGTTGGACTGAAGAAGCTAAATGCTTAAATGCAGTGACATCAACGCAAAGATTACAGTAAAAAGTACTTCAGTATAGCAGTCCGTAAGTAATTTGACAGTGGTAGAATTTCTGTTTGTTTGGTTCTGTACACCAGCAGATTGGACTTGAAATTAAACGTGAGGTTAAAGTGCAGACTGCCACCTATAATTTGAGGCTATTCACATCCATATTGGGTGATCCATGCAAGAATTACCGACATAAATTTCCTAGAAAATCCATCCAATCAAAAGCCTAGAATCAAGACTAGATACTGAAAGCTTTCTTATACCTGCACTAAGGAAGGGATTGAATACACCTGACTAATCAGAATTAGGGGAATCCTGCATATTAATTATTCTTAAACCGTGGATGAATAGGTCAACCATTTAGACACTGGGGGGGGGGGGGGAATCAGAGCAATAAAACCAGCAATAAATCATGTTTCTCTGTCACAAATTATCTGCTTGAGTGAGTTTTTGAATATACGCATTTCCCTGATGAAGACATAAGAACATAAGATAGCACCAACCAGAGCTAAAGGCAAACAGATCTGAGATGTACTCTGTTGAGGAGCTCCATTGTCTGCACAGTTAAGCAGTAGCCCATTCAAGTAAAGGCTAGCTTCATTTTAAAGCTGCTTTGTACCCAAAACTGCAGTGCAGCCTTTGTACCAGACAAAGCCAAACTTGTAAGGCACTGGCATGAATAGACAACACAGTGCCAA
The DNA here is from genome assembly GCF_963514075.1 of Conger conger. Classification (NCBI taxonomy): domain Eukaryota; kingdom Metazoa; phylum Chordata; class Actinopteri; order Anguilliformes; family Congridae; genus Conger; species Conger conger. Next base: position 55,803,473 of record NC_083761.1, read on the forward strand.
AAGAGGTGGGAGATCTATGGAATGAATTCTGAGGGCAACACTGAGGCGTATCAGTGCGATTCAGATAGCTTGGTTCTAAGGAAGCAAAGAGGTCTTCTACAAGGCAAAACATGCCCATAAACCACAAGTCACAGCCTGTTATCACGGTCAGCCAATTCCAAGAAAGACCCTTATACGCAAGCTTCACTAACTTTCGTTTTGGATTCAAACGGCCAAGAAGCAGCAGCTGCTATCAGCTTAACTATGGACAGCTTTTGAGAAAGCCCCTAACATTCCCGCTCATTCCAGAAATGCTATGAAAGCAAAGATATGTTTTAAGGAGAGTCATGAACTCTGGAAGGAATCACGTGCAACAAGCAAGAAAATCAGTTTAAAATAAGGTGCTGTGACATCGACCTGAATCCCTTTCAGCAAGGCCGAGTACACAGACACAACCAGACTAAGCGAGAATATGATTCCAAGAAAAGTTATAATGAAAGACTGTCAGAAGTACAACAATGCCTTCTTTCTGGACACTGGACAGTCACTTTAAATGTCATTAGTGCCATTAAATGTCACTTTAGGCATCATGGGTATTACATTTCAAATAATACTACCATTATAAATAATGAGAATCAGAATTTCTATTGTAATTTAAACTCTGCATGCTATAAATGTTTTATTTTGTTTTTCCCACCATTCTCTGTGTGTGAAAATCCCATGAGATCAGCAGTTACAGACATACTTAAACCAGGCTGTCTGGCACCAACAATCATGCCACTGTCAAAATCACTGAGATCACATTTTTCCCCATTCTGACGGTTGATATGAACATTAACAAAAGCTCCTGACTCATATCTGCATGATTTTATGCATTGCACTGCTGCCAAACAATTTGCTGATTTGCACTAATAAGTAGGCGTAGGTGTTCCAAATAAAGTGCTCAGTGAGTGTATAAGCTAATGCTATACTAGATGTTGAGCAATTCCACCAACAAAAGACTATCATCAGGAGAAAAACTCGCTCTTTCGAGCACATAAACGACCATCTGAATACAGTATATTTAAACAGTAACAGTAAGGCATGGCTCCCCTAATTTAGATTTTTAAAAATACCTATTACAGAAGATGGAATTTATGCAACACCAATTAATTACTGGCTTATGCATTTCCAATTATCGACAGGAATAAGTCAGCTCATATTCTATGAGCAGCATGTCATTTTCCCATAAAGTGTATTAACCTCTAAACAGAAGTTTAATTAATTGGCCCAGCAATTAATTAAACTATTTAATTAATTAAAAATTAAACCTTAAGATGAAGAATATGTACATTTAAGATTAAGTCCCAGGGCTGTGAATAAAAAAGGACTAAAAATGATTTCAGTATTTAATCTGTGAGAAGTTATACACTACCAGTAGTAAGAAATTATGCCTGCATTAACTTATGTATACCACATAAATACATAAGTTGGCTCCAGATTTATTGGCAACCTTAACAGAAATTGAGAAAAAAGGCTGCATATCCTGTGTTGATACACTGTATAGTCACAAAAAAAATTAAATACAGTATTTACAAAACAATTACATTTTCTTACCAAATTGTTGTTTTCGTAGACATTTTCTTTACTGAGAGTATCAAAGTCTCTGGGGAGGAAAAATAATAAACAGGTTAATCTTTGGAGGTTAGACTGTGCACGTTATACTGGTTGGCATGCATTTCTGTGGACAATACATGAATATTGCGATATAGGTCATCTATGAATACAGTTTCATAAAATTAATCTGTTCAGCTATATATAAAGCCCAGTTGACTTGTGTCATGTGAAAAAGAAAATTACATAATAGTCACAGGTATGACAAATATTTAAATGCAAACATCTGAGTGATAACAAACCACTGCATCAGATTGTTAGTTTGGAGTAGCCTATAGTCTAATGGCTATGTTGCTTAACTGGGACCCAAAAGGTTGGCGGTTCAAACCACAGTGTAACCACAATAAGATCTGTGCAGTTGTGGGTCCCAGGGCAAGGCTCTTAACCCCACATTGCTCCAATTGCCCCCTGCTTAGTCAAATCAACTGTAAGTTGCGTTGGATAAAAATGTCAGCTAAATAACTGTAATGTAATGTACAATAGTGATGTATTAAAATGGATGAAATAGGACCTCAACCACCCCTGCATGAAAAATCTAGTGGAGAGCACTGTAGTTCACTTGTGCACAGTTCACTGATACGACAGCCAGTGGCCTGGTTAGATCGGTCACCGATGGGAACTGATAGGCCTGTAATTGCCTGACACATCATTGGAAGGAACTAATGTGTGTAGCGCTAATTTGAGAAACTTTCGGCGATTGAAACTTACACTAGCCTGAAAAATTGTATGGCGATTGAAAGCAACATTTTACTATTCCCTGAAATGACATATAGCAATGATTTGAATTGCAGTCATGTTGAAGATGACAATATTTTGTGGTTCAGTCAGTGGTGCAATCAAGAATATCAATAACAAATACGTTATGAAAGTTATGAAAGTCGGTAGGTGTTAATAGTCAGTTAGGCAACCGTTAAATTGTGACAGCACCAGATCGGTTTAATACAGCAATCATACACCTACTGTAACAACTGTAACACACTACAAAAGGGTACAAGACTACAGGCCAAGGATGATCCACTCCTGATCCTAGAAACCTACAGCCCATACGGTTTGAGTTGTTTGCTGTATAAACAGCATTAAGCAGCTTATCTATTTTTGATCTTATACAAGTGGTAACTGCTTGACGGGGATTTATACGCAAGTGTTTGCCAATACTGTGAACTTTGCCACATTGACTTTCTGGCTCTGCCACTTGGAAATTGTGTAGTTTCGATTTTGCAAACCTAGTACAAAATGTGTAAAACCCCGCGATTTTAACTCGTGTGATCTTCACTTGTGTTTTGGCAATAATGGTGTGTAAACCGGTTCCCCCAAAACTGTCAAACACTGAGCTTTCTGCTCAAGCGGGCTCTTTACTCTTTACTTGCCGTATGCTGCCTAGAATGCAACCCCATTAGGTTGCAAACGAACAGATTGACGAACACAACAGTGCGATTTCGGAATGATTGTACCGGGTACCTATATTAGATTTAGATAGACTATAAACAACTGGGATTGAACCAAATTTCAGTTTTGCACACTGTTTTTTTTTTCAGAATAGCACTTAGCCGATGTATGAATTCACTTAAAACCGAAACCTCAAGAGATTGCGAAGCAGTTTACAAACATGTTCCAACACGATGGCTTAGCATAGACGTGCGCATTTGCTTGGGGTAAAATTATGTTTGATTTGTTCAGAAGTAAAACTGTTATTAGTCAACCAAAAAGTTAATAGTTTGTTGGGTAGCAACATTTTCTACTTTAAGCCCTCAGTTTTTAAGGTTGTGTGACTATGAATCGCACTCTTGTAGGGTAATAGTAACATGTTTGATTACACCAACGTTTAGGTTCGCAACTTTGGTGGTCAAGTTTGCTCGATTGCAGAGAAAACGTTTTCATAATGCAATTAAGTAGCAAGTTCCTTACATGAGGTCCGGTCTGTACTTGTGGATAAGAGCACAGAAAGCCAGTCCGTCTCTGAAGGAGGTTGTCATGTTGGTGATAGCCACATCTCGATACCCATCACACTGAATTTTACACCACTGTTGTAGTGCCTTAACGGCAGCCATCCTTTCAAGCTGAGTCTGTAGGCGAGAATGAACGAACAGATATTCAAGTTGTAAACTGCTGAGGAATGTTGAGTACGTCCTATTCAATTGTGAGATCGCTCAGGAGGCTATACGGATTATCATCAAAACGATTCCAACAAAAATAATAGCCTCCGCATTATGTCGCTTAGTCCATCCACAACAAAACACAAAATGCATTGGAACTAACACGACACCTGAAAAGGTTTTCGCGTGACGCATATGGGTGGAGTTTGAAGTAGCCTACCATAGATAGCATCATCAAAACTTTTTTTTTTTGCATCATGTCATAACACATGCAGATTTTATACAGAAAAGGAAAACTGTAAGGGAGTTTCCAATAAATAAGATAAATAAATAGGAATCAGAATGAGATAAAGTGTCCACCTCAAAATTTGATTAGATCTCCCCATTATGAGTTTGGCCATTTCACCAAATATGAGATCATAAAGTAAGTACGATTTCACAAGTTCAGCCTACCTTGGTGATACACTTTTGATAATATTGTTGAAGTCCTCCTTTGGAATGTGTTTATTGGTATTTCCAATGAAAAATTTCCTCAAAACAATGCACACAACAAACAAGGTCACCTTGAGTATTCTTCAGATGATCTGAAACAAACATGTGGTCAAACATATGGTCTTGTTGGTTATTCAAGATAATAGCTACTGGTTTGGGAAGAGAAATGTTGAAATGCTAGTTTCCAGTAATCTAGAGCCTGCTTTTGAAATTACTCCAAGTGGGAATACAAAACTATTGTTTATCCCTGAGAGAGAGAGAGAGAGAGAGAGAGAGAGAGAGAGAGAGAGAGAGAGATAGGCCCTAGCATTACAGCATTGAAGCCACTAATTCTGACTTTCACATTTGATGTCTTGAGTCAGTATGTATGTACGACATATACTGCATGTGTTGAATTGGAAAACACTGTTAAGAGCTCTGGTCACTCCTACAGCCCTCCCCAGTAGGCTATATTCTGTTTCAGGCTCATTATGAAAGTGCGTTCAATACACAAAATCATACAAATGCCATAGAAAACAAATTAATATTAACTGATAACAATTCTAAACTAACAAATATGTGATATTATTTATTTAATCTATTTAGCAAGTATTGCCATCCTCTGTATGATAATTTAATTTTTATACTAGAATGGGCCTACAGAAGGCTTTAATGGTCAGTCGTTACACAGTTATGTTGCGCTCTGACCAAAACCCCAAATCTTCAATATGCAATTGCACATTATCTAATGGGCTTAGCTGCTGTTGTACATGAATAGAGTTCCTGAATCACTAATGAACATTTAAATCATGAGTACACTGATAAGTCCTGTTGTACTGATTTACATATACTGTATGAGTATTATTAAGAGCTAAGAGGAGGAATCCTGCTATAATAATAAATCCTTTAATTAACAAATTAGTCAGGTGATTGCATTCATATTTTTGTCTCTTAGAACTGCTCTGGAAAGCATTCTGTAAACAAATGCTGCAGTGGGGAATCAAGATTTACTTTCAACACAATAATGATAATAATAATTCAGTCTTAACGTTCAACCCGGTGGTTCGAATGTGCTGGCTTTATCTACAGTATGTTAATGACGGTATTGTTTTATCTATGCAAATGAGGACACTGACCTAAATAACTTGTGTTCCATTTTGTCACACTGGGAATTTCACTTCTTTTCTCATGGTATCTTCGCTGTATTGCACCGCACAAATGCAATGATAACTCAACAAAGCTGTGCTAATTCATTGGCCTTATATGGAGTGCCGGGGTGGGGGTTTACTTTTAATGCCTTGCTATCACGATGCATAGTTCTCAATGCCCAAAGTACTTCTCAGATCTGTCACACCACACTGAAGCCTAATAATAGTTTTAATCTATTCTAAATATAGGACTGTTGGAAGTATATCTGTTGATAATGATGTACAATATACCAGTGAATGGATACTGATTTATAAGCAATTTATTTGATTTGATATTGTTTAGTTACTGCACTGAGGTTAACTAAACAATATCAAAGCCAAACGGATTTGGCTTACAGGAAACATCTGCTTACCTGACATGTGGGTGAAAATGTATCTCAGAAAACTGTTGCTCTTATCATAGCGTATGATTACTGTGATTTATGTTCAAGTTCTCAGCCAAAGGTCAGTTCAGATGCATGTTAACTGCACACATAAACAGCTAATATACACTGCATTGTCCCGAGTGAGTTAACACAATTTAAGAAAACTGCACTTCATTGAAAAGAGAAAGTAAACCATTCATCACAACAACTCATTTGTTTGTGAATATGTTAGCCCGATTTCAGGAATTCCGATCCAGCCGCAATGCTTTCTTTGAAGCAGACACACAAATGCATGTTGAATTAATTTAAGTTAATTTTGATTACTGCGTTCCAATATTATTTTTAATCATGATGATGCGGCTTGTTATTCCACAAGGCAACCAAGTTGTTAAACAACTTCCAAATACAAAGCTGCATCTTTTTTGCAATTATATAGTTTAAAATGTTTATTTGGTGATGTAATTTTGTCTTAACAACACCATAGACTCCACCACACAGTATATGCACACGTTTTCACATTACATTAAATGTCATTTGGCTGACCTTGTAGGTCCCAGTCATGTACCTTAACCACTATGATACAGACTTGAATATGTCTAATGGCAGAATTATATGTCACACATAAAACAAACATATAAATTCCTGATTGCAGACAAGGCAACCATTTTCATAATTTGCACTTTGTTGAGATGAGAATCAAAGCAATTTAGCTTTATATAAAATAGATTCATTAAGTTGAAAGTATCAGGGAATTAAACAGTGGGACATTTCCTAAATTATGTTGACAAAGAAGACGATGCTAATTTGGAGACCATCATGGATATTTTCCAGCCTCAGTAAAATCCAGCTATGACCATCTTGAAATACCAGCTACCAGCTGTTTCAAAACTTAGCTTGAGCTAGTCAAACCATGTTGACTACGGACCTGACCTAACTGGTCAACTAAGTACCAGCTGTTTCAAAACCTAGCTTTAGCAGTTTTTTTTTTCAGCCGGGTCGGTACAGGTATATGTTTACACGCAAGAAAGGCACATATAGTACAACACTTGGAGTGGTTATCACAAGTGGGAAATCGTCTGTTTGGACTGCCATCTTTTGAATACTGATCATCTTATCTGCTTCTAAGTCCACATGAGACAAATGTACTGTACTTTCTGGACTGAATCGCAGATGGTAAGTTATTGGAACTTGCCAAAGCTTATAGTGCTTTTCAAGGAATGCGCAGCAGCCACAGTCATTAAGGGAGCATAACATTGGATAAACCAAAAGCATTCTGTTGAAGCAAACCAGCTGGGTTTAATTAAGAGTAGTGACCATGAATGGTGTGGAGTCATTGTCCAATGTCCCAACAAGAGAAGTACCAGGATGTGATCTCAGTCACCATAAAATGTTTAACCATCCACATTTCTTCATTCTTGACATTAAAGTGTATGCAGTGACTCATGAACAGGAGTTACCGTACACTTTGCCTTTCTGGGCAAATGTTGCGTTTAACATTTGTTATGCCATAAAATGGCAAATATGCATATTTCATGGATGTGTTCACCATTTTAGGAGTTGTAGTGGTCTTGGCTCCCTGGCTGGGAAATGGGTCATGACACATAATTTATGAGAGCATTGTTTGCATTTTCTATCTCAAACATGACAGCAGAAACTCAGTGTAAAATATAAAAGTTCAAACATAAATAGATAAATAAAAGTTCTTCCCAGCTACATTGCATATTATGGAGACTCACATTAGTATGTCCTGTGAAACATTATAAAAACATTATGATTCTGTATTTAGTATTGTGTAAAAGTTATGCATTTTCTGATTGGTCCTTTTTTTTTTTGGACAGTTGTACATGAGGATGCATGTTCTCAAAAACGCCTAGGTTTATCAGCTCTGTAGTGCAATGGGTGATTTTTTAAACCATTTTTTTGGGTCATTTTTATGTCATTCTAACAGATACAAATACACTGCTTTTTACTGCAATTGCTTTGGTTATTAATTAATATTTCTAACAGAAATGTATCTTCTTGAGAAAAATACTCCACATCTGCACAGCACAATGAGGTATGGTTTGCTGAAACAAGGCACATTTTCTAGACTTATTAGCATTTCCTTGAAAAGATTTTTACCTTAATAGGACTGAAAATAAAAAAGTGCGTTCTGATGAGATCTTGTAATTTGCTTTATCTCTACCAGAGGGGGGTGCTCTTGCATCTAAAATCTCGGACATGTGAAATTGAGACCCACATTAATCTCACAATAAATTCCCAAGGAGAGAACCAAAGAATTTAATCCTTCTCTTTTTGACCAATATTTCTCAACAACGAGAGTGTAACTAATGAACTGACAGACATGTACACAGCTCTCATTTTTGAGCCTGCCTTAGATAAATTCTTTGTCAGTATTTGTAAAGTCCTTGGTAGGAAATGTAAACAGCTTATGGAATTGTGATTTAATGGTCTGACCTCTGATGTTCACAGAGCCATTTCTTCCCTCCTCCCCCTCGGTCTGTTCATGTGAGATGTAAATGGAGCTCCCCGAAAGAGCCCAGTGTGCAGTACAAACACGGGCCGTGTTTTTAAAGAGGCATAGCCTCTGGCCCCGGCTCTCCTAATCCCCACAGGAAATTCAGTGATTCAGGGGAAGAGAATGCATCCGATGTGGCGCTGCTGTTCTCACCATGTTCGGAGGGTCTAACTGGGAGCAGCGCTGATACGATCCCCCGCTCGCATGATATATACCCTCCCGAATGCCACATCTGGAAAAGGTTACTTCTTGGCCCCTGTTTATACGCGGCCGACTAAAGCACTGTGTATGCACAAGTTATTAGGGCCACAAATCAATCATCCAAAGACAGATGTCTGTCATTTGTATGTATTTGCTGTGTGAATATGTACATGATGAATATATGTATGAATATATGACTAAAAGACTAAGAGAGAGAGAGAGAGAGAGAGAGAGAGAGAAACACTAATCCCATAATACAGAGTACTCAATAACAATATTTATTAGCTGTGAATATTCAGCTGAACAATGTCTGTTGATCAGTTACATGAATAGTTTATGCTAAAACAGAACAGCAGTGTTTCAATTCTTGTTGAGTGCAATCTGTATTTAAACTCTCATTTATTGTTATATATGGCAGAAATGATTTTCCATAACTGTGTTCCATGCAAGTGTCTGTCTGGTAACCAGCCAAGAGGAAATAAAAATTGTCCAAGCCTGAGCCAGTTCAATCATAATGAAAAGGGGTGAAATAATGATTTATTCAGGGGAAAACCCTTGCTAAAAAGAAGACAGCGGAAGGCAGAAACAATGGTCATAAATGTTAACTTAACTTTGATGCTCCAAAGCTTGCATTTCTTGTAATCATAACAATTATTTAAGGATTTAAAGATTGAGAGCACACACCTGTTAAATCAAAGAGAGCATTACTGAATAGACATACAAGCTGGAAGTTCTGGTTGGCATTTATATAGCGCCTTTATCCAAAGCACTGTACAATTGATGCTTCTCATTCACCCACTCATAACCACACTCACGCCGATCGGCTGCCATGCAAGGCACCGACCAGCTCGTCAGGAGCATTTGGGGTTAGGTGTCTTGCTCAGGGACACTTCGACACAGCCCGGGCGGGGGATCGAACCGGCAACCCTCTGACTGCCAGACGACTGCTCTTACTGCCTGAGCCATGTCGCCCCACACCCCAAGTTCTCAAGTGCTATACAGAAAATAGTCCATTAGAGTTCACTACTACCAAAGCTGTCTGACACACTGTGACAGAGTGAGACGAGCTAACAGAGAAAAACCAGATGGATATTGTAAATATGTTATACTTGTGCTTTGCTTATTTTCTAATATTTAGAGCAACTCAGAAAACCAATTTGTTCTAGTTTTTGACAATGCACACCATCTGGTGGTCACAAAGTCATTTACTTTGTCAGATCTTCACTTAAAAGACAAATTCACCCAAGAATGTAGTGTATAGGAGGCAGCATATAACTCTTTTTTTGAATATTATTTCATTTGTGAAATAATAAATATACAGAGCCTCTGAAGTTCCCCAAAATATTTTTCATCTTGAGCACAGAAAAAAAAAATGGCTGGGGGTAGGCATAAAGCTTTCTCATGTACCAATTTCATGAAAAGCACTGTAAAATAATACACTGTGTACACAGACTCCCAGCGGAAATATTACCTTCTCAATTTTCTGCCATATGCTGTAAATGCAAACGAGTAAAGGGACACATAGCCATCCATTACGGCTGTGCCCTTTAATCACATATTTTTGGCAAAACCTTAGAAATGAACTTGAGAATATTTTGTAATATTGTAATATTGACATAGGCCCCCAGTTATTTCTTTTTGGTGTTTGAGGAGTTGAGTGTATACTGATGCCTATGAAACGTATTGTGGCTGAGAAATTATTTATGCTTGACTATTATTGCTCGAAAGTGTATTTTAATTAAGTAGATAAAATAACTGCCCCCTACTATTAATCAATGGCACTGTGACATTTTTAATATTCTTGCCCGAGAAAAACTTACTGCTAGGCTGAGGGAAGGAACAACTGTTGGATACTTTGAATAAGGGTAGATTTAATTTTATATCATTTTTACCTTTTAACATGCTACTACAAACATATGGTCTCTGGATCAATCTATTTTGTCATTCTAATAAGGTTGCATAATTGCTGGAACTTTCTTTTGCATGTTTGTATTTTTTGTATGTATACAGTATATGAATGCTATCTTGTTACTGAGTGATAGGTTGGATGAGTGAAATAATAAAAAAATTAAAGAAAAAAAAGCCAATTTTTGGAACTTCATCAAGCCTCTAAGTGAATAGGCTACAGCAGCAGACTACCAATAAGTAAAAATAAAATAGGTTGAATAAATACCCAAAAAAGCGCAAAAGTGTATTTTGTTGCATTGTATTCTGTAAGTGTGAACTAGAGGAAACAGAAACACTGTTATCCCGTCACTCAACACTGACAAAGCTCAGACATGGGAAAACTGTGCTTTCCAAACAGGCAGTGCTATTTCTGAAAATTGATTGTTAAATCTCCCCCGCATTATAAATCTTGTTTTGAAAGAACTGAAGATTAGAAATTTACAAGGTTCAACCAAAGAGTCATATTGATGGTGATCCATGGTGTTCTCAACCCATGACATTTTACCAGTAATATTTTCTTCAAAACCGTAACTGTTATCCTTTTCAGCTGTACTACTGTCTGTTGAATGAATAACAAAAACAAACATTTACAGAAACAAATTGTAATTCACAGTTTATTTGTGTATTTATAAAATGGTATTTACTGTACAGTACAAACTACTTCGCTATAAAGATACAGAAAAAGGTAAGTATAAATTAGAAAACAATTCATTTACAAAACTCAGAATAAGGCAAATAAGACAGTATGAAAAAATGTTGTGTTCTTATGTAGGTTCTAGTCCTTTCTGTCACAGTGGTTCAATAATCTGCGACAGTGAAAGTCGACGTAACAAAATGGCCGGCAGTTAAACAGGGTGCAGTGGAGACGGAAGTGTCAGTCGCTCTCCGTGTCTCCCGGCAGCAGCTCCTGTCTGGATTTGGCCGCGGTGCTGTGTATCTCCGCCTCGTGCTCCCTGGCTTTGGCCCGGAGCTTGGCGATGCTGAAGGAGCGGAACTCGTCCGGACCGGGGCTTTGGACTCCCTCCGGCTCCCTGGACCGCCGCGCCCCGCCGCGACCGTGAGCGGTCAGGACCGCGGTTTCGGGCCTGAGGCGGTCTCCGTTCTCCGGCCTCCTGTCCCAGTGCTCGCTGTCCGAGCTCTCGGGGTCCGGGCCGGCGGGCCGTGACGCGACGGGGCCCTCCCGGCAGCCCTCGGCCTTCGCCCTCTCCCCAGCCACGCCCTGCAGCTTCATCTGCCGCCGCATCTTGGCCCTGCGGTTCTGGAACCACACCTGGAGAGGGGCGGGCATCAGGAGGGCAGATTTAAGTCACTGAGAAACTGTCAATGGACTGCATTTATCTAGCCTGCGTTTGTATTATCCAAAGCGCTTTACAATTGATGGCTCTCATTCACCCATTCGCACACACTCACACACCAACGTTAACTGTCATGCAAGACACCAACCAGCTCATTGGAAGCAATTGGGGGTTAGGACACTTAGACCCTGTGCAGGGGATTGAACCGGCAACCCTCCGACTGCTACATGCTACAACTGCTGACAATGTCACCCGTATCTGCGTTCACCAGAAACCTCTGCATGCATTAGTCCGCCTGTGCTTGTTGGAGTGCCATGGTATTTGCCACCTTCCTGATTTCCTCTATTATTGCATATATCTCGCACTGAATGGTTTCAGATGTTCAGACCAAATGTAATGTAGGATACAAAGACGGGAATTTGTAATAGTTGACAAAGTAAACAAATTTTTTTATTAGTATTTCATTTATTTCATGAGAAAAGTTATCAAACACCCAAATCACCAAGTAACTGTCCCCTTAAACTTGCACAACTTTTAGCAACCAAATGCTCCCTATAATTTGCAATTTTAGCCCACACTTCTTTGCAGGAGTGATTTAAACAATTTATACTTATTATAAATTTAAACAAACATTGAGCATTAACTGCTGGTCATTTTCAGTCAGGACTTTGATTAATCCATTAGGAAGGGGGGAAATTTTTTTTCACAGTACTGCAAAAATGAATTTTGTGTTACAAAAATGAAATGGTACTGTTTAATACTTATGGAAAACAAAAGGCCAAGTGTGATCATTTGTTACAAGACTGGCCCTGGATATAATAATAACTGTAAGATCTGTAAAATATTTTGGGAATAGCAAAAAAAACACCAATGACATACAATACTGCGGGAAGTTGACAAACCATATATGAATAGTACTGAATATTAAGTTATTTATTTAATTTGTATAGATATATAAAACACATTCACCTCATTTACACTTAGCACATTCCCTTCAGTGAATCACCTCCCACACGGCCATGGATGCCTCAGACCTCTGCACGAACGCTCCAGCTGTTAATCCTAGCCCGTTTCTCTCCGGACGATGTCGGGGTAAACGGGGAAGGTCTTACCTGCACTCTGGCCTCGATGAGGTCCAGCCGGAGGGCCAGGGCCTCCCTCATGAAGATGTCGGGGTAGTGCGTGCTCTCGAAGGCCTTCTCCAGCTCCTCCAGCTGCCAGCTGCTGTAGTTGGCCCGAGCCCGCCTCTGCTTCACCGGCCGCAGCTCCTCTGGAAATCACAGCGTGACCACCGAGCCCCCGGCAATTAGGGAGATACCGGCGAGCGACAAGCCTCTAATCGCTCCAGATTGGATAATTAGCGACGCGTTCATTAAGCCCTATTAACTCACGCGCGCGAAACTGCAGTGGCAATCAATTGTTACCCGTGAGTTGTTAGCCTATCTATCGTAAACATTAGCATTATCGTTGTTTAGTGGTGGGGCCTTGTTAACATGTTCATTATGTTAACTTTATACACGATTCGATGATATTTTGAATTCTATTTCTAGAACTATGAAGGATAAAAACACGCCATGGAGATTCAGGGACATGAAATGCTATGTAATAAGTGACATGCGTATTTAATCTAGAACAGTACATTATTATTTTCCGTATGATTGTCTCCTGTGTTTCAATATTATGTGTAATTTAATCCTGGGTTTTAATTAATTACATATTATTAATGAATTACATATTAGCTTCATAGCCACCTAACGTACACCACACACAGAGACACACACGTGCACATACACACATGCACAAACATGGCTGCATGCACACACACACACACACACACACGCTCTCTCTCACACACGCACACACACCTATACACATGCAGACACGCGCACACACAGATCCCAAACTGCGCCATGGACTGAAACAGTCTAACACAGTTAAGCTTTGTTTTCTCCCAGTGTGAAATAAGCCCCTTCTCTCACCTGCATACTCTGGGATTCCCACCAGTCCGGCCGCCTGGGTGGCCAGGAGCAGAGCCTGCTTGCAGGGCTCAGGCTGCAGCTGGTAGCTCTGGAAGATCTCGTAGCTGACCAGGGGCCTGGGGATGAAGAGGCTGGAGAGCTGTGGCATGCCTATCCGAGCCGGAAAGGCCGGGTAGAAGTGAGCGGCGGAGGGCGGGAAGACGACGGGAGACAGGGCCGACACCAGCTGACCCGGGCTGAACATCCCCGCTCTCTCCTCCCGGCACGGTCCAGAAGCTTCCGCGTCCCCGTTCTGTACGGCAAGGCGAGGGCGACGAGGAAGGACTAACTTAACCGAATGGAGCACTCGGTTGCCGCTCGACGACGGGCCCCGGACGGTGAGCGTACAAATTGCAAATGCAGATCGGACACCGATATACGGCGGTGTAACGCAATACAGGTGCAGGATCAAATAAAGCAGCCTTGTGAACTGAGGAAAAAAACGTGTTGGAGCCGGTGTCAGCTGAAGAGGTAGGGTCTTATTGCAACAGGCAATTAAAAATAAGGAAACAAAAAGCTTTAGCCTAATGCAATTTGCGCCCGTTCAGCCAAAAAATGTCTGGCTAGAAAGAGCAGCGCTGTGGCCCGGCTTGTGTAGAAGCGTAGCAATGAACGTGGTATGAATCCATGTAAACAGAGAGCGGGCTGTGAGCTGTGAACGCAGAGTCCTTGGAAAGATAGCGGGTTGGTGAAGGTGGAGAGAGATCTCACCTGAGGCAGGTGTGAGGCAGAGTGGCCCTAACCTATACCTGTTTCCTCCCTCCCAGGACCCGCCCTCTCATCAGGGTCACATGACCACAAACTGAATGGTGGTGGTGGGGGGGGGACAAGGGGAAAAAAAGCTTCAAAGAAACTCCTCAATCAACTGAGAAGTATAAATGCAATCAGCCAGCCTAGATAGAATTTCTGAGCAAATATTCACGCCAATTCATCATTCCGCTGACCCGATTAACACTCCAGACGTGTATTTCTACCCCCCCCTCCCACTGTCAGTTCACTTTCCCCCCCCCAAAAAAAGTGTTTGGTTATATGGAACTAGTGCATAAATGAGTGACACACGTGAGCAGGAGTAGATCTCTCAGTAGGAGAAAATGTGAATCTATCCGCCATGTATTTGTGAAAGGTGTTGGGAGAGGACAGGCTCTTTTAAGGTGTACTCTGGACAAGTTGAGACGTTGGTCTGTTATGGGATTTTCCAATCACCGTGATGGAACAGTCATCAGCACTGACATGAAACTGTACGCTCTTTCCATCATAGCATATTTCAGAACACGTACACACGGGGTGATGTAACAAAATACCATCATCCATAATTGTAGCTACTGTGATTTATTGAGAACTGGTATAGAGCAGTTGAACATAATAAATGACAAGCAATATTTTGTATGCATGTATTGGTAATATTGAAATAAATATAGGGTACAAAATTTAAATATACAGTTAAATGCAAAGGTATTTGGACAACATTGTTTTTCATTTGTTTTTCTTACCAGTCGAGCACAATATATTTGAAACCAATGAATGTGAGGTTAAAGTGCAGGCTGTCAGCTTTAAATTGAGTGTTGTTACATCCATATTGGGTGATCTGTGTAGGAACTACAGCCCTTTTTATATATATAGTCCCTCCATTTTAGGAGAGCAAATGTAATGAGACAAATGAACAACATAATCTGAAAATTAACATAATCATATTTAGTACTTGGTTACAATTTATTTTGCCTTCTGCCTTCAGTTCCTATTTGTTTCTGTGGAATTTTTGTCTTCAGTAATTGAAATGCATGTTCAGTTGAATTCAGCATGGGTTACACTTTTAGGCCCTAGAAACGCCTTGGTTGCTATTGACCTGCTGCAAGATGAAGCTCCATCCAATGAGTCCATTTGGTTGAATCTGAGCAGATGAGATGTTTCTGTACACTTCAGAATTCATCCTTCGGCTGCTGTCAGTAGTAAATCATCAATAAAGTGGCAGACATACAGTACACGCCCAAGCCAGAACAGTAACCCCACCATTTTTCAGATGAGGTGGCATGCTTTAGATCACAAGCAGTTCCTTTCTTTCTCTACACTTTATTCTTTCCATCACTTTATTGAGGGATAATACTTGTCTCACCTGCACATAAGACTCTACAGCTTTGTATTGTACTTATTTAAGCTGACAGTCTTCACTTCATATTCATATTCATTTTATTTCAAATCCAATGTGCAGAACACAAAGCCAGAACAATACAACTTGTGTCAGTGTCCAAATACCTTTGCATTTACCTGTATGTATGAATATATACATGCATGTGCTGTACAATTAAATGTGTTCTGTAATGTCAAAGTTTATTTTGCTGAACCCGGTACAGAATAGCTTCATATTGCATGCATATAAATCCAGCTCATTTTATTTAGAGAAATGCATGCAGGGTATTAATAACAGAAGGGGAGCAATCCATTTGGCTTCCTCTGTCATATCAAAAAGACTCGGGAGCCAAGAGATAACAGATTATTAGGGGAACAATCTGAGCTTTATTTCGGTTTGTGGATTAGAGGGACTTCATGGCGGAAAACAATCATACAGGAGGCAGTATTAGGATAATTAGAAAGGCAAACTAATTTGACTTTATTGCCCAGAGAGATTTAGTATCTTAATGACAGGGAGCCACTTGGGTGAAACCCACACAGACCCAATCAGGGAGAGAGAGCACAAAAGCAGCAATGACAACAAGCCAGGAGAGAAAGAGCTGTGTGTAAACACCCCGTCAATCCAGACCGATAGAGGTCGTAAACACAGCCGATTCTATCTTTTTAATGAGGCGAAAAAACAAACAAGCCCAGTTTACAGGAGAAACACACCACACTAATTAAACTACACACTCAAAATTAATTTAGAGGCTCATTTACTGTATATTACAATGAGGTTTCCTCTTGTGTTCCACTTAGTAAAGTGGTGAGGAAATGTGCAGAGAAATGCCTGAGAAGTGTGGAATCATGTATTTATATAGATTATGAATAAATAAATAAAGAAATATAATATCCATGAATGAAAGACATTGTTATACATCTATGTCCATGATTAAAATTCTTAATGAGATGTAAGATGTGGTCAAAACCACACCTGAAATTGTGTGCCATGTGATAAAAACAAATGTAAATATTCTATAGCATGTTCACTGTTATACATACTGTATAATGGCAGCAGCATTATACAGTGAGAAACAATTAACTGTGGAATAACTGAAGTAACTTGGACCAGCTTCAGTAGGGCCACTCGGTCATCCCTGGATTGCCGTTCTGATCAGCAGGAATGGGATCACCTGTCCAAATAGTGGATTTTGTGTGAAGCTATGCAGGTGAGAGAGGTCACTGACAATGACTCTGGGTCAGGAGTCTTTGGCCTTTGAAAACAGATCACTTTCACAGCCTATATTGTATTCTTCTTAAATCTCTAGAAAGGAACTGCCTTGCTCTTGCTCTAGAAACTTATCTTAATCAGTCTGGTAAGATAAATTCAATTCAATTATTGATTGTTCCTCCCACTTTAGTACTTACTACTTACTCTTTATTGCCTGTGCAGTGTTAGCACACTTTCTTGACAGCACACATTGTGCTTTCACCAAGCACACACACAAACTAACAATGGTTCCCAACTGTGCCATATATAATACAATATTGACCGTAGTTCTATATATAACATCACATATCATTTTCAAACACCATTGCAAGTAGAAAACTATTTGGACAGTGACGACACCTGACTAATCAGAAAAAGCTAAGAAGTCAACTGTCCAATTACTTTTGGCCCCCTAAAATGGGGGGACTATGTATGAAAAGGAATGTAATTCCTACACAAATATGGATGTACAGTAAATACCCTCAAATTAAAGGTGACAGTCTGTATTTTAACCTGACATTGTTTCATTTCAAATCCAATATGCTGGAGTACAGAGCCAAAAATACAGAAATTGTCCAAATACTTATGGACTGCGCTGCAGATACCACAGTTGCCATACCAGATAGTATCAGCAGAAAGAAGCTGTCTGTGAAGTTTCAGGAAGAGCACTATGCATTGAGTAGCTCCAGCTACGTCTAGTATATGCTGCAACACGTCTCTAGTATGATATAATTTCCATTGTACTAAAATGCAAAATATGATGCAATAACTTCAATAACATAACACAAAGACAACTATAAACTCAAATACATCCACGATCACTCACACGCAGGCACGCCTACAGCTGGAGCACCGGCGATGAAGGATCGCAGGAGAGCGCTCTGAGATTTGTACTTCCTGAGTGACATCGCAGAATGCATCACAGGTGTGTCAATTAAGAGTCACAGATACCTATCACCTCCGCTAATCAGAGTGGACAGCGCCGCGAACAAGCTGTTTTCACCACTGTCACCGCCTGCCGGCAGGCTGTGCCGGCTTTGATCTCCTCACATACAGAACCCACAGCTGGGCAGAGCCACGGTCCAAACACGCTCGGGTACGTGACTCCGGCCTGGCCGCGCCATGGATGGTGTAGCTCGCACACTAGCTCCTCTCTTTCAGCAGCAGCTGATCAAATACAAAACAACACCGCGCGTAGCTAAGGCCCCGAGGCATCTGAGTAATCTAAATTTGTGTGCTGATTTTATTTATTTTTTGAAATAACAAAGTTAACATTGATTTATCGTATACTCGATCAAGAATTGAGAAGACACTTAAAGATGCGTTAATCATAGTTTTTGAAAGCTGAGTTGTGCCAACTGGACGGATTGTCTACGATAATAAACAAAATAAGATTAAATGAGCCTTTTATTCGAACTGATTATGAAAATATATCATGATTTTCTTCTTTTTTTTCCTTTGGATTTGTCATAATTCAGGTGTCACAACAGTTATTGAATCCAAAATGAAAGCAGACAGCTAAAATGAATAGCTGAAGAATGAAAGCAGCTCGTCCATGTCAGACACTATGGGAACAATAACACTACACGCCGACACTGGAGAGCAGGTTTGGGACCATTTCAATAAAACACTACTCATCAACAGCAAACCCCAACTGGCAGGCGAGACAGCCAAAATGCAGAAATGATCATTTCCTAATAAATACAACGCTAGCATGTAAGCTGTGCCATCTATGGAATGCCAAGAAAAACGTTAGCATTAGCCAGTAACCAGCTCCAGCAGGCACTTTCCAAAGGGCCTTCTCATAGTAATACTGGAACTTAACTCTTCTAAAGAAGGGAAGAATAAGTTTGGGGGTATTTGGATTTTTCTGAGAGAGGTGGGGGGCAGGGGCTAGGCAAACACTGTGTGTGTGGTGGAGGGGCTGAGTAACCAGCTGCCTTTCTCCCCGTGATCGCAGGTAAATGCCTGGCTTTCTCAGGGATGTCTGAAAGGGGATCCCTTCACGCAGTGTTTGGGTTGTCACCGGTTCCCCTAATTCCAACTGATCCGGCTAATCAGGGTTAAAATTTGCAGAGAGCAGCCGGGACGATTCAGCCATCAGCGAGGAGCTCGGAGTACAAATGACCTCCATGCGGATAATTGAAGGAGGCATTAGGGGAACAATGACTGGTTCACGTCTGTATTAATCGCTCTCCCAGGTATTCTCAGCTCTGTGTATCGCATTGCAACCTCTACAATCCATGGGCAGGCTTAAATAATGATCAGAGTAATATCAGCGGGCAACAAAAACGAGGGAAAGGCAGTGTAATCTCTACGGTTTTAAAATGGCCGCCGAAATGTTCCTCCTTTTCCATTACGGGCATTACTTTTGAATGAGCTTGATTTAACTGGGATTTACACAATGCAAAAGAAATAGGTACTGACATTTGTGGGGTGGACATTTTTAGGAGTAAACGGTATTAACCTCTGCCGTAGAGCTCGTATAAGTTACTGCTGGGGTGAATGGGAGAACAATGTGAACATTTTCTAAAACACACATCACTGCCATTTCACAGGCTGGGGGTGGGGAGTGGGGGGGGTTACATTTGACAAACTGGAACCATCACCATATACCAGCTAGCAGGAAGACCTATGTATGAATCCCCATGAACTGCTAATGTCAGAGCATCAATGAGCTTACTGATTAATGCACAAGAAACGTGTGAGTCACTGTCACTTATAGTGGCTCTTTTCAGGAAAAGCTAAACAAGAGTTGCATTTATGAAATACACTTTTCAATTGCACATGCAATATTAGAGTACCTCCATACCTTTGTGAAGCATCTCCAGTGGTTCTTTGATTCTGAACAATGGTTCCTTTCTCCTGCCAAAAGAAAGGTGGCAGAGAAAGAGAGAGGGAGAGCGAGAGAGAGAGAGAGAGAGAGAGAGAGAGAGAGAGAGAGAGAGAGAGATGTATGCCTGGTTTCAATGCATCTCTGAGGCTGGATGATAATTTAGCAGGGCTAATTGGTTTAATCCCCAACAGGAAATGATTCATCCATTGTAACAGCACTGATACTGACAAAGGCTCAAGCAAAGCAGGCAGGGGCACTGACTCAAGAGGCAATCCTTTCTGAGCACACAACGCAAACCGCCTCTTTCTGCCGGCTCTCTTCCGCCGTTCACCCTGGCCAGGGGATTCGTCCCTGAAGAGAAACTAACGAGAAGGAGACAGAGAAACTAAACTCCGTGGGGTCTGGGGAACGAAGAGCATGAACGTGGCTTTGCCCCCGTTTACAGTGCAGCAGGGGTCAGCAGCGGTGTGGATGCTCCATTTTGAGCCATTCTCACTGCACCCACATGTTACTCAGTGAGGATTTCCCACAGCAGCTTCTGTTGTGAGAGACAGACTCCCTCTCTCTCTATCTCTCTCTCTCTATATATATATGTATATATATTTAACATATCTGACTAAAGGCGGCACGGATGGTGCAGTGGGTAGCACTGCCGCCTCACAGCAAGGAGGTCCTGGGTTCGAATCCCCGTCGGCCAGGGCCTCTCTGTGCGGAGTTTGCATGTTCTCCCCGTGTCTGCGTGGGTTTCCTCCGGGTACTCCGGTTTCCTCCCACAGTCCAAAGACATGCACGTTAGGCTGATTGGAGAGTCTAAATTGCCCGTAGGTATGAGTGTATGAGTGTGTGAGTGAATGGTGTGTGTGCCCTGAGATAGACTGGCGACATGTCCAGGGTGTATTCCTGCCTTTCGCCCAATGTATGCTGGGATAGGCTCCAGCCCCCCTGCGACCCTGATCAGGATAAGCGGGTTCAGATAATGGATGGATGGATGGATATCTGACTAAAGACTGAAAATGGTATATAAAGGAAAATGACTAACTGCTTGGTGTAGAAAGATGACATTTTGAGTGTCTTACAGGCATGCAGGTACATGTAGTATATCATGTAAATTTTCTGAAAACGTATCTTGTCTTAAATGGTAGTTAAAGTTGAATTTCGGCAAAATTCCTAATTTGGTAAGAACATTCTGACAAGCCAAAAGCATAGGAAAATGCTTTCCGCTATGGATATATCACATATCAATGAATCCGACATATGAACAAGGCATAAGGGCACTGATCTACACAACTATTACTACACAGTTGACGAAGACTGATGAGTTACTACAAACCAGCATCTCATTTTAATTTGTCATTCATGAATGAGAAAAAATTCCCACAAGCCCATGTTGCCATCCCATTATGGCCTGGCTGTCGGATATCATGTCTTGCGGCGTGACCACTGATCTTCAAGCAAATGTGAAATAGTGAAATTAATATTTGGCAGCAAAAAATGAACACCCCTCTCCTCTGCTCACATGAAGGAAAGATAACAATGGAGGGAGATGTGTGTCATTTGGGAACCCCCACCTCCGCACACACAAACGCACACTCTGTCTTGTAACTGTATCCACCAGTCAGCAGGCTGATTGGTTTAGTCCTGGCTCACTGGCAATGAGCTAAACCTGAGAGCGAAGGCTGCTTTTCATGTCAAAACCTTCAACGAAATCCGGCCTCGGTCCAAAAGCAATCACACTTTAGACTTCAAAGTAGGAAAAAGTCTGGAGTGAGGCAGTTTACATTTTTCCACGCTAGCCGAGCGCAGCTCATGCGTGGAGAGGGAGGAATTGAGATGATCTAAAGTAGAGGATGGCGTTGAGTGGAAGAGGCAGAGCGGACAGGTGTGCGGGGGGGACGAGTCATGGCACGTCCCTTCTCAGCTCAGTCCCTCTGAGCCACCAACACCGGCCAGGCCTCTCCCCGCTGCCCGCTTACCTACGGACCCAAACCAAAATACGGCCATCGCTGCTTCACTGCTCTGTCTCTCATCGGGCTCATTAAATGCCATGTAACATCTTCAGACATCGGCGCCACCGTCTAACATTTAAATACTATTCTCTTTTTGTAGACAAACAATTCTTCTGAATGAGTCCCAGTAGTCAATGTACAGACAGCTTAGCCCTAGCTGAAGATGAAATAATGATGATGAATGTAAAAATAATAAAAACATTCTGGCTTTCAAGGTGTGTCCAAGTGCTAGTCCTTGTTACGGTGATACGTCCCACGTTTCCTGTGCAGAAAGTCCAGCAGGGCAAGAGACATTTCGCTGGGGCATCACCCTGGTTTCAGTCACAATTCCCCCTACTTCATTATGCTAGAGTGGCTCCTGTGTTCAGTTGGGCACCAGTCACTTGTATGCAGCTGCATATCAAGATTCAAGAGGTTTATCATTACATCCATTTATACAAATACAAAAGAGTACAAATCTTAGGTCCACAACATCGCAGGTCGATCAAAATAATATATAAAAATAATATATATAATATATAATAATATATAATAATACGTGCATGGTAACTGGGCTTGGTCTGCGAGAAGGAAATGGGGCAATCCGAGGACCACACCTACTGGGCACCTGGGTGGCATTACAAACCAGTCCAGGATTTTAAAAGAGTGCTTCTTTCCACAGTAGGCATCTGAGACCAGGGAACCATCACAAGAGAGAGCTGAGCCAGAGTAAACAACAAGCTGAAAAGCTAAGGTGAAAAGCTACCTTTCGGGTTTATATTTATTTTGCCTTTTTTATTTTTGTTTATTATTTTTGCCCAGAACCCGTGAGGAGGATGGTCAAAGTATTTTTTGCTTATTTTTACTTTTGCTCTTGCTCTCTCTTCTCTCCCGATTACAAAATAAAATATTGGTGCATCCGGAATTTTTGTATATCCCTGTGCCCAACTCTTCTGTCCTCCCAGGGGAGTCATACAGTGTGTCACAACGTGCAAAAGGGCTAAAGTGCAAATAAAGGAAGGACTGGCTCTGCTAAATTAATGATGGATCCCACAGCAATCGGACAAGCCTCCAAATACGAATGGGCTTTCCGGATTAAGGCGAACAGTAAAGGGATGCAAATTCTATAGGCTACAGGATACTGGGAAGCAAAAAAGACAGTACACAATCAATCAGATATTGGGTCCCTTACCTTATAACTACATTTTCACATTCATCCACCACCTAATATAAAATGTACATACAGTGCAGCCTGCAAGTATTTAGACACCGACACAATTTTTTGTTGTTTCTTCTGTGCTCCAGCACACTGGATTTGAAACAAAACAATGAATATGAGGTAAAAAAACAGACTGCACTTTCTATTCTATGAAGATATAGATTTTTATACAGACCTCCATTTGAAGGGACCAAAGCTAATTGAACAAATTAACATAATCTTAAATAAAGCTGTCATATTTAGCAGTTGGTTGCAAATTATTTGCATTCAATGACTGTCTGAAGTCTGTGACCCATAGACATCACCAGATGCTGGGCATCTCCCCTTCTGATGCTCTGCCAGACCTTGACTTGGCCAGGCCACATTTTGGCCCTGAAACTCCTTGTTTGCCTCCGCAGTCTGTTTTGGTTCATTGTCTGAATTCTGACATTTGGTTGATCCTTTCTACACATTGTTCTCTTTCCATCAGATTTTTGCATGTTAAAAGTCATCTCAATTGTCCAGATGAATTTGTTCCAGAACTTTTAAATGTTTTTAAATGTAATGTACTGCACTGATGGCAAACTCTAACCTGGCTGTTCTTTCTTCACAGCTGAAAGTATACGTTGGTCATCTGCTCTAGTGGTCTTCCATACTCTACCAGCTCACCCGTGCATTCTTTTTCCAATTTTTTCCATTTTTTCTCCCAATTTGGTATTTCTTCTGCATTCTGCATTAACACCCAGCTGGCCAAGAAACAGCTGAGCAGCCAATTGTCAATTCTAGGGGAGGACAGTCTGTACCTCATACTCGTTGTTTTATTTCAAATCCATTGTACTGGAGTACAGAGCCAAAAATCTTCTTTTGTGTCATATCTGGCCAGAAACATCTTAATCAGTAAGCAAATCTTGTCAATGTCTCTCCAACCCTGGCGACAACTGATTTTTGTTTTTTTAATAGTGATGAAGTATAGTGACTTTTAATGATTTCACAAACAAGGCAGTGACACTCAAATGAATCTCAGCATGATTAGGGTAAGTTAATTGGGGCAGTCTCTCACAGTTCCATTAACTACATAGCTGTAGAGAGGGGGAAGGCAGCACCCAGCGAGACCTTGGAGGTGTGAAATACAGGGGGAAGACCATAATGTGTGTGAGAGACAGAGAGAGAGAGAGAGAGAGCAAGACAGAGAGAGTAAGAGAGAAAGAGAGAGGGAGAGATATAGAGGGAGAGAGAGACAGAGCGCAAGACAGAGAGAGTAAGAGAGAAAGAGAGAGAGGGAGAGAGATAGAGGGAGAGGTAGCGAGAGAGAGGGAGAGAGAGACAGAGAGCAAGACAGAGAGAGTAAGAGAGAAAGAGAGAGGGAAAGAGATAGAGGGAGAGGTAGTGAGAGAGAGAGAGAGGGAGAGAGAGAGGGAGAAAGGCAGAGAGAAAGGCGGGCAGCGGCATAGATTAAAGAGGAAAGGGCTGTCATCGTGTCAGCGGCCCATCAGGTTCCTCAGCTCCACCCCTCCAGAGGACAGCTCCTTGCAAGCTGTCACTCGGCTCCGTTCCACCCCACCGCCACCCAGCCAATCGGATGCTGGCTCTACGCCCAGAGCGCAGACATTAGATGTATCTGTTGCAAGCTGTTGAAAAAGAAAGAAAGAGAAAAGGATTAAAAATGTAGCGCGTTGTGTAACGCTCCAAAGGTACCATTAACGATAATAGGACACATCATCCCCCAAGCAAATGATCAAATTAACATAATAGTCAGTCCAATTATCACCCATGTCACAAAGTGACTTATTGCTTCTGCCCCTTTCAAGCCAAAAGGAGGCCACTCACAGAGACCTGTACAAGCTTGTCCGAAAAATAAAAGATTTTAAAAAATGTACTCACAACAACAGATGTCACCATTCTCAGTCCAACAAATAGGAGCTGCAGGTATATGTCATCATTCTCATGATGTAAAAATTAAATAAAATATGACAAGTAAAAATATGGAAACTTTGGGGTAAACGGCCCCTGGGGTAAGAAACCAATAGATTGCGCAAATATTAATGGCGACACATTTATTGAATGTCTCCACACCTTTGAATTTTTTCATGTCTCCACTTCTTTGAAAAGTTACACCCTTTACGGTGAGAGCACCAAGTAGAAGTCGTGGCGTCAATGACCGAACACATTTATGTACTGTCAATACATTGTATAGTTATGTGAAAATATTATTTGTTGTTCACTGCAGTGTCACTAACAAGGCTACTTAGCCTTAGCATTGACCAATAGCTAGCAAGGATTAGCCAGCTACTAGGTTGCTTGTTTTAGCGAGATAGAAATTGTAAAGAAACCGTTGCTACTTGCATTTTATGAATTAAATGTTAAATGTCTCATTTTTAATCATGTTACATTACTATGAAATGAAATGTGAAACTGTGAGATTTTGGTTGCCATTGCTTGTTACAATAAAAAAAATATTTATCGACTTAGCTAAGTACACCTGAAAATAGGCTATTGTGTTGTAAGTCTAAATGATATAAACTTCGATATACGTATAGCCTACATTAAAAAGGACTACGTCTGCATAAATCCGATGGTAGTTGTAGCAGGTTGGTACGCGTACGCGTACGCGTCTTCAAAGATCTTACCCTTCTACTTAACAGAATGAAGGAAGTATGAACACAACTTGTCGGGTCACTCTTCAGAAAATAGCACGCTTTCGATTCTGTAAAAAGAGCAACAGTTTATAAAAACCGGCACAGAAGATCATCACAACTGCACAAGACTCCTTATTTTCCCCTACAAAAGTGATTATGGTGTATACCAAACAAAAAGACTTTAAGCATTTTTTAATCACCAAATTCCAGCCTGCGCTTCCCTTGTCGGTTATGACATTTTAAAAGGAGAGCGCAGAACAGATTAGCGGAGATGGCCGGAGCTCAGCATCGGAAGCGCCTTTCATCAGCCTCAAAGCGAGCAGTTTCTCTCCAGTCCGTCAATCTGAGCGGATGACTGCACCTTCCTACCCTCAATGTGGGTACATTTCAGCCACAGATAATATTATTCCTCCTTAGAACAACAAGGGGCTACTCTCCCCTCCCCACGCTGAAAGACGATCCTGCCAGAAACGGCTTGAGCGCCGTGGAAAACAAACCGCCCGTATCCCCATGAAAGAAACCGAAATGTGCGATTAAACAATTACCGATTAGGTTAATTTACGCTCGCCCGCATGCCCACACGTTGACCTTCCCTCTTCCTTTGACTCCCATCAAGAGGTTTTTAGATGGAGATCAGTGACAAAACGCAAAACAATTCACAATGTCATGGCAAATTGGTTCCCAGTGCGGTATTCGTTCGCCTCAAATTATAGCTACGAAAAACAGAATGACGCGAGCGGTCGATGGCCCCGGCTTCTGCTTTATCAATAGTGCAAAATGAGTGAAATCCTGCGGCTTCGTGATCGTGGTGACCTGTTTGCTTTGTTCCATGTAATGAAGTGGGAATAAGCAAAGAAACAAAATAGGCACAATCTAGGCCCACCAGCTAAAAGGTTTGTAAAAAGGCAGTTGATTTCACAGGTGATCTGGATAATGATAACAGAGCCAGTTGCTAATAGCTGGCATTTCCCTTTAGAATCTGACCTGTCAGGTCAGTGCTGTTCTGCCCTCCTTCCCATAGAGACTTGGGGCTAATTCCAACCCATTATTTTTCTCCTATTTTTCCTTTTCTTTTCTCTTTTTCTTGCTCCACCCATCAGGAATAGATTAAAGAAAAATAAGTAACGACAGGGAAATTGAATAAATGTGAATTTGGCAAATGGAATGCCCTGCCTCCTTCAAACGATAGTTCGAAGCCACATCAGTTTCAGATGTAGCAGATGCGTGGCTGATGGGGACAGGTGGATCCACAGGTCGATCATTCATACATACTTCCGCAAATGAAGCACTGATGTCTCCTCACTCAAAAGAAAGATTGGGAGTTCCTAACTTATACTTCTAGCTCCTTTAAGGAACATTTAAGCGGTTGGAATGTCCTTAAACATGGCGGAGCATGATTGATTTCTGGGTCAGCGGCAAGGAAAGGAAAAAGGTTGAGAAAAATAAGTGATTGGAATGAGCCCTTGGTATTCCCTGAACAGCAAGCAAAATGGAGGACAGCTCACCCTGCACATGGGCAATCAGCACCAGTACATGGGTTTAGGCAAGGGACATCAGTGCTATCATTACAGACTCCACAATAAAACAAGCTCTTGCTTATACCCTTTATCAAGTCACCTTCATGTATGTGAGTTTGTGCGGCGTTTTAGTTGTCTAGCATAAGGCTCCTGTAAATCTTTCACCAAGTGTAATGCAGTAAAGAGCAGAACGCTGGAATGGAAAGAGAAGTGAACTGCAGCAGACACACTGAGGTTCCTTGGGGCGGTTTGGACCGAGCCAAAGTTTTCACTGCCGGTGAAGTCTGTCACCATGCTGAGCTACAGAGAGCAGACGTCACTGGGCCACACAGAATGAATCGCAGACTGAATGGTACGAGGTGCACCACCAGGCTCACAGAGAGAACAGCAGCACAGGGTGCAGTTTGGAATAGATCTTTCCGGAGAGATTTTCTGAGTGTGCAGATTCCCAAACATGCGGCCCCATTAGCAGCCTATTCAACTTCCTTTCCTGCGAGTAGACAAAAAGACAGCGTGATTCAAAGGAGCTGATGAGAGGAGGCAATAAGCTGGTTATTTATGTGAGAAATAACCGTGTAGGAAACGGTAACAGCATGCAAGCCCCGTTTCATTTTTCATTTCTTAACTTTTCTTTGGGTGCAGTCAACAGCAATTTTGTTGCTAAGGGTACAGCAGTTAATTAAAATTTGATTGACTGAATAACAGAGCAGTACCGATTCCAACCCTGAGGTATCAATTTAATATTCACTTTCTTTCCCTTTGCTGATGATTAAATAAATCTTTATTTACCTTTGTTTTGAAAGCCTTCCAGTATATCTTATGTAGGGCCCTGCACCAGCTGGCCTAGCTGTTTTTAGTGAGTAAACAGAAAATTATACCAGAGTTAGTTCCTGTTGTGGAGTAATTTGTTTGGACAAGAGGCATTCCATGATTTCCGATACACAGTACAAAATCACACCGACCGCATCACTATCCGGGATCCGCCTTGTTTACAAAATCCTATGAGCCACTGTTACTGTCACGTGTTGCTAGGTAACTCTGTAAACAAATGCAAAGACTGACTAGTTTGCTGGCTAGCTAGCTAGTCAGACTTTGCATTTGTTTATAGTTACTCCAGGCAAGGTTAGACAGTTACAATAGCTAATAGAATTCTGAAGGAACTATTTTTGTTAATGCTGAATAAAGTCTCAAATTATTGTCTCAAATTACCAATACTTGATAAATAGTCTTGTCTGTAGAGCTGTTGTATAAAAGCAATATCACACTCAAGGTTGTGCTGTTGTACTGTGTATCATTACAATACAGCAGCACTCCCTCTTGTGTGGTATTGCTTAAATGACAAGCCCAGTGAGAAGCAGGAATAGCCGTGCAGGCCTGAGGCAGCCCCGTCTCACCTCTGAGTAAACTGCACGTGACGGCTGAATGAAACAGAGACCTGTGGAGAATACTTCCTGAAGTTCTGCAGGGCAAGTAAACAGGACTAACAGTCAGCACAGCGGGGAAGATGAGATCAGGTGGCGATGCTTGTTCCTGTGACAGTGACTTATGGGCTGTTTGCAATGAAAGTGGCACTGGATCTGCTGTGGCTACGTGCTAATTAGAGTTCAGCGGTGCCCTACTGACAGCGGGGTATGTTTTAATCAGCTGCGTCCTCCGGTTCCATTACCGAAACCGCTAATTTGATTGATGTTATCTGTGACTATACCCAAGGCATCTATGCCTATCTTCAATATGTGGCCATAATATCTCTAATATAAAGTCACTTAACACCACAGTTATAGTTTGCAGATATTAGTAGAATGTGTTTTTTGTTTTTTTTGGGCCAGTTTAAACATTTAGACTTTCATATTTGACCATTTACAGGCTAAAGATTTATTGTACAAATCATGGTACTGCATATTATGCACAAACTATGTAGTTTCCTATTTGTTTTGGATGATTAAGGAGACTGAGTCATTTCCATTCCCGCAGGGCCTCGATGTGTCTGACATCGCCCTCTGGTGGTAAATAAGAATATAGCAAGGGTTGCAGTGGCTACACTGGATCAGCCTGGTGCACACTATAGGACGATTCAAATCATATCCAATATTGATAATGTGGAAAATCTCACACATGACAACAGATTTCAGACCATACACACTAGATGATTTGGCCAAGACGAAGCATCACACTTAACGTTTAGGCTACAATCACAATCAATCAGAGTCCGCTCTAACAGATCTCTCAGAAATGTGCACGATCAAACGATCCGATGTGAACTTAGAACAACGCAAACTTTCCCTGTTATCTCAGCTCTCATTGGCTATTATGGGTTTCTGTTTGAATGTGTTCCCCTCACAATGCAGGATTTTGGGCTGGAAATCCGATGGGACAACCTGAGCCGATTGGCAGGTTTATGATTCTGTCTGCAAATACCTTACCTTAAATTACCGGATAATCTGGGCAGGCAATTGTTTCAGCCTGAAATCTGGAACATTACATTACATGTTATTTAGCTGACACTTTTATTCAAAGTGACTGACAGTTGATTAGACTAAGCAGAAGACAATCCCCCCTTTAGGGCCTTGCTCAAAGGGCCAACGGCTGTGCAGATCTTATTTTGGCTTCACCGGGGATGCTACACCCTACAAGAACGCCCCCGCGATTGTCAGGAGGAGAGAATCGGGCCTAAAATCTGACTGATTATCCTGTATGTTGCACCAGGCTTTACTTGAGCGAATGTAGATGTGACTGTGAAGGATGAATGAAATCAATATAAAGCATCTTTAAGACTTGGTGGTTGCTCCAGCTAATTAACCCTTCTAGATCCACCCAGTAAGCAGGAATTGAAAACCTAATACCAAATATACCATTTAAAGGTACAATAGGTAATTTTGGACTTCTAATGGTCGAGAGGACCCCACTGTTTATCCCTCCTCATTGTTTTGGTATTTAAGGACTATAAACACAGGCAGAGGGTGAATCAACATGTCAATGACCCTTTTTCAATGATAGGAAAGGATTTACAATGGTCTTGTAATAATGTTTTAACACAAAAATCTTACCTATTGTACCTTTAACAGTGAAAGTGGAGTGTTTTTAAATAGACGGTGGTTGTTGTTGTATAAAGATGACTGCCGAGAGTCAGTAACCTTGAATTCAATCCTGATGAAGGTTCTGTGAGAGGTCAGAAGAAGCTTCCTACAGGCCCCTGTTGGCACCTGACATACAGCTCTCTGTGGACGTGAAGTCTCTGATGTCAGCCAGCAGTGTAATTAAACAGTGAATCAGGGCATGGCACTGGGAGACTGGGAGCACAAAACATCCATCACACCTGTGTCATCTGGGGCGTATCTGCTATAAATAACACTAATCAGCAACCACTCATCCATACGTGTTTCTTCATAGCTCAGTCCACCCACTATAGAGCCACAGTGGGGATGAGCTATGCGATCTGAAACCAAGAACAAAGAGATATTGTGAGACCCTGTGCTCTCAGCTGACTGTGGACAGCTGGGCATGTATATGTGTTTGGGTGTGCATATGAGTGTGTGTGTGCTTGCATCCATGGGGTTTTGCATGCATGTCCATGCGTGTGTGTACATGCGTACATCCATGTGTGTGTGTGTGCATGTGTGTGCATGCATCCATGTGGGTTTGCATGCATGTGCATGCGTGTGGGTGCATGCATCCATGTGGTTTTGCATGCATGTGCATGCACGTGTGTGCATGCATGCATGTGTGTGCCTGTGCATATTTGTGCACATGTGTGTGCACAAATATCATCATGAAAACACAGCACACAAGCAGTTACAACTAAGTCTACATTCATCAAAAGTTTGAGCCAAACATCAGGCCCCTGACTCTTTTCATTCTTCCAGCCTCTTGTTCCCTCAGTGTAGTAAACACCAGCTAATCCATTGTTGTCCTTACAAGAGAAGAAAAGAAACTGCAGAAAGAGTTTATCCCATACAGGGTGAACATGAATGTTTTTATACAGTGACTTAATCTGGTATTATGTTCATCGGTTAACGTTTTAGAATGGGGCTGAGCGTTACTTAAAATATTCTAATTATTGAGCTTATGTTGCTTGACCTTGGCCAAACTTTCCCCATCAAGCCCTGGTTTAAATACCAAAGACAGATTAATGACGAGAGTGGTGCTTCCTCAAAGAGCCCCCGCTTCAAGACTATCTCCAATAGCTAAGTCAGAGCAAGGAATTCACAGCACAGCCAAGTAAAGAACTTCTGCCTTAATCCTCTCGCCTTTATTAGGCTACTGTGAGCTATTAACAAGATCACAGCAGAGAAGATAGGAATATTTTGCTAGTTTTAATTTCACACCAATAGACATAATTGAAGTGCTTTCCATGGCCCCAGTGAGCGCTCTATCTACCCTCCAGAAATAACATTTGAACTTCCTCGGAATACTGTTCATTGCAGTCTGGTGATCTGCAGTAACACTTCTTTATCGAAAGATTTTAAGGCTAAATTTCAACTTTACTTTCTGTTTTTAAGAAAAGTAATAACTTGCAGCTTTTTGGACATTTCCTGAGGCTGTTGTAAGAAATAGTGTACTTTGGTTTGCATAACGTAACAAAATGGTAGTTGCATTTAGAAATAGATAAAAAATCTGAGAGGCCAAAAAATGGATTCATGCATTCAGCTAGATAAAATATGAAATCATACTGCATCCGACAATGCGATGATCAATTAATTAAACCTTAATTAAACACTGAATGAGGGGCCTGGTAGCAGTAGTCCCTTTCATTCAATTTCTTATGCGTGACACTTATTTCAAAATGCACTCTTACGCTTTAACCTTAGCCCTGTGTAATCAAATTGCTTAAGCAATATAATTTTAGCTGTAAAGATCTTCACTATTCTCTGAGTAATGTGACATAGGCATTTACTTGAATGTTCAATAGCAGTATTTACTTGAGGATGAGCACAATAATCTTATGTCCAGGCTTGATGTAGTGCTACACACTGTAGTTTGTGGATATAAAATGGCAAGGCCTTGGTACTCTTAATTTTGTAGGTAAATGACAATATAATGCTTCCTGTGACTATTCCGAGACTCCAGTTTCCTATGAGTTAGGTAGGTTGTTGCTACCCACATTATCACTCTCACACACTGCATCAATACCAAGGCTGCACAGTGACCCTGTTTACACACCAGCTAAGCTAGTACCCAGACTGCCCCACACCCACTGTAGGGGAACCCCTTCTACTCACGCCCAGAGATACAGGGATTACAAGGTGTGGTTGCTCCACAAGAGCGCACAGCCACACACACAGACATACACAAAAGAACCATGGGTCCTCCAGTCTACCCATCCAACTCCGAGTCTTCCATCTGGCTACACTCCAAACAACACTCTGATGAGGAGAAGTGTATCGATGTCAGCCCACATTCACCCCGTCATCACACACGTGCACCAATGGCAACCCAGCCCGGCCCTGGGAACCTCCACTCCACTCAGACTGGCCCTGGGTGGAGCAGTTAGGATTCCAGTCCAGGATTTCCCCATAGGCGTCCTTCACCACTCCGTGCGGCCGACTGTGGGTGCATCCCATTACTCGGAAAAAGCATACACTTTCATTCCACTACCACCCTACTCCCCCTGCTAACCAATCTTTGAAGACTCCCTCCCTCCACTATCCCGATATTGGAGTAGATGAACGAAACAGCTTCACCTACGTCTTCCTCCACTCCCCTGGCATAGTTTCAGCGGAAGTCTTTTCACATTTCTGGGTGACTTCCTCGTGCCCGCACCTACATACTATGAAAGCCCACCTCACAAATCTGGCACAATCCAGAAAACGAAGAAGGCAGAGAACTTGAATTATGGAAAATATTTATCCAAATTTGTGTTGTTATTATCACACATAGCTTCCTACCTGGATTGTGAAATGTCGCTTTGTATTTGTGGCTCATATCCTACAAACAAATTTGGCAATTTAAATTGGGGAAGCAGGTTTATATACTTGTTTGTACTACATAAACCAACATGAATCTAAATAAGAACAGCAGCTACCATTATTTTGGTACGTGAACATACTTGGATGAATTTATTCAACCAACAGTTTCCAAATTACATATTTATTACCAATACATTTGTTTAAGATTTTACATTGGGAAATAATTGTTTTTGTGAGCACTGAACACTGGAAAACAACAACTCATACAATATGAAGCAACATGTAGGCTAGGCTACATTTCACTAATCCCATGTTGCTGGTTACATATTAATTAGTGTCTCGATGTGAACCACAATGTCAGGTTTGTGTTTTTACAGGCTACTGTGTCATACTATGCAACTTGTCTTGTGCATGAAACTTACAAGCAATTTTGTAGCTCTAAATGAGCCGACCACATGTAAGATCAGTAATTGGCTATGGGCATATCTGTGAGCTTGGCAAAAAATAACGCTTATGATAGGACTATTTTATCAACACATGAACTTTGATGACAGCAAAGCCAAGAAGCTTGTCCCGATTTTCTTCACTCCCCCTCGTTCACTTCTTTTCTGCACACCACAGCTCCACGCCTTTGCTCCAGATGCTTCCAGAGAATTAGAGGAGTGGTAGTGGGGAAGTGGAGTAAACAAAGATGGATTGAAAAATAACAGGACAGACCCTGTTTCCTCTCCCAGGCCTGCCTCCTCGCCTCACCACCATAAGCAGGTTACAAACCAGATAAGCATCGTCACACACTACTCACCCCAAGTTAAAAAGAACGATGTGAGACAGTTTCTCCCAAAATACTCCTGGTAGTAGGCGATTAGTCTGACCGCATACTGCCCCGAGGAACTGACCTCTCGACCCAGGAGTTCTCTGCCTCGACTGCACCCTTTTTTATTTTAGTTTTTTGAACACTCTGCAGTAACAGGCTCATTCAAATCTTATAATTCTTCTCTTTTTTCTTTTCCTTGCTCCGGACCCAGAAATCAGGTCCGTCATCTTTAACGACATTCCGGCTAGAAGCAGGAAATGGTAAATACGAAAAGCAAGGAAAAAAGAAAACTCCCCTCCTGAAAACATGGCAGTGCTTTCCAACACATATTGCTTGTAAAAAACGCTATGCTACTGTATGTGGCTTCATTTCAGATAAGATCTGCCCACCACAGCGGGTTAATGGTGTGGGTTGCTTCGGATTGAATCATTCTCACCAAAATTCAGTCCGCAGCACTATCTTATTCACTTATCTCTTTCCGCTGATTGACATTGGTCATTCCTTTATCAAATTAAATCAGCCTCTATGACCAGGCGCATGATACCATTCAGTGTTGGACATAGCATTGGCATGGGACTATGATTCTATTTTGTGGACTTCGGTCATAAAATGGAACACTTTTCATGCACTGGCATTGGAAATTATGTCCAAATTGTAGAGATGGTGATATAGGAAACAAACTGTCGCAAAGACAGTTATTCTGGATCCATACATTTACACATTATTAGTTGGAAAGTCCAGGTTCAGAAAGTATACATTCTCCCCAGTATTTTGTTCCTGGACTTGCTAATTAGTTTGTCAGCCACTCTAAAATGAAAATACCCCAAGGAAACCACAGGTAGATCATGCAAACTGCACACATAAAGTGGCCCAGGCCAGGATTTCAGATTCTTGCTGCGAGGCGACAGTGCTTGGCCAGATGTTTTTCGGTCAATTGCTACGGACTATGCAGATATCCTAGAGGATTAAAAATAGTGTAATTCATTTCTCGATTATAACTGCGTGAGTGAGCGCTACAGTGAGTGTCGTCACGTCTATACTCCTTTTCACTGTGTGATTTTTCAATAAATATAGACATTTTGCTGGAGAGATGCTTCAATATATGTAAGATATGAATCATTATGAAGATGCCTTCCACACATTTTATATTCATTGCAATGGGTTTTACTGACACGTCTATCTATGCATAACAAATGTATCAAGTCATATGATTTTTGAGCAGATTTACCGTTTGCCATGCACTTAGGACAATATCAAAGTATCTGCATCCACTACACACCCGTTTGTAACCATTTCAAGGAAACCTTTTGCTTTATGACATACTTTCATTGTGGCCTGATCAAATGATAAATGGTAAATGGCAGGCATTTATATAGCGCCTTTATCCAAAGTGCTGTACAATTGATGCTTCTCCATGCACCCATTCATACACACACTCACACACTGATGGCGATTGGCTGCCATGCAAGGCCCCGACCAGCTCGTCAGGAGCATTTGGGGGTTAGGTGTCTTGCTCAGGGACACTTCGACACAGCCCAGGCGGGGGATAGGACCGGCAACTCTCCGACTGCCAGATGACTGCTCTTACGGCCTGAGCCATGTCGCCCCATGTTGCCCCATGATCACCAAGGCATTTGTTTTGTTTTGTCGTCTTTATGCTATAAATGAAATATAATAAAACACCTATGACAACAGAAGTTGAATTGCCCAGCCGTTGGCTGACGCTCTTATCCAGAGCGACATACAGTTGATTAGACGAAGCAGGGGACAATCACCCTTGGAGCAATGCAGGGTTAAGGGCCTTGCTCAAGGGCCCAACGGCTGTGTGGATCTTATTGTGGCTACACTGGGATAAGAACCACCGACCTTGTGGGTCCCAGTCATGCACCTTAACCACTAGGCTACAGGCCGCCCTGCACAACACGTCGACACTATTAATAAGGACTGCACTGACAAGACAGAGATGGTGGAGCTTAAATGTGATGTAATGGAATCAGCTAACCTTTACACTCAGGCTAACCTTGCTTAACATCTAAATGTTATGTACTATTTGTGTTGCTATTTGTGCACCTCAGGGTGACAGTGGTGAAGACATTGCTTCACCAAAACCTTTCTGAGAAACACGGCATTGCGTGTTCTAATCCTGGGTGGGGGATTACTTCTCTACCCTGAAGCAACCCTCTTGCTGATGCTTGATATTTAATTTCTCCTTGCAACCTGTCAATCTGTAGACATGAAGTAATTAAATGAAATAGATATATTTATAAAAAGAAACTATGAAAACATACATGGTAGGAATTTTCTGAAATGATAAGGTTGGAGAGTAGCACAATCCTGCAGCACACTGGCACATAATTCACCCTCAACATCCTCGAAGAATAAATTAATATATGAGCGTTCTTTCATATGCTTATGTTTTTGTTTCATAAATGAATTTCTTCATGTTTATACTGAGGTAATTTAAATTGAGATTTGCAGCTAAGATTCTATTAAACACTATTAATATACAGTATATTCGTGCCTCATAGAATTGAGATATTTATATAGTGTGTAAAACAGCAATGGAGAAAGAACAAAAAGAACAACCTAGTGATGAACATTACTTATTTTTAGAAGGTGTTCTTTTCGCTCCCTAGGCAGTGAGTGTTGAAAGCTTCATATTTACAAGAGTACACACTGCAAAATAACCTTGGGGAAATGGAATTGAAGAAGGTTTTCAGAAGTATTCCCTACTCCTTACAAAGTAAACCTGACGGTTATTTACAAAGATTTGTGAACACCAGAGGCAAAAAGTAGTCTTACTTTACAACAAACAACTAAAAGAGGAAGTAATCCAAGCAATTCTGTGATCATATTATTCCACCAAATAAATTCAATCCTTAATTGGCAGAATCTGCCATCTTTTTATTTTTTTTGTGAGGAACAGACGGATCGTCATGGTAACAGGGCCCTTCAGGCTTTGGTGGCTCCTGTCTCTTTGCCAACTGTCATCATCACGACAGCAGCTCTACGAGTAAAAGGGTCTTCACCTCTACTGACCCCCTCAACACTGAAGAGTAAACATCATTCCCAGCTAGCCTGTTATGATCAACACAAATACAAATGTTGTTTGTTTATCGGACCAGTTGACATATTGGCACAGTTCAGTGCTCAGACACATCACATAACCAGGACAACATTTGTAATTGAGAAGAATTTCCTAAAATGTAAATAAACCATTCTAAGGCAATCCAGTATTCCCATGCAAAGAAACTTCATATATTACAAAGTAACCACAATTAAAAATTCAAGAACAACCATTATTGTCCCCAACTATATCTTTGGCCTCTGGTTTGACCACAAGCTCTTTCTGAATCTCAGTGAGTCATGAATTGAAATTCACCAAGAATATAACACGCAGTCAGAGGTCAGCATCTCCGGTTTGAAATCTGCTTTCTTATATTCTTACTCAGGCTTAGTTGTGCTTTTGGAGAAAGAACTAATGCTGCCAAACTCATAAAGAAAAATAAACACATGGCAAGCACAGAGAAAATCTGCAAACACATAGAGATTTAGGGTCAAGAAGTCTGGAAAGACTGTTTAACAACTGCTATCTATTCCTGCCAATATTACAGTAATACAAGCTATTTCTGAGTGAAATATCCAACCAAAGGCATTACTGTAGCTGTTCATTTTGGGGTCCTTAGAAGATTGGGAATACAGCTCACAGTCATAATCACAGATGATGAAGGATTTTAAAGATGGACAAGGATTCATAAGAGTTCAATATCTTAATGGTATCTTATAAGACCTTTTTAGCTGTCAGGGCAGCTGGTATACTGTACATGCATGTGGTTGTAGGATAGGAGCCTCTTTGAGAAAAAAAAGCCACCCTACATTACAATCCAGTTATGCCATCTTAAAAATTGAACTGGTCAAGCTGGCCATAAGCCGGCTTAGCTGGGTATGAGCTGGTCAACCAGCTACCAGCTGTTTCAAAACTTAGCTTGAGCAAAGTTTTTTTTCAGCAGGACAGTCTGTTTCTGAAACAGGACACTCCTTCAGACAGAAAACAGATGCAGAAAAATTATCTTGATACTTTGTGTCGGTCACCTTTTCTAGGCGTTATAGAGGTCAGCTCCTGCAGGATGACCATGAGGAAGAGTGAGAATGAAGAATGGGAGTAAAGAGCTATGCCCATAGAGCACATAGTGTAGGTTCTCCTGGCGTGGTGTGTGAGTGACCATGAGGAAGAGTGAGAATGAAAAATGGAAGTAAAGAGCTATGCCCATAGTGCACATAGTGTAGGTTCTCCTAGCGTGACCCCTACGTTCCCTTGTGCTGCTGGAGCTGGCTCAACAGCAAGCAGGATAAGGTGTGGTTGCAATGCAAGGCCATGACCGGGCCATCAGTCTGTCTTGCTGACTGTGTTCCTGACACACACACACACACTCACACACACACAAGCTAGTCTCTTTCACACAAACACAATGTGAAGAGGAGGGTAGGTACGATCAACAATATATCTTCATATTTTGTCAGTTCTCTGATCCATTTCTAAGATCAGTTGCCTTAAGGTGGGATATAAATAGCTTTTGGTCACTTATACCTGCCTTTCTGTTTGATCAGTGTTAGAGAGTCTTTCATGAATTCGGAAAGGCATCTGAAAATAATTAGCTCATTTTGGGTTTTTTACAGCAAGACTCCAAATAAGGAAATTATGATAATTTCATGTGTTCCATTGTAATTAAAGCTACTTCATAGAGCTGAGGGATATCGCACCATGAAGCTTGGAAAAAAGAGGAAAGGAGCACCACTTCAGTACTATGTTAGCATAATATTACCTCATCTGTACAGATTCATGTAATTGAGTTCAGTGATCACTTTAAAGGTAGACCTGTACACCAACTTGGTAATGCAAATATTTAATCAGCCAATCATGTGGCAGCAACTAAATGTAGAAAAGCATGCAGATATAGTCAATAGGTTCAGCTGTTTTTCTGACCAAATGTCAGAATGGGGAAGAAATGTGATCTAAGTGACTTGACCGTGGAATGATTGTTGGTGCCAGACAGGGTGGGTTGAGTGTGTCAGAAACTGCTGATCTCCTGGGATTTTCACGTACACTAGTCTGTATAGAAAAACTAAAAATATCCAGTGAGCAGCACTTCTGCAGGCAAAAACATCTTGTTAATTAGAGAGGTCAGAGAGAAGGGCCAGAGTGGTCAAAGCTGACAGGAAGCTGACAGTAACGCAAATAACCATGCATTACAACAGTGGCATGCAGAAGAGCATCTCTGAACACACAATGCGTCAAACCAAACTGGATAGGCCACAGTAGCAGAAGACAAGTATAAAAAATAAGTCTAACAATTACCTAATAAAGTGCTCACTGAGTGTATTTTAAAAAATGCATGACTTTCAACATTGACACCTCATAATTTGCTTGATGTTTCAAAAGTAAAACACGGTAACTTATCTCCTTATCACAAGATTTAATATTTGATAATAAAGAGTCTCATGCATCCCAGTTAAATGTGTTATACAGTAATTGGGTGCATGCCCCTGCATGCAGACCTGTTGCTAGGAGACTAGCTGGTGCTGAAAAGGAAACAGGAAAGCAATGAAATGGCAGCAATTGCTACTCACGTTTTTTTTCACACTGCCTCAAATGAATTGCAATGAGCTGAATTATTTAAGTGTAAAGCAATTTGTGCCTGCTTCCTAGGGTTAAATCTTTGCTGGTTGGAAGCGAAAAATGTACAATCTCATATTTTCATGCAACAAAACTAAATGCCATTGTTAAAGAGTCATTGCAGGCTATACTCGCTGAACAAATGCACTTAAAGTTTAAGTGGTAAGAAATCAGCTAAATGGGAATTGCATATTGTAGGTAGGCCTATACAGGGAATGTATTATTTGCTTTATTTTGAACATTTTCTTTCTATATATGTCTGCTTATATATACACAGTTTTAAAATAACTAATACATACTTGTTCATATGTTTCCTATGTTCAACTTCATACAATTCATACAAAATTCAGTGCAGCAATACAGATAATCAATAATGTTGGCAACTAACTTCTGCACACAATTTGACAATGTCGATCCATTACATGGTTATTTTCCAATTAGAGAAAAGATTGATTTGTCCTTTCCAGATAGCAAAGGCGTTGTGGAGCCTCCACATGCATCTAAAAATGTTACAGCCTTGAGTGTTTTCACACAAATACTTGTTGCAGGTCGTTGCAGTGAAGGGATGGACCTGTAGATACAATTGGACATTCCAAACTGCAATATTTTTTTCATTGCGTAGGAATGTAAGAATACTGAATGAGTAAATATATTAATGGCCCAATAATGAGCACCACAGCAAAATAAATCAATAAGCTCATCAATATGTAGTACCTGAAGGATTACCCTGGAGAGTCAGGCACGGAGTCAAAATAATACAAGCCACTTCATCTTCCAATAAATAGTCTCTAAAGGTACTGGATTTCTGATTATTATGTCACAGTGCAATTCACCGGCAGTTGTTTATGTCAATCACAGCAACAAGGGCATCAGTTGAATAGACAACATCACCCTTTAAAAGGTGATATCTTTTACATGTCATACTATAAGACAATAACTGTGATGAACAATAACGAATACCCTGAATGTTCAACCTTCAAGGACACACAGGGGTCTGTGGACCCCCTGTTGAAAATCCAGGATGAATTGCACTCCTCTATACTTATATAACACAAATTGAGCAGTATTCATCAATGGTATAATGATAAGGATTACTATGTAAGCCAAGTGAAGAAAAAGTGAACAAATTAAAAGAATGCAAAACGAAAGGGGGTTTTGAACAACATGAAGAAAGGGTGCCCCCTTGTGGTGGTTAAGTGGAATATTCACAAGCTGAACCATGTTATGTTAGTGGGAGACAGACAGCTGTGAGAATTCACTCAACACATTACAAGTGCTGCAAGGGCCCAGATCTAATGTAAACAGACACTAACTGTCTGAAAACACAGAACCATGTCCAAAATGTATCATGAATTGAGTTACAGATAGATACTTTACTTTGGCTTCAAGATCATTGCACTTTGCCAAGACAATATGTTTCTCATAATGGCATACTACATATATGCCTGAGGGTTAAATCATAACCAAAAATAGTCTGTGCAAAAAAATAACTGCATTGTAACTGAGTGCAATGACTTTTCATTTTGCTCCTTCACTGGAATAAAGCAAATTGAATTAGGAAAAAAAGAAAAACTTGAGTATTTCTCTCATCTTGGTTCCATCCATCCACAGACATCTGCATACTCCTCACATAGCCGGAGACCATACCGATAGGGGCCTGAAGGCAGAATAGACAGTGTCTGTCCTATGGGTCACCACAATGATGGATGGTTCCAAAATAAACTATCCAACCTCTTCAGAGAAGCCAGCACAAACAATGCAAAAAACCATAGGAATAAACTAACAAGGACACACGGTATTATTTAAGCGAACCACCACGAGAGTTAACAGCTCCCCATGTGGTAGTTAGCAAAGCTAACTTCAAAACATAGGCTCTCAGACTTTCCTTGAAATCAAATATTTATTCAAATGCTAATTGACCAGTATGTTCAGTGGGAAAAATGTTTCCATGCAGTCAGTCAAAACAAAAAATTACCCATATGCAGCATATTACATCGTCTTTATTTCTCAGAACGTGGTCTTGTTTGTATCTGAATCATGCTAATGTAATTACCTCCTGGAGTTCAGAGGGAAGTATCAAAGCGACTTGGTGGTGAAGAACAGAATGTGCTCGGTGTGGTACAACAACACTTGAAAATAATTGCCTGGAAAAAGGCCTTGTAACGGCTAAGGCCTCGCTGGTGAATGGGATTCCTATTCAGCGGTCTAAAGGGCTGCTGGCCTATTAGAGGCTGAGAGCATGCCAGGGACAAAGACATCTTCTACCTCCATCGGCATGTCAACATTGGCACTGCTCAACGCTGGTGAGCTGGAGCAACAGCATGCAGGAATAATGTGGAGGCAGAAATGGTGGTGGGCATTGCAGAGGGAGGCGGTGGCAACATTGTATTGGGAATGTGGAAGTTTCGGTGGAGCAGTGGATGAACTGAAGGTAGTCACAGGGCCATGAAAGTAGTGCTTAGGAACTGGGAATAGGATTATGGTGGGGCTAGCGACAGGAATAGTGGTGATGTGGCTGTAGAACAGTGGAGGTAGAGATCAGGTGATCAGGTGGGTCATGACCGTGACCAAGTATATATATAGATATATATATAGTTATATAGTTCTGTACTGATTATTTCTGTGCTGAAATGGACAAACGGATAGGGGACAAGCCAGTAGCCCAGCGGTTAAGGCAGATGACTGGGGTTGGTTGGTGTTGGTGGTTCAGGCCTTGGAGTAGCCATGATAAAATCTGCACCGCTATTGGGCGCTTGAGCAAGGCCCTGAACCCCACACGGCTCCAGGGGGGATTGTCCACTCCTAAGTCGAATCAACTGTACGTCACCTTTGATACAAGAGTCAGCTAAATAGCAAGATTATAAAATAAAGTACAGTGGTCTGCTCAACCATCTTCATTCATAATTTTGGTGCATGTTATATCGGAAAGATACAGCTGCTTTTCAAAATCATTATCACAAGTTTTTCACACTAGATATTCAATGCCAATCACATCATTACATCATATTTTCCACATGCCGTGAAACTGACGCATGTTCAGA
Organism: Conger conger; assembly: GCF_963514075.1. Lineage (NCBI taxonomy): Eukaryota > Metazoa > Chordata > Actinopteri > Anguilliformes > Congridae > Conger > Conger conger. The sequence continues at coordinate 55,846,201 of NC_083761.1, forward strand.
ATGACCGATGAGCTAGTCACAGCTTTTGCCATTTAAATACTATGAGCCAGATTTACTAAGCCTTTTACGACTAGTTTCAAGCACAAAATGCGATTAGTAAGTGGTCCCATTCACTGAATGCGCAATAAGCTGCAAATTTAGTAAATAACACATTCATTTCACACACACTACCTACCCACTGACATATCCTCATCAGGCCGCTGCTAGTTTTATGTACGCAAGTCAGGCACTATTTCTGATAGAGGGAGATCAGTGCAACACAGACTAAATCACAAGAAATATATTACATGGAATTTAATTTTGTTGTTAGAATGCTTTAACAGATTAAACAGGTTGTTGAGCATCATTCACCGACTACATACGAGTATGCTCAGGCAGACCTGGCAAAGCCCCACAATGCCAGACTATGATGGGAGACAATGCCAGACATTTGCAGTTTACTGTAATTTTCATTGCTAACAGAAAGTTAAGTGGCAGTGCATAATGTCCAGTTATTAATCCTATTGAAAAAAGGAAAAAATGTCCACACTTTGATACTGTCTTTAATTGCAGTTTTAGATCAAACAAACCCCAGAAATTTCAAAATACAATTCAAGTAGCTACAGATGCAAGAACCATTAACGCATAGTTAATAGCAGGTTTGTTGCATAAAAACATGTCGGCACGTTTCAGGTGTCATGCTCCTGCAAATAAAAAAGTCAAAACAAACAAAGCCGATACAAGATATGACTGAGGAGGTCTAACGAATGACCGAGAACATGCACCATTTCACACGGTCGCGCCACGACCAGCCATTACCGCAATACAGAAGCACGTTCGGTGTTCGCATGTTATAACAGAGAAAAGTTTTTCAATTGACTCATCCATACGCCCAAATGTGACATTCCCAATGTGTCGCTGGTAACAGCATCACAGGTCGGGAGTGTAAGCGTTAAGTACCTCAGATTTAAAATTTGTACATTTATGACTATTAAGGTGCTCCGATTTCTTAAGTCATAAAAATAGATTTTATTCTATTATTTCACATTTATAGACTGATGAAGGCTCTCCCAATGGAAACCAGTGTGGAAAGAAAAGCAATACATTTATAAATACACAACATATTCATTCTGATCCTGAGATGCTGAAATTAGCCTGAGTACCTGTCTTTATTATGATACATCTTATTATCATCTTTAATCTAAATAATGATATTATGTTCACAGCAAATGTTCACAGTTATGGGCAAGCAGATTCAAAAAGCTCCCCTAAATGTAATTTAATTGGGGGTGGGGGTGCATTTTATAGAATGGCGTTTCAGACGTTGCACAACAAAAAATTGATTCTTTTTGCAGCAAAAAGCTACACTGCTGCAATGTTAATCTAGGACAGGATCACAGTTGGATGGTATTAAGGCACAATGCAAGAAAAACTACTGAAAAAGCTAGAGATGAAAACAATGGAGCTTCTGTATTGTAATTTACAATTCTGCATTTTCCCACATATTTTTTTAAAAGCACAGAAACACTTTCCGTACATATGCTTCCCGGAAGCAAATTAATAATGAACACACATATGAAATCAATTTCAAATTCGCATTTCCCCCAGTGCTCCTTGTTCATGATTTTCATTAGTGCAATTAGCTTGAAAACACTGAGTATATATTCACACAAAAAGTCACTTACTGCACTGTACTATACTGGAATATGATCAAAAATAGAGTTATAATAATCATTTAAATATTACAATTTAAAGTCTATGAATATTTCTGGCAAGCCGCTTTATTCGTTTATACAGCACTACCTGGTGATCTTAAAATAGTGTGAGAATGCCAAGACCATCAACGCTAGATCCACTGAAAATCTATTTTTCAGAAGCTTCTGGAAATTACACCAGAACATTCAATATACCTGTCCCTACTACGAGTTCCCAGGTTATTTACTAGTAAAACAAACACAATTGTTTTTTTTAATCACAGAACAAGAAGCAGTCGAGGTATCCAGTGCCAGCAAAATACAATAACACACATTCTTTGGACGCTTTCTGGAATACTATGTCCAGGTGATGGTAAAGTTTCGGCTGAGACTGAGACCAAGGTCAGTCACAGTTAGGACCTGAAACAGAAACAGAGGCCTCGTTATAGAAATCGGCACACATTGCACAGCAGTGACACATGCTAGCAGTTTGGGCCTGATCTTGTTCAGAGCAGTGATACTCTATACCTGGATGGCTGTGTACGAAAATTGGACGTCTTGTGAGTTCACGGTCACAACGGACGGCTCCTTCTTCACTCCAAAAAAGGACACAGTCTCCACAGTGATATAGCTCGCCTCTACGTTATCATGAAGAACCTCTGAAGTCATTGTATTCTACAAAGAAGAAAACATACATTTGTTTATGGTTATGGTTACTATAGCTGAAGTACACTGCATAAAGATATTAGATTAATGTTCCACAATGACAAATGAAACCATGTAATGTTTGGCATTTCAGTAGTTAAATAGTTTACGGGCAGACTCTGAAAAGTCCCCCTACATATAAAAGCAATTGAATTTCCAAGAACATATCAACACTTGTATTATGAAGTGATGTCAACCCTGGAGTCAAGTGGCATTGGGGTTGCCAGACAAAAGAAAAACAAAACAGCCATTCAATGACACACATGGAAAAGTCACATCCAGCCAAAGTAGGAACAACACAGCTTTATAAGTGAAGGTAGATAAATATATCTGCTCGCATACAGTTTCTATGAAGTACTCAAGCAATGGCGCTGGGACAAGGCTATATGAACTGAAGCAGGTTATTTGCCTTCCAGGCTTACATCAGCAGTCACTGAGTTCATAGCTAAAGACAGTAACAGATCAGGTTGCCCTAGACCATCCTAAGGTCACATAACTTGGAGACTGCCATTTTTTTGCGTAATCCAACCCGGATACCGTTCAGCAAATTAAACAAAGGTTATGTCTTCTACTTGTTCGGATACTTTCAAAGATTCAAAGCTTTAAAATCCTTCTGACAGACACAAGCCCAGACAGGTCAGGTCATAAATCTTCACTTACTAAATTTGGGGATACTGTGGATTGCGAAATATTCCAGACATAATAAGACTGTAATAGATTAAAACCTCATCATTTGTGTCTATGCCAATACAAACTTGTTGCGTAACGTATTTTTCTTATTAAATACAATTTCATGAGGTCAGTGCAATGCTTAGTCAATGCTCCACTAAAAAATCCCTTCTTACGTGGGAAGGATAGCAGACTACATCTTCATCCAAAAAACAACTCACTGGCCATAAAGATGTAATGCCTCTGCAAAGGAAATGGACTAAAGCATGAGAACCATCTTGACTCCGTCTTAGTTCCGATCCCATTGCATGTAAACTTCTGAAGAAACCCTGTCACTTTTTTGCAAAATTACTGTACATTTGTACAAGATTCAAAATGACATACCGTGCAGTCTGTAAGTATTTGGACAGTGGTACAATTTCTGTTATTTTGACACTGTACTCAAAATATGAGTATGAGGTTAAAGTGCAGACTGTCAACTTTAATTTCAGGACTATTACACGATTTTCGTGCATAGTTTTTTCTTATTTCTCACTGACTACAGTGGTCTTCCTTTGTCAACCGGGTCTTAACATAACTTTACATAACTGAGTTCACCAGTTGTTGTTTTTTTCTTCTTAATAATGAACCAAACTGTTCACTTTGGCATGCCCAGGGTTTTTGCAATGTTCCTGATTGATTGATTGATTTTCTGAGCTTTATGACGGCCATCTTAATTTGCATTAATAGAAGTACCTTAAAATGGGGGGACCGTGTACAAAAGGTGCTGTCATTTCTAAGCGGTTTGTTTAATATTGATTAAAATACCCTCAAATTAAAGCTGACAGTCTGCACTTCAACTGCAGTGTCATCGTATGCAGAAGCCCCTCTTCGATCGTACCTTTGCGATGTGGAACACGATGTAGGCGTACTGGTCCGTCTCGTAGGTGTCGATGCTCTCTCCATCATCCCAGAAGAGGTCCCCTTCAGCCGTTCCATCATCCCTCAGAGTGGAAATTAGGTGGAGTGGCTGCCCACTGCTCACCCACAGGGTGGTGTTGGGCCTCTGAAGGTCATAAATTAGGACAGATGCAGCATAAGACCCACATAGCTGTTGGGCCCTTGAGCAAGGGCCTTAACCCCACATTGCTCCAGCGGGGATTGTCCCCTGTGTAGTCTAATCAACTGTAAGTCACTTTGGATAAAAGCAATAGCTAAATAACAAATTATTATAATTATTATTATAATAATTATTATAATGAATCGTTTTCATTTTATCGAACCGACATAAAAATTTCAGCCAACGATTGGCCAGAGGGGAAAATCTCAGCAAAGTCTACATGTACAGTACGAACAAACACAATAATATGCACAGTCTTCAGAGTGCAATTTGGGTCAACATGTCAGTGAGTCATTTTCAATGATAGGAAGGGATTTACAATGGTCGTGTAACAATGTTTAACACGAAAATCTTACCTATTGCACCTTTAAGTATCACCCCCTTTTCTTAACACAAGCTTGAAAATAACATACCCAAAGTAAAATGATTACTACTCTTGAACCTTTTTGACTAAAGGCATAGTCTCTGCTGAAATGTAACCCCTTTGGGGTTTGTTTCTCAAAAATGACAATCACACAAAACATTACTAAAACAAAGTTACAGAAGCTCAAACACAATGGACGTTAGATTTCTTTCTCACTGAAAACATTTTGTTTTTGAGTGGACACAGAGGGAGAGTCATTTGCAAGAGTCCCCTAGTTATGGGTGATGCTGAAGCCTACCTGTGTGGGAGTGACTGCCCCCTCACGGAGGTGCACATTAATCTTGTTCAGTGGGGCCTGCAGTTTCAACTCTTCTCCACTGCTCCTAATGGAGTCGCCCTGCAATATCACCACACACAACTTCAGTTCCCACCCGCCAAAAAAAAAAAAATTTGCACTTATGATGACTATATGTTTAGAACAGCATTCCATGTGTATTTTCCTAGTTCTGGATGTGATGCTTTGACTTGTGGTAGAACCTATGCACTTGTAAATCGCTTTGGATTAAAAGCGTCTACCAAATGACAAAAATGTAAATGTAAATGTAAATGCTTCCTTTTTCACTCTGTACTCAAGTCTTCCATTTTCCTAACAAGCATTTTCCATGCTTTTCCCTTCCACATTATACACTTCTCACGGTGCAAAGTTACTTTCCTCCTAATTAAATCCAGTTTGTTAGCAGGAAAGTTATTTTCATTTTAAATCACAAAAAAGGTCACAAAAAAACCATTTCCTGCACTTCTGAGATGCAGTTTCTTGATTTAAACATTAGGTGACACCAGTTTACCCAACAAGAATATACACCCATATTTGCTTTACAAAGAAAGTATGCAAGGATGATACTTACTGTATAAATGTCATACCACAGTCCTTTAGGGAAATATCCGATTACAAAAGTAACACCAGGATCTAAGACAGGAGTCACCAGCAAGCTCTTCCCCCATAGGAACTGCTTGTCTATGCTGTAAGTATTAGGATCTTCCGGAAACCTGTTTCACAAGAAACAACTGTTATGGTAAAATAGAAACAACACCAAAAAACCTCCCAGAGCTTACCCCACCATACACAATTTAATCACCTTGAAAGCAGATTACTCAAAGTGGGCAGAAATGCAAGGGATTGCGTAGCCAATCAGATGTAGGGGGTGGTTAGGTGGGCAGATGTAGACTGCCAGTGTTTGTCCCATTTTGGTCAGAGCAACATCCCTGCTTTTTGAAAAAGTGCCATAGGATTTTTAATCTTTAAGCCATGGACATCTCACCCAAAGGATAGCACCTTCACCTTGCGGGGGGTATTGGATTTCTGGCTGGTAAAGCATAGAGTGCCCCCTACTGGTTCAACCACAACTCCTCAGGCAAAAACCGAGTATCGTAGGAGGTCTCCCTTCCAAGGACAAACAAAGCCTACACAAGCTCCGCTAGAGCAGTTAGCCATGAGAAGGGTACAGAGTGGTATGGCCGCTGGCATACATGACAAACTGCTGCACACATTACTGTAAACAGAATTTGGATGTTGGATAACAGTGCCTTTTATAATTAGATTTTACTTTTACATTTTGTAAAGTGGCTAGCAGACACATTAACACATTGTTATAACAAGCTGGTATTCCATCACTAATCACTGGTGTGGAATACCAGCAGAGGGCAGTATAAGAACTTTGCTTTTACTATAAAAAACTCATTCACACAGTCAACATAATAACAAATATGCAATAATATAGCATCAGTTTCCCTCAGGTCTGTAGATAACTAAAATAAATTACATTCAATGCTCAACTTCTCTGACTTTAATATGTATGCCTTTTTACTGTAGTCCAATGTATTTATTTTCTATTTATATTTTTTCCCAACCCCCAAACTCAGCTGAACTTGTTGATCTCCCAACAGCCGTTCCTGCTGAGGTCAGAAGGTAAGGGCAGGCACGCGACACCTACGATTCACGCGATGCCTATTCTCACTATTTTTCCACACTGCAGACGGACCACCAGTCACACACTGCCCCCGTCACTGGAAGACAACAAGGTCAGCTCGTGTGTCTATTCTTAGTTTGTGTATCTGCAGTTGCCTGTTCTGACCAGGAGTGGCCGCTATAGAGCGATTAGACCAACGGAGACCTTACTTCCCTATACTATCGTTGCCCAGCCAGACTGAGCCAATTGTCGCCTCCCTAATGCGGACCTCCAGCCATAGCTGGCAACAACAGGAGAGACACTCAGTCACAGGGCTCACACTCCAGCTGAGGACAAACCTCTTTATAGCCCAAGCCTCCTGGAGGCCTACGGCAGTCCAATTTGACCCCATCGTGTGTCCATTCAAAAAGCGGCCCCGTACAATAAAAGTAACACACAGAACCACCCCATCATTCAAACTGTCAGTTACACAAGCTGGCTTCTCACTGTGGACTGTAGTCTCTGAGGTAGACGGTAATGATGACAAGGAAAATCCACACTACTTGACTGATGCCGTACAGATGTTCACAGTGTGACCGTAAACAGTAATACATTTTTTATGTTCATTAGCATTCTACGCCAAAAATATGGCTTCAGCATACAGTTCCGGAAATGCCTGATCGAATCCACAGCACACCTGCCAGTCAAGCACTTATCGCTAATGTCAAAGTCGTTATAATCAACTCCCAGCCTAGCTTTACAGCACCAATAAAATATAAGATTAGGGTTATTCCCACCACCATAGTAGGTGAGCAATTGTAAACACTAAAACTCCAGGGCAACTTACATCAGCATTAACAGTACAAATGCTAACAATTAGAGACAAAATGTCCTTACAGCAAATGGTAGTAACGTAATTGGAACAAAAAAATTTTTTTTGTAAACCATGGGCAAGGGTCCTGCCACACTGTACACACGTGCCAGAAAACAAATGTAAATTTACACGGGAAACAACCTTTGTTACGTCAGGTGGCACCCTACTGGCTGGGCTGTGAGGTAGAGGAGAAGACGGAGACTCTTACTCGAAGAACAGGGGCCGGGCCACCGTGTGGCCCTCCATGTGGGCGTGGTGAAAGAGGGTGTAGAGCAGAGGGAACAGCGAGTAGCGCAGCAGCAGAACCTCCTTCATGGCTGTGCGGGCCAGGGGGCTGAAGACGGTGGGGTCCTGGGCCTGTGTGGGGGAAACATAACACAGTCTCTGTTGTCGTCACTTCATCACCATGCCCAGTGACGTCATCATTACTCGCCCAGCGGGTGGGCACCAATCGGCTTCTTTTTTGAAGCTCATTTCCTGGGCATGCTGCATTACATTGCAGTTACAGAGACAATTTTCCCCTGGAGAAACGTGGGGTTAAGGGCCTAACCGCTGTGTGGTTCCCGTAGCTACACCAGGGATCAAACCACTAACCTTGGGGGTCCAAGTCATGTAATTTATGGTCAATGGTACAACTGCGGTCAAAATTTCAATATTTCTTTTCCCCACAAGAAAATTGTCACAATCAGTGTTTTTTTCTTCGTCTCATGTCTCCCAATATGCCGATTTTCTTTAAGTTTCTGTGTTATTAGGACAATACAGCAATACTTTCTGGATGAATCAGGGACAGATTACGTAACTCTCTCTCACACTTAGTGGAGGAGCCGCATTTGGAGCTGACTCTGGCTCCAAATGATACAAAATGGAGGCGCCGGTAAAATTGAGTTTTTGCATTAAAATGCTTTTCACAAGCCCATGGATAGTCAGTGCCCTCTGCCCATATTTCTCTACAGTCTACGGTGGGCACCTTCTCGTCGATGGAGTTGTGGTTGCGTGTGAAGGGGTAGAAGGCGCCCAGCTGAGTCCAGCGCACACACAGCTCCTCGGTGGTACTGCCCCCGAAGCCGCAGATGTCCGCACCCACCAACGGGATGCCCAGGATGTTAAAGGTCAACATGCCTAGACAGGGAGAGACACAGAAACACACTCAGACACACGAGGAGAGTAAATGGTAAATGCCTGCATTTACATAAGGCCCTTTATCCAAAACACTGTACAATTGATGCTTCTCATTCACCCATTCATACACACTCACACACCAACGGCGATTCGCTGCCATGCAAGGCACCAACCAGCTTGTCAGGAGCTTTTGGGGTTTAAGTGTCTTGGCTCAGGGACACTTCCACACACCCAGGCGGGAATCGAACCGGCAACCTTCTGACTGACAGACGACTGCTCGTACCGCCTGAGCCAACGTCACCCCTGGATATCTGTCCACTAGTCGTGTTTTTATTTTAGTACTCAGCCGAGTCTCACCAGGGATGGAGGTGTACAGGTCTTTCCACTGGCTCTGGTTGTCTCCCAGCCAGTGTCCGGAATACCGGCCCTGACTGGGAAAGCTGGAGCGGGAAATGACGAAGGGCCGCTTCCCCAGAATCCTCTTCAAAGCGCTGAAAGGAAAGGACATGAAAGTGACACCGCACTCCACGAAACGCAAAGTCCACAGAGAGTGTGCCCTGGCGTTCCCCTCCCTCCTCATTCATTTTATCAAACACCGTCAGCCATTTTATAGCATGCCTTCAATGAACAAGAAAACAAAACACAGATAAGCGTGTGATATGAAGCGGCCCTGTATTACCTGAATGAACAACAAAAGTCAAGGCCAAATAAATCTTTCGACGTTTTAATATGCGGATGAATAACACCAGTGGAAGTGAAAGACAGTTCAACTCCAGTGGATACAGCAAAAACAAAAATGTGTGTTGTCAGCACACAAAGGAAAATTCTCGTGAGTCACAGAATGTGACAGAGCCATATTTAATCATGAAAAAGGTCAAACCATCAAGGTTTGGATGAAGCTGGACTTTCACTTGACAATGAATATCTATCAAGCGAGTAATTTTAAATAAATGTTTCTAAAGCAATCTGTATCTTTACTCAAAACCAGCCCAGTCCATAATGGCACAAAAGCCCCATTCATTGCAGAGCTCTCGTGATAGCCAGTATTATGACAGTTCAGCATATTCCACAGTAAGCAGATACCGGACTTTAAAAATAGTCTGAGTCCAAGTTTAATTTATGTGTTTTTATATCCAGCAGCTGCACCAGTACAGAGCCTTTGTCCAAAGTCTAGGAGAAATATATTACTTCTGATGAGATGTATTGGGTAGTTTTGAGCACTGCAAGTACTGAGTGTTAACTACACCTGAGCTTGCAGTAAAAAGAGCTTTTGTGTTTAATGGTGGTTCAAAAATATTATTTCATTTCAGATACTGACCAGGAAGATGCCTTTGCCTCCATCAGACCGTACATATTGTGCAGGTTATAGTGGACAGATGATTTATGAAGTGCTGAAGCGCAAAGCGTCTTTGACCTGAGCGTGCCACCAAGAATCCCTACGAGCCAATGGAAGCATAAGCAGTTTAGGACACTGGAGGCATTCACATTTGAATGTAAAAATATTGTGAAAACTACTTTCGACAGGAACCACGTTTCCACAGGGCTTAATCCGTTCACGCCAAGCCAAAAAAAAAAAAATATTGCTATACCCACCAATAATTCCAAACAATACATTCAAATAAACTGGTCTACTACCAGCACTTAGTGTTATAGCGAATAATATCTCGCGGTGAACATTTGAGAAAAGGAAAATCTTTTTCCTGCCATCCAGTAGCACAAATAAGTAAAATGTTAACCAAAATATTAAAGCTTCCACAAAACATTGCTGAGACAATTTATGCTATGGAATGCAATGAAAGAAATGATAAAATGCTTTGGGGACCTGTTGCTGTATGTCATGTCAAGGCTCTCACCAGGAGTGTAAGGAGGATTTTCCAGCTCATTTGATGGGCAGCCTTTCAGTGACCCATCCACAAAGTTTGATGGCTCATTCATGTCCTGAAAGTGAGGATACATTTTTTATTAGGACTTATTTTTTTGATGCTGTAGCCTACCCACTTAGAGGGATGATGCTTTGTGCTCAGAGATGCTGTTCTGCACACCACTGTTTTAAAGCGTGGTTATTATTACTGTCACCTTACGGTCAGCTTTGACCAGTCTGGCCGTTCTCCCCTGACCTCTCTTATTAACAAGGTGATTTGCCTGCGGAACTCCTGCTCACTGGATGTCTGAACCTCGTGACATTACATTACATTACATTACATGACCCTGCATGATTTTATGCATTTGCTGCCATATGATTGGCTGATTAAATATTTGCATTAACAAGCTGCGGTACAGGTCTACCTAATAAAGTTCTCACTGAGTGCAAATTGTATATATTATAACATATAAAAGTATAACAATAATATTCATGCTTAACACATAAATACTACATACATCCTGTCAGCAAGGACTTACAATCCACAGTCCATCAAAGGAGACTTTGCTGTGGTACTTCTGGAGGTTCTCATACCACCATTCGTGTGTTTCATGGTCTGAGAAGTCAGGGAAGGCTGTGACACCTGGCCAAACCTGAGAGTGGAGCACAAATAAAGAAAATGAAATGGGTAGCACAAGAATTACATCCAAAAAGGCAATCGTCAGCTTGTCTGACTAATATCCGCAAAGGTTTGGTTATTTCTAATTGTATTTTATAATGATGAATTAAGAAAAGTCTGTGCCTTTGTCTTAATTGACTTTTCTTAAACACACAGGAAACTAGAGAGATATGGAAGCACACTGGCAAAAAACTGGAAAAAGAAAACTCTCAAAACTGTAGTTTATTCAAGGCAATGTGTATTTCATAATGATGAAATAAAACTAAATACATTGCCAATAAACATATTTAATTATTTATTTTTAAAATATAGTGATTTGTCATATCCAAGCAACACAGCAGTACAGCTCCACAGTTACGGGAAGTGAAATCTCTGCTTAAAGTTCATCTTAAAGTCATGAGTACAGTCATCATGAGTCACTTCATTCCTGTTTTACTTTAAGTAGTTCAACATTGCCTGTCAAACACATTATTAACCAAATGTACGGTAGGGAAAAGTAGAAATGGTGAATAGCTGAAATTTACTCAAAATAACGAGGTGAATATATAGCCAATATTCATCATTCATTCATTCATTCATTCATTCATTATCCTAACCCGCTTATCCTGAACAGGGTCGCAGGGGGGCTGGAGCCTATCCCAGCATACACTGGGCGAAAGGCAGGGATACACACTTGACAGGTCGCCAGTCCATCGCAGGGCACACACACCATTCACTCACACACCTACGGGCAATTTAGACTCTCCAATCAGCCTAACCTGCATGTCTTTGGACTGTGGGAGGAAACCGGAGTACCCGGAGGAAACCCACGCAGACACGGGGAGAACATGCAAACTCCACACAGAGAGGCCCCGGCCGATGGGGATTTTAACCCAGGACCTCCTTGCTGTGAGGCCGCAGTGCTACCCACTGCACCATCCGTGCCGCCTATATAGCCGATATGCGCAAACTAAATCTAGGTTGAATATTAATTGTTGGACCACACCTTTCCGATCAGGGTTTCTCCAGTGGAATCATTGATAAAGATGCCACGTTTTATTCCTTCATCAAATGGCCAATAGGTGCCAGGTTCCTGGGCACTGCTGATCCCTGGGTCCTGCAATTAAACACAGTACATGTGCCCTCTGCATTAGGTAACGCAGTCATGTGCTGCAGTGCATGCAGTTCACAGATACGTGTGGTCAAAACAGATTGACAGTGAACGCAAGTACTGCTATAGTATTTTCACCCAGCGATTCAACTGTCTTTTATTTATGCAGGCATTTTCCTTGCAGGGATTGAAGGAAACTTTTCCTCGAAGGGCCCTGGAGTTTGTTGGGGAAAACAGATAACCATGTCATATGATGAGAAGCCACAAAAAGAAGAACGGCAAGATGCAAGATTTTGTAAAAGAAGTTTGGAAACACAAAGACAAATGCTCTGGAAATAGCAGAAATGAAAGAAGAGAGCAGAGAGCAAAGTCTAGAACATTGGCCGGCCTGAAATGGATATGCGTTATCTGCCAAATAAACAAAAATGAATACCAGGATCATGACGTAGCGCTGTCCGTGACTGTGCAAGTCCTTCATCATGTCTGGGAGGGTGGCAAACTGCTGAGGGTCAAAGGTGAAATCCAGAGAGCGGTCCATGTAGTCAATGTCATTCCACTGCACATCCTAAAAGGGAACACAAGCTTCATGAGCACCTGACTCAAGTCCCAATAGGGAATCTACTGTAGCACACACTTAAAAAAAGTGTGTGCTATGGTAGATTTAGTGTGGGTGCCAAATGCCATTAATAGCCATAACTGGGCAGATATATTTGTTATTCTAAGGTCCATTAAATGAAGGACCAGCAAAAATAGACTCGGCCTGATATTCCTGTGCTGGTTTCTGATGATACCACCAAAAGTGACTGAATAAAAGTTCAGTACATGAGGAATCCCATAGTTTCTCATCTGCTTCACCACATCCCAGGTGGCATTGCTGGTCTTGTATCCCCAGCGACACAAATGGTAGCCAAGAGCCCAATAGATCGGCATAGCAGGAAGGCCTATGAAGAGAACAGGATAGTACGGTTTGGGGGTTGAGGTTTGGCTGTTACATAGGCTGTCTGGCTCTTAAATACCGTTCCATCTTACCTACAACCTCGAGGTACTGCTGCACGACAGAGCTGGGCTCTGGACCCATGAAGATGTAAATGTCCAGGATACCACCGATGGTGCGCCAGGTGAGGGCTGGCGCTGGCTGCAGCACAACATCTGGAAGACACGTTGAACAATGGTTTATTGACTTGGCCAACAAGGCCATTCTGCACCGCGCCACCCTGGAACAAGGCAAACAATTTATATCATTTCATGCTTCGGTGCAATCTTAAACTCTGTGGGTTGTCCACAAATTTCATTGAGAAGAAAAGGCTTGCCAATAAACATACTTTAAATAATGTGATTTAAGAAAAAAAAAAAAAAACAGTCCTAAATCCAGGTGCAATGAAATATGCAGTTTGGCAAGAGCCACCGAGGGGCTATCGAATAAAACGGATTACTCAACTCATAAACTTTCCTGCTTCCAACTGTAACCTGACTAAATGGATTCCTGCGCACGAGTGGCCAATTGGACCCATATGTCCCCTCAGAGGAATGCACGTATGATTGCTCACCCATGGCGTTGCTGTTCAACAGAAAAACACCGTGGGCTGACCCGCCAGGCTCCACGCCCAAGTAGAATGGATGAACTCCATACAAGTTAGTCAGTTCCTTAAGGAGGAAATAAGCAAGGAGACAAAAATGTACCCTTTACGAACTGTTGCCAAAGTCAGCACAGGATGATGGAAACAGACATACCAAATTAAATACTCCCTATTTAATCTGCAATCCCTTAACAAAACATAAATTACATGGCTTGCATACGTGCATCATTAAGAGGTGTAAGCAGCTGTACGGTACAGTACACCATTTCCTTTTTTGATTCGATCTCCATCTGTGTTTCACATAAACCATTCTAAAAGGAATGATTGCGCAAACAAGGAAATCCTGACCAGAAAGTTTAAAAAAGCACATGACACAATACTTTCATGTTCCTTAAAGTCCTTCCTGTGATAGAACCGTAGGGGAAGAAGAGCGTTCACCGTTGGAGGAACATCGCGCGCCCACATGGTCAGGGTGTTCCACTCCATGCTGTGGAGGAAGGACGATCGATGTTCCCCCAGCCCGTAGACATAGTGCGTGGGCAGGGAGGTGGACACCTGCAGGAACTGGTCCGCGAAGAACAAGGGAGCCACTGTCGTGTTCAATCTGTGTGACAATGAGCAGACGCCTACCTCAGTCCTTTCTACCATAAAAACAAATTCCACATTCAATGCTGAATTAATGCTTTTATGAATTAATGATGGTACTTATATAGCCCAAATAAAAATGTGACCTATTCTATCAGAATTAGTCGTAAATCACAAAAGCCAACTTCACATAAATCGATGTTTATGTAAAAATGGATATTTCTGGCTGTTTTAGGCTTTCATCTTCATTTTGTAGAACAATAACTTGGCTTTCATAATCCTGTGTTAATGCCAAATTCAGAGTAAAAACATAGTTTTTAAGCTCTTAGACGGAAGTAACACCGGAGTTGTGGATTGTTTGGAGGCCTCCCAGCCTCACATAACTCAGATGAAACTTTGTAGCCATTTTTCTCAAAAACATGGTTTGGTGGCACTGAAAATGTAAGGGGACACAACTCCCTTGATATCTGGAGTACAGGGATAACGTTGGTAGAGTTAGGGAGGTTAACATTTTCCACATTGGTTTCTAAACCTCAAAACATGTTTTGGCGTCAAAATGACTGATTTTGATGGAGCAGGTCACATATTTGATGACGAAAAAAAACATGCCATATAACTTAATATAAAAAATGATGAGATACTGAATATTTGGCTCTATTCTGAGAAAAAAGTGAGAAGATAATCCATACACCACTGTCCCAGTTGAAGTCCTTTTCACAACCAATCCAAAGGGGTTCTTGGAGAACTCCACTGTGTAGAGAGGGCTAGATGCTTTCGTTGTAGCATTAGGCACAGATATGGGGACTTCAAAACGGGCGGTAGAGGGATCTGTAATCTTGGACAGAGAGGAAGAGCAAGTGAAATGAAGAAATGAGCATCATATGACTATGAGGAGGACAAGCGGACTGGTGCACCACAACTCATTTCATTACTTGTACTGCTTATAAAAACATTTTTTAGCTTATAATACGGAAGGTGAATACAGAGCTGTCCATGGATTGGCAGGTCCTTACTTTCACACGAAGCCTCGAGTCAGTTTCAAAATAAGCGTCCAGCTGGAGCGTCTCAATGTCTTTGGGGTAGTACGTCTTCTCCTTTTTGGTCAGCCGCCCGGTGTAGCCGAGGTCGGTGTCGTTCAGAGCGTCGAGCGCGTACGTGGGGAAGTCGGGGGGGTAGAAACACCAGGGCACCCCGTTCTTGGCCGGAGGCGTCCCCGTTGACACGGGGATGAAGCAGCAGTTCCTGGCCTCGCAGAGTTCCCGTGTCACCACCACCCCTCTCTCCGGGTAGCAGTCGAAGCGCCAGGCCTCGGGCACGGTGCTGCAGGATTTGGGCGGAGGGGCCGTGTGGGCCTGCCCCTGCGGCGGGGGCGAGCTGGAGGCTGAAGCTGAGGCAGAGGCCGAGCCGGGGGGCGGGGGTCCGTGCGGAAACTTGCCGCTCGGACTCTGCAGCCAGAAGATGGTCCCGATTAGCCACACGCCACAGACCACCAGCAGAAAGGTGCCCAGGGCGATGAAGCCTGTGGTGGTGGAGCAAACAGCCTTTTTCTCCAGCAGGAGACTCTCGGGGGGTTTGTCATCCGCCGACTCTTCCAGCGGCTCCTCCGCCGATGCAGGGCCCGAAAAGTATACATCCTCCGGGGTCAGGAGCTTATAGGAGACCATCTTGCACAGTGCGATCCTGGCAACATATTTGATTACCACCTTTGATTAACACATTTCAGAACGGTCTGAATAGTCTGGCAAAACAACACCTTGGTGTTAATGTATCTTTGAAACAAGACCCTGCCCTCCAGAAGAAGAAGGTCATATTATAGGTCTTACACGGCATTTTAATATTTTGAAAGCGATTCTGTTTTGCAAAGCAGTGCATTTTGATGAAGCTAAATCTAAAACAAATTTATCCAAAAGCAGACAGAGATATAAAAGACAATGTAAACACATGTCTCAGCATGTACAAAAGAGGACAGTGAACAAAGAACTCAAGATAATAATGTCATATTATAGCATAGCAAGTACAAGTATGAATGGTGCGCACAACTATATGGGGAAAAAGCTTGTTCCTGTGTTTACATATCTTTTATTTTATTTTATTTTATTCAGAGTACGGTCTATTAGCTTTGAGCTTTAGGGCTGCTTCATCAAATGGTGTTGTATCCACCTATTTTCTAGCACTTGCTAAAACTTTGGCTTATGCCCTTTTTAGTGGTTTTAGTGGTTAGATTAACGTTACAGTACCTAACAAAGCCAGCAAGGACCTCCTACCTCTCTTTCACTGTCCATGCCTGTAGATACCACACAGAGATTATTTTCAAAATATGGGTAGCCTACTCGCATATGAAGTAAATATTACCCTCAGATACAGATTTTATGTG
Source organism: Conger conger (assembly GCF_963514075.1). Classification (NCBI taxonomy): domain Eukaryota; kingdom Metazoa; phylum Chordata; class Actinopteri; order Anguilliformes; family Congridae; genus Conger; species Conger conger. Next base: position 55,862,816 of record NC_083761.1, read on the forward strand.
CAGACTGCAAAACACTCAACTGCAGGTTCTGTGTTACCATCTACTCCTTCTCTCACCAATAAACCATCAATTCGGAATAAGTAGCCATAGTGGACTTGGAATTCACACTGCAGAAATGAGCCATTTTGAAATTAGTTTCCATAGTGAGAGTCACAGATTAAAATGATTGAATGCAGCCCAGCATCTGTCACCTCTGTAAACGTAAGACTGTGTGGTACACTATTACGTTTTCACTGCAAATAGCTCATTATACTACAAAACAAAAAGAATAACGACAATGGACAACATAGCCTAACTGACAGAAAGCTAAATGCACTACAAAACAAGCAACAACAATGAAGGCATGCACCACAATTCTGTGCAACTACTCATTCAAATCATTTTCCATGGGACTGCATTCAGCTATTAATTAAAGGTATGGCGTTGGCTATCATCCAAGCGTGATTAAGCCACAGTCAAGTGACCAGTTAAAGGTTTGATGTAATCATAATCAGAATTAGCTTTAGAGTATTATCAGCAAGACATATTCAGAGATTCGTATTCTAACCCTTTCCACGTAGATGTACTGGTGCAATCTTCTGTTCTCAGTGCTGCGTGCTACATTTTTACTTCTGCATTGCACATAGGCAATTCAACTCCAACAAAACGAGAACAACGATTTTGGACAAACTAACTAGAGAGACAGCTAAAGACACTACAGAACAGGCAACAATACACGTATGCGCCGCAATTATGTGCAACTACTCATTCGGACTTACCAGGGGACTATAAGCAGCTATTAACTGATTTTTTTCATATGCCGTTAGTCATTCTATAACATAGCATGACATGTCACAAGCGTAGTTCTTTCCACAACGGAGCAGACTTATTCAATGAAACCTTTGCGGCGGTGACGGGCTCGATGGATTGCCAAACAAAACAAAGTGCAACTGGAATTTGTTTTCAACGCATTACATTCTGATTGACCAGAATACATCACGTGCGCATTTTAAGCCAATAAAAGCAGTATGCGCTGAGTGCTCTAAAAATACTCGCATAGTTTTGAAGACTAGTTCATCCGGGTCATGTAGTTCATAGCTCGCTGGTGTAGTGCAAAGAGCAGTGCGAACCATGGTGCGAACCGTGAAGCGAGCGTAGAGTATATGCAACACAGAACTGCATTTGGAAGCTGACCATACGCTCTATAACAATAATTACAACAACTTCCGGTGAAGTTCTCTAACTGTGTTTCAAAATAAAAGCTTGTTTCGCATGTTGCTCTGGACTAGTATAATTGCCATGGAATACTGTTTCAATACAGTAGACACAAAGAAACAACTTAATTTCAAATGATAAAAAAAACTGAACTCACACATTGACATGTGGCCTAAAGGAAAGTGTCCGCATGACATGAACATGCTGAACCTAAACTTGAATACAAGTCTAAATATTGTGAATAAGTGAATCCTTAGTTCCCTTGGTGCAAATAATTCACTTTTGGAGCACCCAATACATCCAATACACCCAATACATCTGAATACATACAGTAACATACAACAGGCAAGTATGATTTGGACCAGGGGTTCTGAACCCTGATTCTGGAAGGCTGCAAGGCATGCTGGATTATATTGCTATTCAGTTGTTAAAGAAGCAGATTACAGAACTCACCTCCATAAAGACAGTAACCCTAATTGTACCCTTTGTTGTACCCTATGTCCTCATGTAAACACACAATAAACAGTGACTTCACACAGCCACTCAATAACCCCCAAACCAGGGTTATTTTGTGTTTCCCCTTTATCTTCATTATATTCTTCTCCATCTTATTTATCTTGCATCCAGGACCAGTTGGTCAATATCCATTTGCAGCACAATTTATTGCAATTGGATAACGAAGTCGAGGCAATATTTGTGGTAGGTAACCTATGTTTCCACTTATAGGTCTACACTATTTCTAAAAATAAAAATAAAAAAATAAAAAATAAACGGCAGCAGCTTCTCCGCTTTAAACACATACAAGTAAGCACAAGTAAGCACCCACCTACGGCATATTCGTCGAGGGCCAGTACTACATTGAATAGTCAACGTGACTATTTCCCCACATCATCTCCTTACCAGTAGGCTAGCCTGTAGTTCGGATTAATATAGTGATTATATCGTATTAGCTGTATAAAAATCATGAAAATTAAAAACCTGAAAATTATACAAATAATTAAAACGATTCAATGTTACAAAAACGAGGCTACGGCAAAGCGAATTCATATTGTAGCTATGAATTGCAATTTCAATGCTCTCACGAACACGATAAATAAAAACTTTCTATATCCAAAATGTACTAAATAGTTCTCTTTAATAATTACATGTAGTTTTAGTCTATGCGCGTGTAAATCTGAGCTCTGATCTTTCCAAAGTTTGTCGTAGTGATCCAGAAATATTCCAATAGCTACAGTTGTTGAACACCCCTCCTTTTCTAATTGTCTGGTGCCTGAACAAACCCAGGACTATATTCATCGTATTAACTGGTTATTTTTACCTAAAAACCGAGCTCATCGGTTTTAAACGTTGGCGGATTTTTTGGTTGAATATGTAGCAACCCATCTTATTGAGACATTTAGTACTTTTACTACGTTGCACGCGCTGTCTTTTCAAGCAAAAACGAGGGAACTGATTTCCGTCAGTCCTCGCAAGGAGTAGGTAGGCTTCAATTCGCAGCTGACCCAAACCAGAGGAGGTCGCTGGTGCGCGAAGGGAACGACTGATTCCTCCAAATGAATGTCTTATGCCGATGTCATGACAAACTATTCATCAGATGGACTCCCAATGGCAAGTAGTGACAAGGTAATAATTCTATACAAGACTGGGACACATACAGTACACACTTGGAAAAGTGACTTTACAGAATGAGCGAAGCAGGCCCCTGGTATGCCACCCAGTTGTCAACAGTTATGATAAAACTACTGTATCTACTGTATTATTCTCATTTGACCTCTAACTTCTTCAGATTAATGCCTTTTGGACAGTGGCCATGTATGTTATTCAGCTTGATATACACTCAGTGAGCACTCTATTAGGTAGTTATGTATACTAGCTCATTAATGCAAATATTTAATCAGCCAGTCATGTGGCAGCAACTAAATGCATAAAAGCATGCAGACATGGTCAAGATGTTCAGATGTTTTTCAGTCGAAATGAGAATGGGGAAGAAATTTGATCTAAGTGACTTTGACTGTGGAATGATTATTGATGCCATTCAGGGTGGTATGAGTATCTCATAAACTGCTGATCTCCTGGGATTTTCCTGCACAGCAGTCTCTAGAGTTTGCAGAGAATGGTGCGGAAATCAAAAGACTTTCAGTGAGCAACAGTTCTTTGGGCAAAAATGTGTTGGTAATGAGAGAGGTCAGAGGAGAAGGGCTGGACTGGTCAAAGCTGACAGAAAGGTGACAGTAACGCAAATAACCACACATTACAACACTTGTATGCAGAAGAGCATCTCTGAATACACTACGTGTCAAACCTGTAAATGGATAGGCTACTTTATATATTGAATACAAAATAAATTGAAATAAAAATCTCAAAATAATTAAATGTGTAATTCAACAAAACTGGGGAATTTGTTTTTAATTTTAATAGCTTTGTAGCTATTAAATCAATATGACATCGGGCAGCATGTAATAATTTACCTCACGAGACAGATCATTCACGATCTGCTCACACTGGTTGTCACAGCTCTTTGTCCATAGATATAACCACACATTATGGTGTACATTAGTTCTGACTGATTGGCTGCTGGGGCTCAAATATTTCCTCTTCACTGGCAAAAGTCCATATATGTGTGCTAAATATTTTCAGTACCCCAGGCCCTAGGCTGATGGCTACCAAACTCACTTATCATGTCAATAGCCGTTAATGCTACTTCCTCATTCACTTCGGGCACATTCACTGAGCATAAACTGTACTTGTGCAAATGTCAAATGTGGTTACAAACATTACTTTTTGAAACACTCTCACCCCCATTTTTCTTCCTTTTTCAACTTATCAGTTATGCCGCTACAGTTCCATTTGTGCCACCTGCTCTAATTTAAGGGGGATGTAAACAGAAGTCTTTGGATTCTTTTGATAATTATTTTGCCTCGAAAAAGTCTGCCCCTTCCTGATTTCCTCTATTACTGAATATTTGTCACACTGAATGGTGTCAGACACAAAATGTAATATTATACAAAGGGAACCTAAGTAAACTCAAAACTTTTTATTTATTTCATAAAAAATCCTATCGAACACCCATATCACCCCTATGAAATAAGTAGTGACTAGCCTAGGAATGCTAGTGACTAGTTTATGAATGCAATACTATATGAATGAGGTCATAGCAATACACACTCTATACTATACTATACAATATACACTTTAATGCAGGATCAATCAATTAATCACATTCAAAATGGTATGCTACGTACCAACACGGTTTGTGGACAGGCTGTTTTGAAAGAGTGATACAAGATATGTGGTCCAGAATAGGACACATTGGACATGTTAGAAATAAAGCATGCTTTAGAAAAGTGCAAACTAAGTATATTGCTTCTGTAGCCAGGTTCATTCTGCGTGGTGTTATTTCTTTAATGAGTAGACTGGACAATAACGTACTGCATCAAAATTTATTGTAGTGCCATCTTGCATCACATGCGTACCCGCCAGAAAAGAATGAAAAATGGAAAAATGGAGTTGTATTTGCTTAACCCCTTTAGAGACACGCGCCTTCCCTAATGACCTCCAATCATCAATTCTTCAGCCCATTAAAAAATGTCACCATAAAAGAACGGATTAAACCAGACAGGTGATCATAGAAACAGACCCAGATAAAATAAACGATACCAGAAAAGCTAGGCATAAAAATCTAGTGAAACATATATGCCCAATCTTAAACAATCTGCCCTTTGGTGAGCACATGTTGTTTGACATACAGTAGACTATGCTGATACCTTAATGGAGAGCAGGCTGATGTTAGCGTTAGGGCTGATCAATTTCCTGTCTTTTGAAGCTTTCAGCAAATGCAAACATTTCACATAAAACAACTGTCCAATGACTATGGACCAATATTTATAGTCACGGAACCATATACTGTAGCTGATTATGTGCATTGCTGCCAATAATGTGCTCTTAAAGATGCTGCATGATAAACTAGATGCAACCAAAGCCCTATCTTGAATCCCTTGCCAGTTCTTGCCAGACACCTGTGTCTCATTGTGAACTTGCAGCTATCAGCCGCTTGCATTCTGATTCTAGGGTATTCATTTAACTTTGGTAGGGTATTTATTTGCCACTATTGCTACAAAGTTAGTCAGTTGCATTCGGGGGTAGCTTTGTGGTGTGGAACCTTTGCTAGCCACTGCTAGCAGGCTGCAGCTTTCTCTTCTAAATGGTAAATGGTTGGAATTTATATAGCACCTTTATCCAAAGCGCCGTACAATTGATGCTTCTCATTCACCCATTCATACACACACTCACACACCGACAGCGATCGGCTGCCATGCAAGGCGCCAACCAGCTCATCAGGAGCATTTAGGGGTTAGGTGTCTTGCTCAGGGACACTTTGACACAGCCCGGGCGGGGGATCGAACCGGCAACCCTCCGACTGCCGGACAACTGCTCTTACTGCCTGAGCCATGTCACCCCATGTCTTCTAAAGTCCTAAAGTTATATCAGGCTGCAGCTTTCTCCTATTGAGCCTGCTACCAGTAACACAAGCATGCATATTCACATATACAGTGGTGTGAAAAAGTGTTTGCCCCCTTCCTGATTTCTTATTTTTTTTGCATGTTTGTCACACTTAAATGTTTCAGATCAAACACATTTAAATATTAGTTAAAGACAACACAAGTAAACACATTATTAAGGGAGAAAAAAAATCCAAACCTACATGGCCCTGTGTGAAAAAGTGATTGCCCCCTAAACCTAATAACTGGTTGGGCCACCCTTAGCAGCAACAACTGCAATCAAGCGTTTGCGATAACTTGCAATGAGTCTCTTACAGCGCTGTGGAGGAATTTTGGCCCACTCATCTTTGCAGAATTGTTCAGCCACATTGGAGGGTTTTCGAGCATGAACCGCCTTTTTAAGGTCATGCCACAGCATCTCAATAGGATTCAGGTCAGGACTTTGACTAGGCCACTCCAAAGTCTTCATTTTGTTTTTCTTCAGCCATTCAGAGGTGGACTTGCTGGTGTGTTTTGGATCATTGTCCTGCTGTAGAACCCAAGTTCGTTTCAGCTTGAGGTCACGAACAGATGGCCGGACATTCTCCTTCAGGATTTTTTGGTAGACAGCAGAATTCATGGTTCCATTTATCACAGCAAGTCTTCCAGGTCCTGAAGCAGCAAAACAGCCCCAGACCATCACACTACCACCACCATATTTTACTGTTGGTATGATGTTCTTTTTCTGAAATGCGGTGTTACTTTTACGCCAGATGTAATGGGACACACACCTTCCAAAAAGTTCAACTTTTGTCTCGTCAGACCACAGAGTATTTTCCCAAAAGTCTTGGGGAACATCAAGATGTTTTCTGGAAAAATTGAGACAAGCCTTAATGTTCTTTTTGCTCAGCAGTGGTTTTCGTCTTGGAACTCTGCCATGCAGGCCATTTTTGCCCAGTCTCTTTCTTATGGTGGAGTCATGAACACTGACCTTAACTGAGGCAAGTGAGGCCTAGAGTTCTTTGGATGTTGTTGTGGGGTCTTTTGTGACCTCTTGGATGAGTCGTCGCTGCGCTCTTGGGGTAATTTTGGTCAGCCGGCCACTCCTGGGAAGGTTCACCACTGTTCCATGTTTTCGCCATTTGTGGATAATGGCTCTCACTGTGGTTCGCTGGAGTCCCAAAGCTTTAGAAATGGCTTTATAACCTTTTCCAGACTGATAGATCTCAATTACTTTCTTTCTCATTTGTTCCTGAATTTCTTTAGATCTCGGCATGATGTCTAGCTTTTGAGGATCATTTGGTCTACTTCACTTTGTCAGGCAGGTCCTATTTAAGTGATTTCTTGATTGAGAACAGGTGTGGCAGTAATCAGGCATGGGTGTGGCTAGAGAAATTGAACTCAGGTTTGATAAACCACAGTTAAGTTATGTTTTAACAGGGGGGGCAATCACTTTTTCACACAGGGCCATGTAGGTTTGGATTTTTTTTCTCCCTTAATAATAAAAACCTTCATTTAAAAACTGCATTTTGTGTTTACTTGTGTTGTCTTTGACTAATATTTAAATTAGTTTGATGATCTGAAACATTTAAGTGTGACAAACATGCAAAAAAATAAGAAATCAGGAAGGGGGCAAACACTTTTTCACACCACTGTATATCATTTTATTGCTTTAAAAGTGTGGGGTGACATGGCTCAGGCAGTAAGAGCGGTCGTCTGGCAGTTGGAGGTTTCCCGCCTGGGCTGTGTCGAAGTGTCCCTGAGCAAGACACCTTACCCGCAACTGCTCCTGACCCTTGCCTTGCATGGCAGCCAATCGACGTCGGTGTGTGAGTGTGTGTATGAATGGGTGAATGAGAAGCATCAATTGTACAGCGCTTTGGACAAAGGTGCTATATAAATGCCAATCATAAAAGCACTTCTAATCAGAGCTGGTTTTACCAGGGCTTTTACTGGTTGAGCCAATCTGGAGTCTGTATACCTCTAAGTACATTTTTATATCCATCCATCCATCCATTATCTTAACCCGCTTATCCTGAACAGGGCCGCAGGGGGGCTGGAGCCTATCCCAGCATACATTGGGCGAAAGGCAGGAATACACCCTGGACAGGTCGCCAGTCCATCGCAGGGCACACACACCATTCACTCACACACTCATACACTCATACACTCATACACTCATACACTCATACCTATGGGCAATTTAGACTCTCCAATCAGCCTAACCTGCATGTCTTTGGACTGTGGGAGGAAACCGGAGTACCCGGAGGAAACCCACGCAGACACAGGGAGAACATGCAAACTCCGCACAGAGGCCCCAGCCGACGGGGATTCGAACCCAGGACCTCCTTGCTGTGAGGCGGCAGTGCTACCCACTGCACCAGCCACATTTTTATATGCCACAATTAATTCATTTTATATTTAGCTGTTTTTTTCATCAGGTATTTTTCCTCAGACTTTTTACTCAATGTGTGTAAACTAAATACTCTTGTCCACAACTCAAAATTACTGATGATAAATTCGAAATAATTATTTATTTATATTTATTTGAGTCACCCACCCAATTTGTTTGCCTTTTTAGAACACACCCTACCCCACACCAATCATACCCCACAATGTAAAACTCCTGACTCAGCTTGCTTTTGCTGGTTGAGCCATTATACATTTTGAAGTTATATTATCACATTTTCATATTTCAATAAGCTGTTCAAAATATTCCTTCCCTCTTGTCATTCTACAACCCTTGTTTTACTTCAAATGACAACATGTAATTTGGTTGTTTAGCTTGGAAAATGGCAGACATAGTTATCTGAGGTGATCATTAATCATTTAGAAAAACCTAATATGGCAAAATAAGCATGGGAAATTGTGTGTACACTTTTTTTTTTAAAGAGGGCATATAGTCTTTTATGGCTAAGTGATCCATCTCCCGACGGAACTGAACCAAAGCCTGTTTACGTCAATCAAATACCGTCTATCTGCAGAGCTCAGCTGACTCTATTTATAGCAATTGGGAGTGATTGAAATGACGTGTATTGTAGTTTGCACAAACACTGAAATAAAGAATACATTCATGGGGAATTTATGTAGGAGAGGCGGGGTAGGTTGTTCAGTCATCAGAGCTCCCCGTAAGCTTTTAATCACTTGGCTTTTCATGACGAGCAAATCACTAAATGCGGTGGGTCAGTTTGATCTCCGTTTGGCATTCGAGGATGGCTTTGAGCCATGACATTTAATTTTAACTGATAATGATGACGTTAAAATGTTTTGTATGTGTGTGATTTATTTCTAGATTTATAGTTAGTGAAACCTGTTGTATCATCTTTCGACTGTGATTTGTAGGCTACGCCATGGACTAGGAGTTAGACGTAGGTTATAGGCTACGCAATAAACTCGTAGATATACAATATAAAAACCGAATATATCACTTGTCAAATGCTTGCACTAGCTGATAATAAAATATATATTTTTGCAGCTTGTAACAAAAGTGGAACACGTTAAGCATAAAGCAGCTGCGCATTTATTGCTCTATTCTATTTCTGGCTTCCTCTAGTTTCCCGCCTGGATGACGTCAGTACAAAGTTATTTTCATGAATGGAAGGGGCGGTCACGAGGAATCAGTGACGTAAGTGCTTGCGGAAACAGAGTGGAATGTTGATACATTGTTGTTGTTTTGTAGTTTAGAATTGGGATACATGTCGGTTCGATTGCTGGGAGCTTTGCTCTGTGTGAAATATAGGCTACACCGCCCTGTAACCGACGACAACGAGAGATTTTTGAAGTCTTTAAATCAGCAACCACGTCCCGAGGTAAGATTTCAGAGATTGTTTTCAAAAACGCTGCTTTTAAATTCCTCATTTAATTGCTGGTGTTAGCACGGCGATCTGCTTACGCATCTAAAGAAAAAGTCGCCAATGCAGCGCATTGAACTTAAAAGTTTAACTGAATCAAAATACAGTTACATATTCATTATGGGATGTAATCTGAAAGGATGTAATCGCGTAAAAGTTATTTAATGCTGTAAACGTTTCGTTACGACATTACTCGTGAACACGTGTTCGCAGTGAGGCGAGATATGAGCACAACTGTTTATTTCTTAACTTTTAGTTGTTAATGAAGGCACAATTTTTCTGATGTGATATTCTATTTGGCACGTCTATTCAAATATTTTCTCATCATTCTAGTGTAAACGAATGTAATTTGTGTAGTTCGTAAACTATTTTTCAGATTGGATTGATACACTTCGGTAGTTCGTCTCCAGTGATTGGCGTAAATACTTGTTGCATTTGTATTTAAAACTTTCACCTAACAAGCTGTATGTCTATTTGCTGTTAGTTTCTGCATTTTTCTGTTAGAAAACAATGCGTGTACTGCTTTCGGGAATTTTAGTACAATGGTTATGGTAATTTACGTGAGACCACCCAAAAGAACGCTGGAAGGAGTCGGTTATTAAGAATGAAACATGACGCATTCTGTACTGGTCCCACGGCGAAACCCCGAGTGTAGTGCGCTTTCTCAGATCAAAGAGCCCTCGTTTGTTTTGCATTTTAGAGGGATCTCGGAGCGAGGAGGCGTGGTAACCGTAGCCTACTTCATGAGAAGAATGAGCGCATCGAAGAAGCAACTGGGCGAAAACACGCCTGGAACGGAGGAAATATGACGATCACAGTCGATTTCTGGCTTGCAAGAGAATTGTTATAAAGCTGTAAATAAAATAATATATATATATTTTTCTGGTTATTAACGGGTTGTTATTTTATTCTCCGCATTATGCCATGTTGTGTAATTCACGTTTCATATTATAGGCAAACGTATGTTGCCTGTCACATTATTTCGCAGAAATTATTATATTCTGAAGTGCCTGTTTTAACAGACGATTGTGCATGGGATATATCCGTCGCGGGTGGTATGCCTTCTGTCCCATATCTTTTAGCTATACAGTGATAAACTAGACAAATTGTCAGACGCCTAGTGCAATCTTTTGGTCAGATTACTTGCTGTTGTTGAATTGAGCGCAATTGAATAATTTTCCATTTCCAAAGCAAAATTGTTATTTCGTTAATTATGGGAATTGACCATACTAATTGTCACCGCAGATATCACCGGGTCTGTCTTGAAATCTTTCTTCTGATAAGGGAGTTATTCATGTTGGAACTGAGCAGCTGTAGGCCTACTACTGTTTCCAAACTGCAGAATGGGCAAAACGCTAATGATACAGACTAACCGCTCACTGCCTGATCAGCAATAAACCAGAGCGAATATGATGTAAAAGGTGTTACGACTCTACACTTGGTTGTGGTTTGGGTTACAGGGCACTGTTTGTTTGTTTGTTTGTTTGTTTATGTTAAATCCCTTGTTTGGCTCGATTTTAAGGGAATCATTCCATTTAGTTCAACATGGTTGATTCTGGTTGGAATGTTATTCGGCTTTAAGCAAGGAACTGCGCCCTGTTATTTCGGAAAGGTGAGTCATTACTGGATATTATGATTCATTTCCCCTCTGGCAGATAACAGAACTTCCATTAGTTATTCAATTTAAAAGGATAAACGCACAAATGAACAAGTATAGGTGCCATCTTAAATTGCCAAAACTGAATGAAAACGCACATCAAGACGGCAATTAAGAGACCTGTACAGTATGTAACTGGGTGGAGTGCATAGATAGAGCTTTCCCATGCTATACGCAGTGAAAGTACTCATGGCCAACTGTGTTGTCACTTCAAATATTCAGTCTCCCCCAAAAATGTCTGTGACATTTTTAGTTTATTACATACACATAGGATACACTGCAGTCTCAGTTCTCCTCATAAGGGTTTCCACTCTGAAAAGTGCAAGACATTTTTGGCAGAGAATGGGTGGAACGTAGTCTGCTCATAAACATGCAGACATCCATCATCTCAACCACAAGTGTGAGAAGGAACTCAAAAATGTTTGTTGGCAGTATGAATTCAGTCAAATCTTCTACTCGTTAACAGTTTGCAATATAGAATAAAAAGACGACATTAATTCACATGTAGAAAACTGAGGTCAATGGCATAATGTTTTTTTGGCAAAACCTAGCCTATTATATCACTGGAATGTAAAATGGTTGCTAAAAGCCCAATGTTTTAAATATTTTGCAAGTGATATGGAGTTTGGCTTCCAATGTTAGTGTTTTTGGGTGAAAGTAATGTCCTGTTTTGGTACTGACTACTGTCTCTGGCTGAAGATCAAATCCTTAGATGGTGCTCTTGACCTTTGCTATCATGTAAAATTATGTGGAGAACACTGAAATAGGACTTTCTCATCAAAAAGCTATGGACTGGGTTGGTGAGCCGTTCACTTCTTTCCACATATTGTGTGGTGAACACCATCTGGCCACAACAGAAAGACCCTGAGTCACTGGCTGTGAGATGACTTCCCACTTTGGGTGATGGCAATGCCCCACATTGTGTGTGCTCTGTCATAAATGGAGAGGAATTTGTTCAGTGCCTTATCTTGTGCTGCACTGGACCAGTAACAGAAGTACCGTGTAGGAGGGCCACAAAGGTCAGAGTTTTTGTTTGTCTACATCCTTTTGAGTCATTGTTCTTTCAGGGTTTTCTCAAAAATATGTAAGGCTTTCTCCCTCAAGCTTTCAAAAAGTCAGACTTTCTTTCAAGTACAGTATAGTACATCTTAATGGACTGAATATGTGCACATTATTATTGATCAGAAGCATGATGTAAGTATTCAGACGCAGTACTCATCTTCTTTAAATTTGCAGTGAAAGTCTGGAATTAGGTAATTAGTATTGGTTTGTGTGTCAGTATTACCAGGCTACCATAACTATTGGGGGTTTACTGAGATGAAAGTAATCATTGCTTTTAAAGTGAAACAACAAATTTGAACAGCATAATTATGCATATTTGCAAACAGGCTTTATCCAGAAAAACCCTGGGATAATCCATACAGACAAAGCCTGAAATGTTTAATTTAAGCTTAAGCATTACTCAGGTAGTCCAACAAATGATTGAATATAAACTGGAAGGGTTTTTCTAAACAGTTTCTGGGAAATATTTCCATTTTTGTAACACTGCTGCTGACTGAAACATGGCCTAGAACCTGGGATTATACTGTACACACCATTCCAGTTTCTCACTGTTCATGTAGTGAGCTACAGCAGTATATTTGCATCTTGGGCTTTCCTATTTCACCAAGGGACTTCCTGGAGTTGGGCTTAACAGCTTCACCACTTTGTGGTCAGAACAGTTTGAAGTGAATAACTGCTTTGTCACTGACATTTAGCAATCTGTGGTGAGTTTTCATCAGGGCCTAGCTGACCGCTGATGTGTTTTCCATACCTGTTCCACACCGGAGTGGAGTTTTTGGCTCTAGTGTGAAAACTGGGAATATTTATCCCTGATCTGCAGATGCCTGAGATTCTTTACTATGCCAGCATTCCATGATCAGGAAATAAGTGCACATGTACAGTGGCTCTAGAATTATTGAACACTTTTGAATACTTATGTTCCCAGCAATCATCAAAATGGGGAACAATGTGATCTAAGTGCCTTTGACTGTGGAATGATTGTTGGTGGCAGACAGGGTGGTTTGAGTATCTCAGAAACGGCTGATCTCCTGGGATGTTCTCTAGAGTTTGCAGAGAATGCAACAAAACAAAACAAAAATCCTGGAGACAGAAACATCTTGTTAATGAGAGACGTCAGAGCAGAATGCCCAGACTGGTCAAAGCTGACAGTAACGCAAATAACCACATATTACAACAGTGGTATGCAGAATAGTATCTCTGAAAACTACGGCAGTAGAAGTCTAATATAAAATAAGTCTAATAAATACCTAATAAAGTGCTCACTGAGTGTGTGTATGTATATGTGTGTGTGTGTGTGTGTGTGTGTGTGTGTGTGTATATGTATATATATATATATATATATATATATACACACACACACAAATACAGTACTGTGCAAAAGTTTTAGGCAGGTGTGAAAAATGCGGTAAAAATAGAAATATTATGTTTATTTTAATCAATTAACAAAATACCAAGTGATCTAAATCAAATCAATATTTGGTGTGACCACCCTTTGCCTTCAAACCAGCATCAATTCTTCTAGGTACACTTGCACAAAGTTTTGCATAAAAATGTTTGTAGGCATATAGTCAGATGTGTGATTAACCAATTATACCAAACAGGAGGTGAGGTTGCTGAAGGCAGTTTAATGTCAGAAGTCATACACCATGGCAAGACTGTGCACAGCAACAAGACACAAGGTAGTTATACTGCATCAGCAAGGTCTCTCCCAGGCAGAAATTTCAAGGCAGACAGGGGTTTCCAGATGTGCTGTCCAAGCTCTGTTAAAGGACCACGACGTTGAGGACCGTAGATGCAGTGGTCGGCCAAAGAAACTTAGTGCAGCAGATGAAAGAAGCATCATGCTTACTTCCCTTTGCAATTGGAAGTGCCAATTCTGTCCTCCTGCCAGTCACTATATTTGGGTGGCCATACCAACTGTTCCCATTGATTTCTGGACCTTTCTGTTCACTTACATTTCCTGGACAATCCAGTTGTTTCAACTGGACGGCTGTGCTCTCTTGCCTCTGGTATTTGCCCCTGCCATTAAATAGTGTGTGTGACTCATAACTCAGTAATGCCCCCCCCCCCCACCTTATGTAATATTTCATCAAATATTTGTGCAGTGTGGAGAGCAGAAAACCATGGAATGTGCCTGTGTGCCCCTCTGTAAGGCTTGATGAGCCACACAGAATCCTTAATGTCTTTTAGGCATTTACCTACGGGGGACCTAGCTGTTCGTATCGACAGTATACCACAGTTCAGTTGAGTTCAACTCGATTATTTAAGCAACAACCACGGTTGCCAAACGAGTCCTTTCTTAACGGTGAGGTACGCTTACCTACAAAGTCCAGAGGCGCAGACTGTAATTTATTTTCCCTGTGTAAGCTGTCTGTATTTGTACCTGTCTCGACTGAGCCAATACGCGCATTTTGATTTTAAGCCTGTCGCTGACAGGCAAAAACAAGTCGGGATCAGATTTCATATGCTGCTGTTGTTCACCAATACCACTGGATGATGAAAGGCTGTTTTTGGTGCCATCCCTAAGCCGAAGAATGTTGGATCCATCCAGTCGTATCAGTTTCACTCTACTAATGACCGCAAAGCGCCTCATGGCAGTTAACTTCAAAAAGGTGATGAAAACAATACCTTAGAAACTCTTGAGCTCCATTTCACTACTGTGTTCTCCAGTGCCATATCCCTTTAAGGACAAGGGTCGTCAAGGTTTCTTGATTTTAAAGCCACGCTTACATGTTTATTACATATACTGAAATAATATCTTGGGAATACTCTGGAGAGATTCATATTTATAGTTGGTAAATAAATTCCTGTTTCTATGGATGTTAAGCTTGTAGAGTAATTTTAGTTTAATAAAAACTGGAAGTAAAAATGAATAACCAGGAGATTAAATGTGCTTCAGTTTACTTCCATGTTCTGACCAAGGTCCTGGAGTTTAGGAAGTAATTCTTGAGTTGGAACATGCTGATAAGGAAGTACAATGACTTGAGCAATGGAAAGAAATGCTGGGATTGGCATTTTGAGGTACGTCAGCACACAGAAATCTGTGATTATGAGATCTAAGTTCAAACCCTTAATCCTGTAAATGCGCACACTATTCTCAGTCCAATTAAAGCAGTTTAACAAATTTTTTCTCCTCAGAATTTTAGATCAAAAACAAACAAGAATCTGTATTTAAATGAGTTGAGCGGCATTCAGGTCAATATATTTGCATTTATCGGTAACGGTCGGCAAAGAACTGCAACTGTGGGCTGTAAAAAAAGAAATTTTAAGCGACTGGCCCTCGATCAAAGAATGTTTCTCTCTGGAGTTTCCTTGCGGAGGTTCGCGGGGTCTGACTCACTGGAATGCTATGTCACATTGTTTGAGTGCGCTGCTACGCGATCAGAGTGTGGGCGCAGCACTATTAGCCATTCTCAGACCTGCTTACACACGTTTTTCGCCGTAAGTGGCATCGCTTTAAGCAGATCTGTTCCTCTACAAAGAAAGTTTCTCAAACTACCGCTCCACACTCGAGTAAATATTGTGCAGGGAATTGGCAGCGGCGGGGGTGTGTGTTCTGTGGCCCTCCCGCCAATCTTTCATTCTTGTCATTATCATTTTCGTCCTATTTGGAGAGACCAGGCAGGGAAAAGTTGTCAAGAGCTTGATGGATTGTGCTATTGGGAGCACATTATAAGCAACATTAATTACTGGCATGCATTGTTAAATTTGTGGGGCACGTTCTCTGCTGTGTTATGCTGTCAGTTGCTGACAGCACCATTATTCTCAGCCCCTTTTAAAACGACTGTAACTCAAACTCAGCCTGAGATGACAAGTACAGAGTTTTAGATGTGATTCCTGTGTCGTGTGATGTGGCAGGCGGTAATATTGCAGTATGACTTCAGTACATCAGGAGAACAATGCAAGAACATGGAAAATGAGAGTAACCCTCTTATCACATTGTAGTGGGCCCCAAAGCCTGCCGCATTCTGTCATATCCTCCCTGAAGACCCACGGGTTCCTGCATGACTACTTCCCTCAAGATGTACATGACCTGATAAGATAGTGACACAGTCACCACCTCCATGACTAGCAAACTGCTTTTATTCTCTTCAAAATTTCCTTCTGTAATTCCCTCTGCTGAAAAAAAAAAATAGCTGGTAGCTGGGTGACCGGCTCAGACCAGCTCCATACTCAACATGGTTTGACCAGCGCAGTGGATATTTTGAAACAGTTGGTAGCTGCTCATTTCAAGCTGGTCATAGCTGGATTTTACACCAGGGTACCGCTCTCTGTGTGCAACTTGGCTATGGCTATAGAACATTGAAGGTCTATCAGAATCATTCAATCAGGATTAAACTGCAGCGTTACCCACCCCCGCCCATTGTGTTAATGCCCTTCCTGCTCCTCCACAGTGCTGTTCAGTGATCAGACCTCAAGACATTGTATTGTTTTTATGTGAATAACACTTCTTAAAGTTTGTTTTTGGAGAGTCAGATGCAAATTCCATATCTTTTCTGGACAGCACTGGCAGGAGTGCTTTCTTCTACAGTGAAAAATGCCCCCTACCCCCATTAGTGTGGGTGAAGTCTGAGCACTCACCCCCCCTTCCCCATGGAAAAGTACAGCTGTCTATTTTGTGTACAGTGATTCATGTGGCTTTGTGGTTCTTGCCTGTGCATCGCCCACCTTTGTGGTTCCTCTTGTAGCTCTACTCTCTTCTTGTTTTGTTATCTTGCACCTAGAAAATTCGGGGGGCGGGGATCTGGGGCCCAAGCATTACTCCAGGCCTTTCCTTCTTTCCTAGAAAGCAAAATTCCCTCAAACATTTACAGATGAGGCCCCTTTCCCTCATGGATACCTCTGCATCGCCTGGAAAGAAAAGCAGGGCCCCGCCATGACGCAACAGGCACAACATCGGGCCGAGCTGCAGCCGAGGAGTTTATCCTCATCTGCCTCAGCGCTGCCGTGATTTACTGGCCCGACCGCGCGCTGCTTGACGTAACTATTCCAGGCCTTTCCTCTTTTCGCAGAAAGCGAAATTCCCCCCCTCGCCTCCCAACGTCCCCAGAGCTCCAACATCTGGGCTCCCTCAGCAGTCCCAGACTGTTTCCAGTGGGCCCGAACCTATGAATAGGCCATTCTACTGGGGTGGTTTGTGAGGAAAGAGGCTAAATGTAGCACAGCCGCTTACAGTCACAGTCGCTGTGTGTCTGAGGCCAGATCGGCGTCAATTAGCCCCTCTTGACGGAGACAATGGGGTATGAATAAGCTGCTGTGGGGCGACCTCCGCTGAGGGTTGGCTAACACGAACCAGATGGAAGGCTTGAAACCGGAGAGAAAGTCCGTTACGCAGGGATGTGTAAACACCCCTCTTTTCCCTCTCGCGCGAGTGACTCAGACACAGTGGAATCCCGATCTATGAGAAATCCAACCAGAATGGTTAACCAGCGGTTAAGATCAAACGGCGTTCAGACTGCACCTATATTGGGAACATCAGGACGTTTACTGGAAATGCTGGAATTCCCGAAAGAACATAATCTCTGAACCGACACCGGCTAGAGTGTTTAACTTCCCCGTTTCGTTTTTTTGCTTTCTAATTTAGCCGGGCTCAAAGGACGACATAAGGAGAAATGCAAAACCCGACGTCGACCTACTTTGCACTTTTACACAAAGTGTTTAGTTGGCGGAACTGCCTGTCAGAGCACAGGGCTAAATATAACCAGCAGAGTTAAATAAGGAAATGGAAAACAGTGGAGGAAAGCCCTGTGTAAGAGGATCTAGCCTCAACAGGGTCCGGTTTTAAACCTGATAAAGAGCATTGTCTGGAAGCAAGAATACAACGGAGACCGTGTAGGGGAAGCTGTTCCACTCTGACTCTCTCCCTCTTGGTGTGTTCCACATTGCGAGTGCAGTGTCAGCTTACCCCCTCCAGTTTTATAAAATTCTTACCTTTCACTTTAAAGTTTTTTTTGTTAAAACTTTAAATATTTGTTTCCAGTGCATTCCTGAATATTTTGTCACCATAGCTGTTGCTTGTACAATGTTCTGTACAAGCTGCTTTTTAGGCCGATGACTCCTACTGTTTCAGCGTGGAAATGGGTGATTGACCTGAACCATTTACACACGTGTTAAAAATGAATATGGATCGGGTCTGACAAACAAATTACATGAATCGATACCTCATTTCACTTTACGAGCTATCGACATACAGCATGTGGTTTCACACATCTAGGTCACGTTGTCAAAGCCTTTTTGGTTTCATCAACAGCGATTCGGCCTGTTTGTCTGTAGTGTGGTCTGTTGTCTTCAGACCAGACCTCCTGCTGGTACTATGCCCTGCCGGATAACCATGTGATACACTAAACAGCCAAAGGCTGGTAATGTATGCCATGTGTGTGACCGTGTTATGAATGAGGCTTGTTTACCGTTTGGCTGCCCATGTGACGCGCTCTCTCGCACACCCTTGCCTGGCGGCTTGGGGTCTGCTGCCTGGCGTTTCTATGGCAACCACCTTAGGTGACGCTGGAGTGGAATTCTCAGACTGACAGCAGGGGAAACGGGTTTGATATGGGGCCTAGAGGAAGCCTCTGCGTTTCAAAGACAGTCTAGAAAGCGTAAGCAGGTTCATTTCTAGGAAGCTGAATTAGTCAAAATAGCGTGGGATGATCCCTCGGGAGATCAGACAGTGCGTCAGTCTAGGTGGCGGCGAGACAACCTGCTTTTCAGAGCACTCCAATGAACCGCATTTCAGAGTACTCAGCGGTAAACACAACACAACAGGCTGTGTTTGTTCACGCGGTGTGTCACTGCTGACCTCTGCTGGCAGCTACCTGTGATTGCACCCTTATCTCAACGTCTCAATCTGAAAAAAGTGTATAATATTAATAATATCATTTTTCATTTGTTTTCTTTTACAGTTATTTCTGAGGGATTCTGTCCAGGTGAATGCGTGCAGGGTATGACGACTAATTTTAAAGCAAGCAAAGCTTTAAAGGTAAGAGCCCCGCCAATCAACAACACATACTGCCATATACTAATCGGATGAAAATTCAGCCGTATTTCACGGCTGTTCAGAAGGAATAGACTTTTTGACTGTGGTGGTGTGAGAAGTTTCTCTGTATGCGTGGGATAGCTGGTGGTATTTCACAGAGCTGGCTAACTCACTAAGATTGACTTCTGCTCTGCGTACATCCTGGAACCAAAAGACCGGCTAAAGGCTGGGTTATACTCCATCAGGCAAACCATTCGGTTTATACTTCATAAATTAAAAATAGCCTACTTTAAATTAAACGACAACCATAGTCAATATTGGGTTAGACCATTCATGAACGTTCTGCGATATAAGTCGAGCGACAGAGTATAAACTAGCCTTAACTCAGTTAGGCAGCTTCGTGAAAATTCCTCCTGGTCTGCATCTAATTCCGTTTTTCCCCCCGGCTCCCAGTTAAAGAAGGAGGTCGGGGAGAATGCCCCGGCCCTCAGCGATGACGACCTGGTGGCCATGTCCGTGCGCGAGCTCAACCAGCACCTCCGGGGGCTGACCAAGGATGACATGGCGCGGCTGAAGCAGAGACGGCGGACCCTGAAGAACCGCGGCTACGCCGCCAGCTGCCGCATCAAGCGCGTGACGCAGAAGGAGGAGCTGGAGAGGCAGAAGACCGAGCTCCAGCGTGAGGTGGACAAGCTGGCCCGCGAGAACGCCAGCATGCGGCTGGAGCTGGACGCGCTCAGGGCCAAGTATGAGGCCCTGCAGTGCTTCGCCCGCACCGTCACCCAAGGGCCCCTCTCCGCCGGGAAGGTGGCCACCACCAGCGTCATCACCATCGTCAAGTCGGCCAACCGCAACGCGGGCTCCGCCCCGTTCTCCGCCCCCTCTTAGTGCTCCCGGGGGCAGGATTCGCTGCGAGCAGGCAGAGGGTGGCCCGCCCCACGCTGAGGAGGAGCTCAGCCGTCGGGAGTCGAGCCGGGGGGGCCCGCGCCCTGCCCTACAGTCCCACGTCGAGGCAGATTCTGCCACGTCCCAAGCTAACTATCACCTCTCTACTTTACACTGTCTGTGTACTGTGCGATAAAACCCCAGCACCGGCAGGGCAAGGCTGTTCTTATAACCTCCAGCCCCCAAAACAGGGACATTTTACAGAGTAAAGCACTTACTAAAGCATGAACGAGTACTTCATATGATCTGAGGCGACAGCACTAGTCTGAGACAGGTCTGATACTTGTGGTATCTGACCTTTATGTCAGTTATGAAAACATACACTATTAAATTATAATGGCAAAACGATGGTTATTGTAAGCAAACTAGTGACAATAATACTATTGACGATAATGACCTTACCATGATCGGCACAACGCTATTGTGAAAATCTGCAGTTTAGTTGCTTTTTTTGTTAAGTGCAGCACACTTTCTAAGATGGCAGCCAAAGCTGAGAAGACAGCAGGCACCACAGGGCTCTCATTATGAGGGATGTGGGATGCTGTGGTATGTGCTGTCTCTATAGAGCTCATTAGAATAACAGAACATCTACAGGAAAACGAGCCAGCTCTCTGGCTAATTAACAATAATAGATACTAATCATGAATGGCACTTAACGGATTACTGTCAATCACAGTATGTACAGTACAAAGAGCACTTGTTTTTTTTTTGTTTTTTTGTTTTTTTTAAGTATGAAATTGCAAAACTATAGGCTGCCTGGGGCACTTTGGTGAGATTTTAGAGCTATATGTCCTGTATGAAGCTAATAACATTCAATGTGATCTATTTTTATAACATAACGTGGTTTAGAGAATACATTTTTGATGTGGTTTACAAGAATGTGACGAGCTAGCTTTTATATGGTCTTTATAGATGTTTTTCATTCTGAACGCACACTATCAATGCCATTCTTTGTGGTAGGTAATCCATATTGGATATAGAGATAATGGGAACCATCAACAAATGAATGCAATCTGAGTGTCCTGTATATTACAGATTTAAATGACTTTGTTTCGTTTTAACATGAAAGAAGTTTGGAAAAAGTTCATAACTGCAGCTTTTAGCCCATTGGGTGGAAAATTCCGTCCTCAGGAAACCATTCCCAGTGCTCGGTCACCAGAAAAGTGCCACTGCCGGTGTTGGTTAAATTCCTACAGCATGTTGTATATAATACTTTGACACGGACATTTGGGTAAAGAGAACCCTGGCACATTAACTTCTCCAGAAGAGAAAACCGAAAGATAACGTGAATCGTAGTTGAAATGCGCACAACATTGATATTGGCAATATTACAAAGAAAGCAGAACCGTTTATAAATCCACAAATTCAACATGTCTGCTGTGTTCTGTAAGCAGTGGGCTTAAATCGCTCACCAGATTTGGCACGCGCCTTAAACGCAGGTGTCGGGCTGACGATGTCTCATGGTTTACTGATGCCCCGTGACATCAGAGCAGAGAAATGGGAGTTATCTTGTGTCGGGGTTCTTTCTTATCCAGGTGGACACGACTCTTACCCCCCACCCCCCACCGCTCGACCCTGCTGTAGACTATGGGTGTGTGTGTGTGTGTGGGTCGGTGAAACTTTGCTGCTGTTTGGCCCACTGCGTTACTAAGCAAGGCCATTGCTGTGCTCTTATTGTCATTTTGTGTGTTCATATACTACGTGTCCTATGCATCTTTATTATTTCAGTATATTTTGTGCTGGATGTGAAATGGAGTGGTCTAATCCTGTTACCACCTCCGCTAGTAAACGCATTGACAGAAATGTCACTATGTCTTTCGTATGTATATCACCGGACCTGTTCACTGCGTCCATTGTGCTGAGGGTATATGTTCATTGTAGCCCATTGAAGCCTGACAAATACCGCTAATAAATTCACCTATCCTGCTAAGAATGAGCATTTGGAAATTATTTAATGGTTCATGATGAATATACATTAACTATCCTGCTCGGTTCGCTCAATTTTCAGTTTTTATTTTTTATTTTTTAGATTGAGGCCAATTACAATAGCATGGTTAGATTATGAGAAAGGTTAGCTTCATTTTGCCACGAAGAGTTTACACTGTGTTACGGACTGATGGCTCTTTCTTATATCCGTGATCAGACACCCAGCGGGCTCAGGGCAACACATGCAAAGCAAGAGACCCGACTGCGCTGCAATGCAATTCGCACTTCTCGGAAGCATCTGTAACGGAGCCAACAACTACTACAAGTCCTCTTCTTTTTCCCCATGGCTGTTTAAGGCTGTCGTTGGTATCTCGGGTTTCTTGCTTTTTCTTCAGAGCAGAAAAGCAAATCTGGCACAGACATAAAAGCTCAGTCGTCTCTAGGCTGTTGCGAAAAGAACCTGACCCTCCATCCAAGATTAAGCATGTTACTCTTTTCGCTTATTCATTACCCTACTGGGGTATGTGGGATGTCATGTTTGACCACATAATCCTGTTTTTCATAGCGGACACCTTTATATCAGTGCAGCCCTTGTGGCCTTGTCCCATTTGTAAGGTTTGTTTATGTTTGTAGCAATGATTCACAGCTTTGAATTCTCTGCAGCATACACACACTGTATGCAGTGTGCATTTGTGTTCCTCTTTGCGGCAGAAAGAGCGAGCCCATTTATCACAACCATAAAAAAGAAGTATGATAAAGGATATCATCTTTCCTACTCTATGCTTCCACCCAGTGGCACGTCTGAGGTAAAACAGCTGTGAGGAAAACTGGGTGAGGGTGCTGATGGCATTAATTTTCCAGAATGCTGATGGTTAACAACCAGCCAATCATTAGGATTAGAGAAAGTACCATAGAGTGAACACTGTTCACAGCTGTTCACGTGGGTAATAACTGAGTGGGGCATCTTCTTTGACTCGACTGTGTATTGTTTAGTGCAGAGGAACACAGGAACTGGAAACCTGAATGATGATGCTGGACAGGGTGGGGTTGGCATGCCCTGGTTTATAAGTATATGTACTGTACCTTTGTGTAGTGTTCGCTCTGTAAGTCATTGCTTAAGTTGTAATTGGACAAAGCAATTAAGAGAGGATGTGGAGATGGTCCTATATCTATCCACATTGGGTACCTTTTCATCTTTATACTGTGTTGTATGTGGCCTTTTAGAGTTAGAAATTAAATTATTCAGCATCTAACATGTATCTATATTTAAATTTTACATTGTATATTTGCTCTAGTATTTCTACTAGCTACTTGCCATGAACGCACAAACAAATTTGAACCCTGTGGTTCAATTTTGCAAATTACTTTCCTCTAAAAAAGTTTGCAACATGTTAAGTATGCTGCTCTAAACTTTTATGCAGTATGCATCTAAAAGTCTGAAACAATATGTCTATATACATCTACAAGATGAAAGTTTGGTATTGGGTTTAAGCATCCCATGAAGAGACTTCCAAACAGCTGAACAGTGTGAAATTAACTTGTTCATTTAGAGAAAAAAAAAAATGTCAATACATGTAAAAAAAATCTAGACTGGATTTTTTAGTAGTTCTTCGAAGTGCAGAAACTTAGCTTAGGGAGTGCTCATTATAGCAGTTGGTCAATGGTGATTAACTACAGTAACAAGACAATTTGTGAAGTGGACAAACTGTTAAATTAGTTACTTTATTACTCTCTGTATATGTATTTGTACTTCTGTATTTATTTAGTTTTTGTTTATTATTTTAATTATATATAAATTATTGGATTGTATGCATCTACATTCATTATGGTTTGTCAGTAACTGTACCCTCATGTACAAAATCATCTTCCGTTTTCCATGCTCTGACTGAAAATAAGGGCATAATTTATTACAAAGTCTGCTGTGCCTGTTTTTGTACTTTTCAATAAATCAATTTTATCATTAATTAGCTTGCAGCATGACATTTTTACACCACAAAATAATTACATTTGCATTCCATTAACAAGTATACACTTGTTATAAAAGTATAAGAAGCTATTTTTTGTAAGATGTTTTTCTTCCTTTTAGTGCTAGCACCCATTCAGCACCCTCTAAAACACTATCCTGAACTCTTTTATACTGAACTCTGCATACCAAAAGAATGTCAAATTAGTCTGGATATTTTGAACTTGTGTACAATATGTCATCAATTGATTCAGTTTATCAAAGTAAACAACATTTCTGTGGTTAGAGGCCAACACCTCTAAGAGGTCCTTGCACTTAATTATGCATACTAGTCTTGGATGAAACAGGCAATTTAATGCCCATGCACTAAGCTTCACTTCTTCATACAGTATACAATATATGGGTTGTTTATGGTCAATGGCACGTGAATATATAAAATAAATGGAGAAAGAGGAATGGTGCCAGGAGTTCCCAATGGAAGTGCTTTACATTTACTTTCAATATAATGGTTTGCAGTATAAAGGTATTCTTTTGAATGTTAAGATGAAAATTAGCTGACTGGCAAAGGTTTTTTACTTGCAGCAAATGTGCAGTCAAACAAGTTGTAAATCTCTAAAATATTACCCAGAAAGCCAACCCGTGAAAGAATGTAAAAGTTACATTTACGATGCACTCCAACAGTACTGTTAATCCTGAGCATGATAACAGATGTGTTGTGAATGTGTATTTGTGAAGTACAATGCCATGTCTTTGGGTTTACACTTAGTCATTACTGGAGCCATTCTATAAACTTTTCACAATTATTTTCAATTAATATTTATTTTAGATTTTAGAACAAATTACCAAAAACATTTTTTTTGTCTTGAGTAACACTTTTTAATGTATTTTTAGATTTTTTTCTCTGTAAGTTCAGAGCATGATATACATTATTTAAAAAGTGTAAAACTTTGTATTAAATAAAAGACCAAAGCCAGTCTTTTTCACAAAAATATAGTGGATTTGAAATGTAAAAATAGTTTGCTTTCGGTTTATTCCTGAGGCAATACACGAGGCATATTACTGTAGACTCGAATTAATGAAGGCACAGCTGTGAATAAAAATGCAAAAATATGTTTATTATTCAACCTCAATCAATGCTGACCATTGAATAGAAATGAGCAGAAGATATTGGCCCTTGCATAGCCTACAGAACACTGCAATCATTTTTTTAAATGTATCATTTTAAAATGAGTTTAAGAAGAACAGGTAGCTGTATCTGCATAATTTGAAATACAACTGACACCAATTCAAGTACACAGATTTAGAGAATTCTTGCACTAATTTAGTCCATCAGCTTCATTGTTTATTCAAAAAAATAAGCAAACTTCATGTTCGTATCCTACTGACACTCAGCCATTTGGAATGGCTAGATATAACTGGTGTGGTCTGTCATAAACAGCAGCTTTAAAGGATAAATGCTTTTGGCCGCAGGATCAAGGCTCTGTTAAAAGGTCACTGCTTTGGCTGACTCATGTGGTGAGGAGTGAGGCGGTCTGTGAGGTGGTGGACGTGATCCGGTCCGTTCAGCAGGGCAGCACAGTCAGGGCTGTCAATAAGCTTCCCACCCAGCCACAGGGCGGTTTCCTCTGTTTTCCGGTTAGCGACCGGGAGGCGAGTCCCGGTCACAGCCTGCTGAAGCTTTTTGTCGTTTTAGATTTAGGACCGCCTGAAAACATCGATCAGACGCGAGTAGTTTTCCGTAGCTGCCGGGTTACCGAAGCATCAACCGTTCAGATTTGAAAATGTCGATCTGTAAAACGGGCCTACCGGAATCTCCCAGGCCCGTTAAGCATAACCGCTCTGATCTACTTTTTACATTTTCTCCTGGACGAAAAAACACATTTTCCGTTCATTTCATCCCAGGGATTTCTTTTTTTTTTGCTTCCATTTCATGAATTCCTACAGTTACCTTCATTTGGCGCAAAAAACCCAACAGTCTTACCACATGAATTAAATACATTACGAGCTAAAATTACCAAACAATAGAACAAACAATCCAGCTGTTCAACAAAAGAAAAATACGTCCTCAGTCGCAGGCACGGCACACCCGAGACAGCCTCTAGAACTCGTCGTCGGAGCTGATGAGCATGATCTTGTCGTTCTTCTTGGACCACTTTGAGCCGGCCCCCAGGCCCACCTTGCCATTCTGGTTGGGCTGGACCACCTCCTGGGTGGACTGCTGAGCGTACTGCTGGTAGGTGGGGGAGAAGTTGTGGATGGCATCCTGCACCATGTCGTGGGGGTTCATGGTCTCCTTCAGCCCGCTGGAGATGCTCTGCATGGGGGCAGGGTTGTCTGTGGAGACAGGAGATCACATTTACTTTGGTTCCCCTTCGCCTTCAGAAACAGCTGCTTTAAAGGTACAATAGGTCATTTCTAATGGTCAAGAGAGGAATTTCAGCAACAAACACCCTCGAACCACGACACTGTTTATCCCTCCCCCTTTTTCTGTGAACGCGATGACGGTGAAACCTCGCACCACGGCATTGGCCGTGGCAATTAGAACCAATTTTCAACCAATGAGCTTGACTTATATATAGTTATATATGTTTTGGTACAGAGTGTCAACTGTACATTTTGAAACCTGAATTTAGGAACTATAAACACAGGCAGAGGGTGATTTTTCAATGATAGGAAGGGAGTTACAATGGTCTTATAACAATCTTTTAACACAAAAATCTTACCTACCGTACCTTTAAATGGAGAGTGGGGCGCAAGCAATGCAGTGGTACTTGGGCCCTGTGTGCCTACTTACATTCTCCATAGACTGTAGAGAACGTATGGACCAAGTGCCTGTGACACCACCCACTGATTAGATATTAGATAGAATGACTCAGCAGTGATGCAAACTGTCCCTGATTCGTCCGCAAGATATTACTGTACTGTCCTAATAACACAATAACTTACAGAAAATCGGCACATGGGGAGACATTAGAAGAAGATAAAACAGTGATTGTGACTATATTGGGAAAAAATGATTGACTTGTTTTTACTATAATTGCTACTATTGACTGTCATTGAAAGGGGAGTCTAAAACACCTATACTGGAACCCACGTCAGTGGCTCTAGTGAGCAAGAAATTAGCCCCAAAACCGAAGCCCTGTTTTGGCTGGTTGCTTTAGTCGTAAGACTAAAATGGGACGATATCAGTCTATCGCCAATAAGGTTAATGAATAACCTGTGGCATGTAGCGTTACCGTCATAGTTTATGGCAGGAGATCGATAAAATCTAAACGCTTCCTGAAGTTAAAAATTGATACATGCAAAGCAGGAGCGGTTATGCAACTCATCCAATAATATTAAACATCCCAGCATGCATAGCGGCACGGGTTAGAAATGCTGGACATGTACAGTATGTTGGTTATAATTGTGCTGTACTGATGTAACTGACAGATGGACGATTGCTAGGGATGGCTCGGCAGGAGTTTTCAGAGACTAAGACGGCTGAACTTGCTGACTTTGTCCTGCAGGGTGAAGTCATGGGGGTGATGTCAGCAACTCAGAGGGGGGGGGGGGGACATCACGAGCAATGAGTCACAGCGGACTGAGGTGCACACTCCAGTCTGTGTGCTAAATCAAAGTGCAAGGCACACCAGGTCAGCAATTGCAGAACGGTTTACTGCCAATTTAAACTCGAGGAGAAAGCAGGCAATTTAATCAATAGCAGTTGTGGTCCGAGACCATATTAAGTAGCTTTAAATTGGTGACTCCATTGTTTAGTTTATTTACCTGTATGTTTGGGAGTAATTTCTACGTAGAAAACAAATAAAAATGTATATACAGTATATAAACATGGACTGCTATGCTGCAATATTATCATCAAAGTCAACACTGTAAAATGACTCCAATGACATCCATTTTCTATATTCACAAACTGCCAATGAGATTCCCTCTTATTACCCCCAGTACAATCACCCACTGCTTTTCATCACTTTAAGACTATTTTAAACCCAGCGTAAGATTTATGTAACTGTAACTGTAACTGTGTAAGTGCCAGTGGTCTGCTCAGCCTATGAGAGAGCAGTACAGTAACTGTGTAAGTAACAATCTGCTCAGCCTATGAGAGAGCAGCACAGTAACTGTGTAAGTAACAATCTGCTCAGCCTATGAGAGAGCAGCACAGTAACTGTGTAATGACAATGGTCTGCTCAGCCTATGAGAGAGCAGCACAGTCACTGTGTAATTGCCAGTGGTCTGCTCAGCCTATGAGAGAGCAGCACAGTAACTGTGTAATGACAGTGGTCTGCTCAGCCTATGAGAGAGCAGCACAGTCACTGTGTAATTGCCAGTGGTCTGCTCAGCCTATGACAGAACAGCACAGGAAGTGTCTCTCTCTGCTCAGCCAATGAGAGGGCAGTGTTTAAGTGCAGAGGAACACCTGCGCGGTGTCCTCAGGGGGGAGACACAGTCACACACACAGAGCCACAGTCTCTGGTGACAACACTCCTTTCAAGCAGCTTGCTGCAGAAAGCACAGCAGCTCCTGCTGTATACGGTCATCGTCACCTTCAGCTGGCATAGCAGGCCGGCTCCAACAGAAAGGACAGCTGTCGTGGCCTTTAGCTTTTCTGCTGGGCGAGTCGGTTGTGTCAAACCTTGAATTATTTTTATAAATGTATAAACAAAGGTGATGCAAATGATTTTCAATGTACACTTGCGGATTCCATATTACAAATGAGTAAACACAACTATCAGCCCGAAAACATAACCGAAAACATGACACACAAAACACAAAAGATGTGAAGACCAGACCTGGGTCAAATACACAATTGTTTTGGATTCAAATACTTTTCTGTGCTCGATTGATCTTGCCTGGTGAATTTCCATTGTAATGTAACCGCTAGCAGTTAAACATTTCCTGTGCTGCTCGCTCATAGTACTTGAATTGAGCCAACAAAGAGCACCAGAAGTTTGCATTATTTATAGCTGTATTTCATAGGTTCCAATACACCGGACAAGCTCAGTAAAGTGTACAAACGTATTTGAATCCAAAACAATGACATATTTGACCCAGGTCTGGGTAAGACCTGCCTGACCTGATAACCAGCCCCCGTCTTTCTCCGTGAAGCAGACACTGAAGCTGAGGAAAAGCAGGCAGAAGCTCAGCTGCACAGGGAGCAGTGATCTGCAGGAGGCAGTGTGGACTCTCTGTTCAGAGTTCATTTCAGAGCCCTGCCATCGGCACACGTCTGCCAGCAGCTACGCTATAATCATACAGTCTAGAGGCAACACACTGCTGCAGGAGAGCTTCTCTGCTCTCTCTTGTCTCAGCCTCTTCTCTCTCTCTCTCTCTCTCTCTCTCTCTCTCTCTCTCTCTCTCTCTCTCACTCTCTCTCTCTCTCTCTCTCTCTCTCTCTCTCTCACTCTCTCTCTCTCTCACTCACTCACTCACTCACTCACTCACTCACTCACTCACTCACTCACTCACTCACTCACTCACTCACTCACTCACTCATTCTCTCTGCCTCTCTCTCCCTCTCTCACTCACTCTCACTCCCTATATCCATCTCTCTCACTCTCACTCACTCTCTCTACCTCTCACTCTCCCTCATTCTCCTTCCCTCGCTCTCACGCTCACTTTCCCTTTCACTCACTCTCTCCCTCCCTATATCTATCTCTCTCACTCTCCCTCACGCACTCGCTCACTCCCTCGCTCCCTCTCTCTCCGTCCCTCCTTCAATCACTCACTCACTCCCTCGCTCACTCTCCCTTTCACTCACTCTCTCCCTCTCCCTTTCACTCTCTCTCCCTCTCTCACTCTCCCTTTCACTCACTCTCTCCCTCTCTCACTCTCCCTTTCACTCTCTCACTCCCTATATCTATCTGTCTCACTCTCACTCACTCTCTGCCTCTCACTCTCTCTCTCCCTCTCTCCTCTCACACACTCTCCCTCCCTCCTTCAATCTCTCACTCCCTTCCTCGCTCTCTCATTCACTCTCCCTCTTTCTCTCTCTCCCTCACTCCCTCCCTTTTTCTCTCTCCCTCACTCTCTCTGAGACTCTGTTGTTACTGGAAATGATATGTTTCAGAAGAAAGGCAACAATCAGGCAATCAGGGCCTGAGTAGAAGCACAATGCCTCAGAGACAGCTGCGCTACGATTGGACGGCAGAAGAGCCTTGGATTTAACTGCACACTCACTGCGACTACAAAAGCTCTTAAAGGCTCCAATGTCATCTCGCTTACAGATTTTGCGAGCAGGTGTGCGTCGCTCTGAGTCTGTATCTCTGCCGTCAGTTTAAATGTCAGGATTGAACTTTCGGCTACCCTTGCCCCTGTGAAAAAAAGCGTGCTGCTTTATGCAAATCTGAAGCCATGCAAATAAAGGTCTGCAGATGTATGGCATTTACAAAGCATTTCAAAAGGATGTGCAGGGTCAAGCAACAAGGCCATATGTTGTCGGCTGAGCAAAAGGGGCATCTGAACCACAAATAATTTATTTTAGAGATACTTGGTTTCAAATAAACAACCCCTCAGTTGTGTGAATGCAGAATATAAAGCTGTAAATGAAACACAAACTTGCACTCAGTGACCACTTTATTAGGTAGACCTGCACATAATGATGCAAATATCTAATCAGTCAATGTATTCAGACATGGTCAAGAGGTTCAGTTGTTGTTCCGATCAAACATGAGAATAGGGAAGAAACCTGATTTAAGTGTCTTTGACCATGGAATTGTTGGTGCCAGACAGGGTGGTTTGAGTATCTCAGAAACCTCTGATCTCTTGGGAGAATAGAGAGAATATACAGAGAATGGTATGGAAAAAAAAAAACATCCAGTGAGCAGCAGTCCTGTGGGCACAAACACCATGTTCAAGAGAGGTCAGTGGAGAATGGCCAGGCTGCTCAAAAAGCTGACAGAAAGGCGACAGTAACTGAAACACCCACGCGTTACAACAGTGCCTGTCAAACACTGACGTGGATGGGCTACAGCAGCAGAAGACTAATAAGTCCAAAAACGAAGTCTAATAAATACCTAATAAAGTGATCACTGAGTGTCAAAGAAAACATTACCTAGAAATTCACAGTATTAAAAACAGTACTTCAGTTCATAGGAGTGCGGATGCTGTACATTTTTCACTATTACTCTCAGATGTGGTTTGAATCCTATTGCTTTAGTACTCAACTGTAATATTCCTGACAGCTTAACTATTCCCTGTCAGGTCAAGCTTAAAGCCTAGATGTTATATAATATTATAATACCTTTGCAGTCATTCGCTGACTGAAACCGTCACTTCCTAGACAAATTATGTAGCACTCAATTCATTACATTACATTATTGGCATTTGGCAGACGCTTTTATCCAGAGCGAAATACAGTTGATTAGACTAAGCAGGAGACGATCCTCCCCTGGAGCAATGCGGGGTTAAGGGCCTTGCTCAAGGGCCCAACGGCTGTGTAGATTTTATTGTGGCCACACCGGGATTAGAACCACCGACCTTGCGTGTACCAGTCATTTACCTTAACCACTATGATACAGGCCGCTCACCTGGTCATACAGCACACCTGGTTACAGCCTGCTCTGACATGGATTAGAGTCATCACTGGGTCATACTGTAGTGCATTAGCCATAAGCAACATTCTGGAGAATAGATAACGTGTTACTAATTTACTTGCACTTGACTGCTTAAAATGTCCAAAAGCTTCCATGTCCTTTCAGAATTCATTCTGAAAAATTTGATGACTTCCTTAATTTAATTAACTTAATTTGTTATTTAGTTAACGATTTTATCCAAAGCAACTCACTGTTGACTGGAGCCCTGGAGCGCTGCAGGGTTAAGGGCCCAGGAGCTGTGTGGATCTCATTGTGGCTGCACCAGCGCTTGAACCAAAAAGCTCTCGGGTCCCAGTGATGTAACATAGCCACAAGGCTACAGGCTGCCCCTACACCAGGGTTCGGCAACCCTGGTCCTGGAGAGCCGCAGGGTGTGCTGCTTTTTGTTTTCGCCTTAATACCAGCAACTGATTCATACCCAAAAAACCAGGTGAGGCCAGTTAACTGAGTAATCGACCACTTTAATTGATCAATTAAGTGCTGAGTAACAACAAAAACCAGCACATCCTGCGGCTCTCCAGGACCAGGGTTGCCGAACGCTGCCCTACACCAAGTTTCCAAGGGAGCAGCAGGAATGAAACAGAAGCATGCTCTGACACAGTGACTGACACATGTATACATTAAACAGAGATAGAAGCCATTCAAGTTGAGCCGGGTTGTCAGAAGCCCACGGCATGCAGGCCTGTCACATGAATGGGCATTAAAGGCTGTCCAGCAGTATTGAAATGCTTGAAATGCTAATTACATGGTTAGAGTCAGGTTTATTCAGCTGAAGTGAACAGAGCCATTAGCACTGCCATTGCCACTGATCTGGAGTGCAGTGGACATGCGTCAGATCTCGGTGAAATACAGAAATATTTCTAATTCTAATTTTTTTCCGCGTTTGATTGATCTTGCCTGGTGCAAGTGAGACAAACAAAAGGACCAGGAAGCGGGATTTGCACTTTCATTTCATGATCAGATAAATTATAGAAAAGTACTTGCATCCAAAACATGTCAGTAAACTATAATTATTTCTGCAATGGAAATAATACAATTATGCACTACAGAGTAAGTGTGTGGAGCTTGCAGTCTAGAGGCTAAGGTACATGAGGAGGTTCAAGCTCCGGTGTAGCCACGATAAGATCTATGCAGCCGTTGGGCCCTTGAGCAAGGCCCTTAACCCTGCATTGTTCCAGTGGGGCTTAGACTAATGAACTGTAAGTCGCTTTGGATAAAAGCATCAGCTAAATAACTAATGCAAGGTGAAACAATTACGCATCTAACCCAGGTCTGAAGTGCATTATATGGAAGCAGTTCGCCATAACGCGAGGTCTGTAGAATATACTCCATCTCTCCGACCTTTGCTGTCTTCCGGGGGGAGAGCGGGAGTAAATGAGCCCGAGAGCGAGCCAGCCCGGTGCAGTACACGCTCCCCCTCCCGGGTCACGACAAGCGGACACGTCTCCGGCAGCGACGCTCTGAGACACGTACCGGCAGCCGCCGGGAAGCCCTGCCCGCTGTCAGCCGCGCCGCACGCTGGGCGCCCATCAAACCCCGCTCCGCCGTATTACACCGCCATCCACGTCCGGCTAAATAACCGTCTGCCACGCGGTTCCTCACCCCGCCAATCCCGCGTCACCCAGACCCGGGGCCGCTGCCGCATCGCCGCCCCGGTTCGCCGGCGAGGTTACATTTTCATTCCGTGACATTTATGCAAAGCGGGGCGCTCTCCGTTTAGCCGTGACTAGGGGGAGCGGCGGCGCCCAGGAGGAGCTGTCAGTCACCCCCGCTCACCTCCACGCCCGCCCGCGCCTCCACGTCCCCCGCCGTTCCCCTCCGAAGAGCAGGAGCCCCGCTTCCGCCCTTCTGGCGGCAAACTAACCTGCGCCGCCCAATTTGTACTGACGGACACGGCATTAAGAGAGAACGTCTCCCAGGCAGCGGGGCTGCGGGAAAAAGCGCCTCAATTAAAGCGGCCTTCGCTGGAGCGAAACCTGCCGCTTGCCGCCCCGGACCGCCTGACAGTCATCATTTCACCAGCCCTCCCAGGCACAGAGAGCTCCTTAAACGTCTCAGAATCGGCGGACGCATAAAGGCCCGGGCTGTTATTAAGCGTGCCCCGTGGTCCTCCGCAGGAGGACTGGTTAAGGCTTCCCTGCGCTCGGCCGTTCTCCTCGGTGATGGATGAAAGCGCAGACGGAGGTGACAGGAAAGCAGCAAGGAAGAAAAGCGGCGACACCTCATTCCCTGTCAGCGGCCATCTGCGGGAGAGCGGTCTATGAGGGAAGGGTCCGAGGTATTGGTCGAGAGGCAGCGACCCCTCCACCCCCCGGCCCCTCCAGCAATCTCCTTTTTAACGTCTCCGTGAGTAAACAAACCCCTGGGCCAGAACGGCCATGGGCAGGGGGCAATGATTGCCTGCTTCAGGGTCAGTGGCAGTGCGGCCTCCTCCAGGCCTCTGGGCCCAGCTGTGTCACGGAGTTCACGCGCATGAGCGCGACGCCGCAAGCTACGCATGGCCGCTGGGTTTCATACAGCTTCTGAAGCGAGATGAGGGAATATCGTAGCTATTGTGTGCCGAGGAACCGCACCTTACGTGGTAGGACAAGGACTTTGTGCTTCCTGGTACCTGTCCCAGCTCAGACACGTAATGGCTGCCATCTAATGTAGCAATGTTTTTGACGGAGACCTACTGATTACATTTGCATGAGCCAGTCATTCATCATTGACCTGCTGTCAGTTTGTGACAGCTCTGGCAAATTAGTCCAATCGTAATCAGACGTGTCATTTGTAAAGGAGGGCAGTATAAAATATTTATGTGCGCAAGACAAGAATGACATAGTGGACCATTGTGGGTCAACACCTCCATTCAGCTACAAACACTGTGATAGCCTACACAGAGCTGATTATCGGCAACCGCATACATTAAACTGGGAACAAGACAATCCCAGTAGTTACCAACACCAAAGTATATGCGGATATACAGTGGAAAGCCTGAAATTGGTAGCAAATAGTCAAGTCTTCAGGCGTTTTTTGGGAAGTAAGTGCTGAGGTAGACTAGACCGTCTATTCTGTATCTGTCCAATTGCTTCTGAGCTTCCAGCGAGGAGAGGCTTGGCATGCGGGCGGCTACAGGAAACGGAGATGAAAACATTTTGCGCGGCAGGCACTCAGCGATTCTCTTTTCACTTCCTCCTGGAGCCCTGCCGCCGCCATCGCGTTTCCACGGGAAAGAGAAAACGCTTTAAATGATTGATCGGATCGCAGCGGGGGTTTCCCTTGATGTTCATTTCTCTCCCCCCTCGTTCTCCAGGAAATCGGCGACGTGGGAACGCCGCTCCCCCCCAGCGTCCCCCCCGCTCGCGTATTCCGGGGCGAGCCGCAAGGGCGCGGAGACGTGTTCATCTGCCGACGACGCGGCCCGATCCAGTCCACCCCGCCGCCGGTCACATAAATCAAACGGCTGAGGGAGAGAGCGACCAGCGAGTCGGCGGGAAGTCCCAGTTTGGCCGGGGAGGGGGGGGGGCTCTCTGGGAGCACGTGCTGCGTTGGGCCGAAAAAAAGGCCCCGGTTTGCTCCGACGCACCGGAGCAGATGTGACCGTTATTAATCTTTTAATCTTGCTTGAGATGAGAAGATGGTCTCTCTCTCTGTTCGACCTCCCAGAACACTAGGGATCACCGACTTCAAAGACCGGAAGCTTCCGCAGGATGCCGGCTGCATTCGCATGGGACTTTCCAATGTCCTTAGCTGAAGTGAGTTTTGCCACAAAAAAGTGCAACTCGAAAAGGACAAATAAAATGCTTGTATCAGCAGTCTGTAAATGATCTTCCAACAACTTCCAATTTAAACAGGGGGGGGGGGGGGGGGGCAAGAAAGTAGCATATACCTCTAATTGTGAACCCTGGGAGCTGGCAGCCTAACATCTCTCTCCCTGCAGGCCCGAAAGAAACTACCATTACTTAAAGGTGCAGTTACCTGGGATCTCACTCTTAAAGGTGCAGTTACCTGGGATTTCACTCTTAAAGGTGCAGTTACCTCGCATTTCACTCTTAAACGTGCAGTTACCTGGGATTTCACTCTTAAAGGTGCAGTTACCTGGGATTTCACTCTTAAAGGTGCAGTTACCTGGGATTTCGCTCTTAAAGGTGCAGTTACCTGGGATTTCACTCTTATAGCTGCAGTTACCTGGGATTTCACTCTTAAAGGTGCAGTTACCTGGGATTTCACTCTTAAAGGTGCAGTTACCTGGGATTTCGCTCTTATAGCTGCAGTTACGTATGATTTCACTCTTAAAGGTGCAGTTACCTGGGTTTTCACTCTTAAAGGTGCAGTTACCTGGGATTTTGCTCTTATAGCTGCAGTTACCTATGATTTCACTCTTAAAGGTGCAGTTACCTGGGATTTCACTCTTAAAGGTGCAGTTACCTGGGATTTCGCTCTTAAAGGTGCAGTTACCTGGGATTTCACTCTTATAGCTGCAGTTACCTGGGATTTCACTCTTAAAGGTGCAGTTACCTGGGATTTCACTCTTAAAGGTGCAGTTACCTGGGATTTCGCTCTTATAGCTGCAGTTACGTATGATTTCACTCTTAAAGGTGCAGTTACCTGGGATTTTGCTCTTATAGCTGCAGTTACCTATGATTTCACTCTTAAAGGTGCAGTTACCTGGGATTTCACTCTTAAAGGTGCAGTTACCTGGGATTTCGCTCTTAAAGGTGCAGTTACCTGGGATTTCGCTCTTAAAGGTGCAGTTACCTGGGATTTCGCTCTTATAGCTGCAGTTACCTGGGATTTCACTCTTAAAGGTGCAGTTACCTGGGATTTCACTCTTAAATGTGCAGTTACCTGGGATTTCACTCTTAAAGGTGCAGTTACCTGGGATTTCGCTCGTCTTCTCCTGGTACACGGTGAAGCTGAAGGCGTAGCGGAGCGCTATGGCAGCGAAGAACATCTCAATGCAGATGATGAAGTTCTGCCAGCCAGCCGCCACGGTGCCAGCGCCTACGCGGTACCCGTCGATGAACAGGGCCTCGGGTATGACCCCACAGCGCTCCAAGATCGCCAGCACCATACCTGAGGTGTCAGACAGTACTGACATTACTGGAGGCTTTACCATGTCCTCCCCACTTACCATCCAGCTGTTAATGTCCCACAGAAGAGAATGGACCATGACAATACCCAACTACGAAAGCATCATTAAGCCTGTCTATTGGTTGATAAGTAGGTCCAATTATGAAAACAGAACTAAGTTGATAGCCATCAAAAGTTAGAAGACGGAGTTCAATAAAGTTGAATAAAGAAACATGTTACAGAATATAAATTCAAAGCAATCTCAATCCTCTAGGCCCACTTCTGTTCCTTACCAACTAAAATGTTAAGATAAAAACCAGAGCAAGAAAATTGATATATCACACCTGAACTGTGTGAAACTGGTCAAACAAGCAACTTCCAGGACTGAAGAAGTGTACAGGGAATTCATCTTTTATTCTATGCCCACCTTTTGATTTGTCTGAGATAACAGAAAATGGAAGGACTAAAATAAATGTGAAGGACAGTTGACTCACCTTGCCAGAAAGATAGGAATATGACAGATTTGATAGTGAGGAACTTGAGCACTGGTTCATACGGTCGCAGCAGGTCACTGGTGGCGAAGTAGAAGAGGAAGAGGGCATAGAGGGCCAAGCTGACAGAGAAGTTGTAGATGATGGTAATGTACAAGTATCCACCCGTAACACTGAGGGAAAGAACAAACACCAAAAATCTATTATGTACAGCTGTACAGTCAAAGTACGCACATTATTGTGTTACTAAATGAGACTGCACCCCTATTGAAATTGTGTCTATTTACAGTGATGTGCTGGATCAGCAATGCTTTGCGGTTGATTTGCTGCCAGTGGCCCACAGGCTCTTGTTAAGATCAATGGCACAATTAATTATATGAAGTAGCAGGCCATTTTAGCTGAAAACATGACTGCCTCTGTCAGGTGGCTAAGACTTGGCAATAGGTGGCCCTTCTAACATGAAAATGACTCCAACCATACCTCAAAATCAACACAGAAATGGTTCTGTGAAAATAAAAGTTTTGCAATGACCAAGTCCATCTATTAAAAATGTGTGGTCTATATTGAAAAGGCAGTCCACAAGCACATAAACATAAGAAACGTAATTACAAGGAGTTATTTAGTTTTTTGTCTTTCTTTTAATATTTATCAAGGGTGCCATTCATTCTGGACTGAACAGTGTATTCCAG
Organism: Conger conger; assembly: GCF_963514075.1. Taxonomy (NCBI): domain Eukaryota; kingdom Metazoa; phylum Chordata; class Actinopteri; order Anguilliformes; family Congridae; genus Conger; species Conger conger. The sequence goes on from NC_083761.1 coordinate 55,900,692, forward strand.
AACATAGAACAAGCAAGCAAATATATTGTGCTACTCTAGGAATTGCATATCAAGTTTAGCCAATTTTATTTAAATGCATTTTATATTAGATTTGAATTAAACACATTTAGGCACATTTGCCGTAAGCCAAAAGCACTACACTGCACATTACAGTTCATCACAATCTCGAATCCCCCTGATTTGCAATATTTGTGACAACATTTATTCCGATTGCTCAGTGATGTCTAAAATGGGTTACATAATGAATTAGATTAGTCGCAAAACAACAAATTAGCATTATTGCGTGTTTAAATGCCAGTGAACTGAACTAATACACATGCAGAGTCTCTCCAGCCCTGTGAAATAAGCATTCTGGAGTGGGCCAGGGCATGTCAGATATGCTCATGTGCATACAATGCAGACACCACCCCGATGCGTCAGAGACAGGAAGATGTGATCTGAATGTGTGAAAATGAACAGGAAGAGCCTACTGTGATCAACATTCAGCAGAAACGTTTGATGCGTCACAGCAAAAGTGACTCGATAGTATTTTGTTATGGATACTAGCAACGCCCACATAACAGCCTTCACCTATATTTAGTGAAAAGCATACAAAACATTTCCTTAATCTGTGTTTTTATGATGATAGCATCTGGCACTGTAGGAGGAAAATGTGATCCTTCCTGGCTTTAAAAGGTTTATGTGGTTCATCCTCACATCATATGAAGTTAGATGAATGGCCTGTTTCTCAATTACAAAGACATCTGCTGCTCTGATACCAGTTAGCTTTCATTTTAATTCCTTTGAATAAAAGTCATAGACCTATGCTTAGTCCTTAAATGCAATGGGAGAGGATACTAAAGCCATAGGTGACAAAGACCCATTACATAAGGATTCAAACTCAAATATGTCAAGTTAAAGGTGACCTAACTGCCCAAATCATTCACTGATAAAATACATTTACTACAGCTAGGAGAAAATATGGCAATTTTCTTTAGTAAGCCATCTCAACCATGTCACATTGTAACTAGCCAGCAGGCTAAAAGGACCCTTCCAACAGCTACCTAACTGGGGACTTGTGACACATTCGTCTAACAACAGGGCCAAACAAGGTCTTCTCATGGGAGGAGGTAAGAATGACAGAAAGACACAATGGCAGCTTCTGGCTCTTTTTTCGTCAGTGAATTTTTTGTGGTGAAGCCCAGAATACTGCATCATAACAACCGCTGTAGGCTACACGAAACCTGTTGGTTCTGCACAGCTGTCTTTTGTTTGGCCTGACTGGTCTCACATTCCTCTGCGGTATCAAAGAGAACGATTAACAACAAACAAGCCGGCACACAAACTCACCTGAAGTCTCCGTCGTGATATTTGCCGAAGGCCTGCAAGAGTATGGTGAAGACAGCCATGATGGGCTTTACAACACAGAACTGCAGAGTCGCCTGGAACCCATCAAAACAAGGAGACAAGGATGACCATCAAAAACCATATAAAAACATATTTTCTTCATAGTTATCATGATTCATCTATACATGCAAATTCATGGAAGGTTAAGGGGTTTACAGGCCCTATTAATGTACATGTTGACAGTATCAATAAAAACATAAAAAAGAAATGTGGTGCATCGATCAGAACACTGGTTTAATTATGATACCATATTTCCATCTTCTCTTTTTGTTCCAGTGGCAATGCATGGTATTGTAAATGCTCTATTTGTTATTTTAATATCAAACGCAAGCCCGCCTCTCAGGCACACATCAAATTAGAAACCATTTCTCAAATTGTTGATTTTATGTCTTGGCCACAGTCTGCCGGCGCAGTTGATTGTTAATACGGCTTTGTGTTTTCCCCTATCATTTGGGCAAAGTCCCGGATGAGCCTTGCACATTTTGATTCTTTAGGAATTAGTTCTGTTCCATTGCTGCTAGAAAAAAAAGTGCCTCTGGCTTCAAGCATCTGTACTGTAAAAACAAAAACAAAAACATCATTTCCCATTCCTCCTAGAATTCAGTTAATTATTTCAATAAACTCACTAATCAAAACAGATTTAATGTGTCAAGCCTGAACCTGCAAACAATGCGTTATTATGCATCCAAGACGCACATGAATACACTTGTGTGCTCGTGTGCATTATTGCACGTCTATCACAGAGATCTCTTTCCAGAAAAAAAACTAAAAAAACATAATCTCTGCATGTCAGATGTACTTAGAGGCCAAATCTTCATTTTTCCAAGACCTCCCAAAACTGGCATTGTCTACACCCTTTCCCTCCCCAACAAAACTCAAATGTCACTTTTCATCAAAGGCACCTTCTGTACTAGGAAGCCAAAGGTTCATGTTTTTCCAAACTTGACCACTTCCTTGATCCTTTCTTCCCTGCATAAGGTCGCAGCCTGATCACTCAGCATATTCCAGTCAGGGTGTACTTCTAGAAATTGGCCATATCCTACACATACCACCCAGTGCCTGATCAAGAGAGGTGTTAGTATTGCTGTTCTCATAGATCGTTGTTAGGCACATGGAGTATGTGAGGACAAATTATTCAATTTAATCTGAAATGATTCAGTTTAATTCTGCGTTCACCAAGGTACAGTGGAAAGTAATTATCTTATTTCTTATTTAATGTAATGATGTCTTCACAGGTCAGACAGCCATTTTGAATGTTAGTATGATTCAAGGTTATACCGTTTACCCTATGGTACCAAGTAAAATAATGCTATTCTTATCGATTACAAGGCTCTACGTGCCTATGGGAATGATGAGGTCCGCTGCTGTTGAGTAAAATGATTAGGTTTTGCATTCATACATACAGTACATGAGTTTTATTTTATTTTACATTACATTACTGCCATTTGGCAGACACTCTTATCCAAAGCGACGTACATCAAAGTGCAAAGTGCGCAGAAAGACCCTAGAGGGAAGTACAATTTCAAGTGCTGATGCAGAATGATGCATCGGTGTGCATTTGACGCTCACATTGCTCAGATGACCTATTCTAAAGCTTGCGTGATAGCTTTGTCAAAATTCCATATATTCCACTATGCCAAATAAATGACACTGGGGACAAAATATGGGTAATATAAAGACCGATTCATCTACTTCTATATGCACAAATGGCTTTAATGTTTTCCGAAATCATATCAAGATTATTTTCCACAGTTCTTGGAGGAAAAGCTGTCAGATGAGCCTGGCCTTTATAATAAAAACTCCCTGACCGCACCATAGCTCCAGAGGGGACAGCACAAGAGGAAGCGCTCTGCAGCAATGCCGGGGATCAATATCAAATTCATTCCACAGGCTCTTAAAAATGAGGGAACACTCGGTGGATCCACTGCTGTTCTCTCTCTGGACAGCCATTTTGTCCTCATAGCTCGTAACTAGTGGACAGCAAAGGTTAAGTACATCCTCCAATTTTCGAGAGCCAGATTTCAAATGGAAGTATTACTGGAATACATCAACTTATTCATTGCTTCTCTGATGCAATTACTTGTGTGTGTGTCTCGCGGTATAAACCGCAGCCATTCATATCAAAAGTAATACCCAGAGATGGTATGTTCATAACGGGTTTAATGATAGATTGATTCTTCTTTTTTGCCTGATGTGTGAAATTGTCCCTTCATAAAATCATATTCACATATTGCACTGATAAAATATGAAGCTACTGAATAAGTCTTAAACGTCTGAATCAATGATTGATTATTTCCAAAAAATAATAACAAATTGTAAACGCAGTGAGGGAATACAAGTAATCTGCCAAATATCCTGTTACTCATACATTGAACATGCAAAATCAAAACTCTACCTCGGGGGCCAAATCTGGGCCTTTTTGACCAAAAGTGAATTATACTATCAAAGATTTAACTACAAAATCTTATTTTGGGGGAAGTGGGACAGATGCTTTATTGATGCACTACTAGACAGAGCGATGTCACACATAAACAAGCATAAACTAGTGGATAGCTACTAAAAAAAGAATCAGCCACAATTCTCCAAAATCAGTCAGATAGTCACAGAAAAATAAGGCCATAAATCAGTTTGGGGACCCCTGTCGTAGGACAGCCAGAGCGACTCCACACCTCCACAATATCTCTTCTACTGTGCACTGTTTTGAAAAATAGTATAAAGCATGAACTATTTTGGTCTGACTGCGTATGCTTGGCACGGGATACAAGGTTGTGCTTTGAAAACACTGCACGCATGAGTTCCATTATACCAAGCATGGTGTTTATCTGTTCCTGTTTTTCTATAAAATATTCATTTTCAGTCTAGTCAATGTTTTGAAGACATACCCTTCAAATACAATTTTCATCAGGGTTGCACACCAAGTCTCTGCAGAATCCCAATACACTCTGGGAACGACGTCAAACTGACAGCCCACATTATCTCACTGTGCACACTGCCAATGAGGTCTAATTTGTTTTCACCCAACATCTACCAGTGACTGGAATGATAGGGTTTACCGGCCTGAGGCAGGAGAAGCTTTGAATAAGAGGCACGACAGAACCAGGAACCATAGCATTGGACCAAAATTCATTCTTGGAAAAACAAACATTTCCTGAGTAATTTATTCCTGACTATTTACGGAATACTGGGACAAACCTGTTTACAGAAGCGTAAAAACCCGATTGAGTAGCTCATTCCCACCAGGCAACAGGTGCCATACATACAGCTTGACCTATAAAAAAACAAGAGAAAGTAGAATGGCATCAGTCATTTTACCATGTAAACAAATGTATGCAAAATGTTTCTTCCAAAGGCACTGCACTTGAAAAACATTATTCCTCAGCATACTTGAAGTTCAATTATCTAAAATTAAATTACACTTCAAGTACTCACAAATACATTATTACAGGAAATAATTTCTCTCTAAAATTTAAATAGCATACACAAAGGGCAAATAATTGTAAGCAGCAATAATGTGATAGTCACAAAATGTTTTAAGAGTTTGAAAGACGGCTGTTATGACCCATTCTGAACCACGTTGTAGAGCAGACCCTTTGACACAAGTTTCTTTGACACTAACAGCATGCACAATGAGTTTACTGAGCTGGCCCACAATGTAAATTGACCCAATGTTTACAATGTGGTCAGAGCAAGTTCATAAACACAACCCGCAGTCAGAGTGCATTATCGGCTGGCATAGAGAAACGGCCGTCGGCAGCATCTGACTCAAAATCTCAAAATAATAAACGAGGAGCGCAGCGTGGCTTGCTAATGAGACGGCCCCTCAGGACATTGAAACAAATGGATCCTTCAAAACAGATTAAGAGGATACGGGACACAGGTGTGAGTGAAGCTCCTTAATGTCTTCCCAACACAACAGGGCCCGAAGCGCTTCACTAGCCCCGCTAACCGAAACTTCGTCCCAGAAGTGTGACGATTTCCCTTTTATCTACCGCCATTTATTGGCTTTAATTTCTTTTATTGGGTCTTTTCTTCGAAGCGTATATATATTTGCTCAGCCATCGTGTACCTAAATTAGTGCCGCAGTCATTTTTAATCTTAAATGGAGTTCACCTAATGAACTTCTTATCTGGGTAACATACTGCTGTCCCACTCCTGCTAATGACCCTAACAACATGGCTAACAACACGTTCTTTACTCTCAAACCACAAGATATTAGCAGCTAGGCTATCATTTTTTTACATCTTAAATAGTTTGATGTTGCTTACTATGCACTTAAAATGAATTGTGCATTTATTTTTAGTGGATTAAAGGGAAGGAGACTCAGTGCTCACTCACTGAATGGGTCTTCCTCGAATTTCAGACATGATGGCACTTTCCCCCCCCAGGTATTCAAAAGACAGACTAAGGAAGTTGTAAATGACAAACGCTGTAAAGGAAATTAAAAAAGAAAAGAGAACAATCAGTTATATTATGGCAAGAGTTTGTATTCGTCCAGTGCACCACCCAACCGTGAAAGAAAATTTCCATTATTCGATGCAACGTATAATCAAACGCAGATTGCAGATGTGTACTGCATGTAACATTTTGAGGAAAACTTCACATTTTAATCATGAAAATCTAACTACCCAAATTATCCTGCATGCTTTTCTGCTCTGAACAATGCAGTGATTCCTTTAAAAGTGGGCTTAATGCAAACCTAAAGCGGAGGTTGTACACTCGGAATCGCAAGACAGCTGTCTTGGTTGAATGTTTAATCAAGAAGCTATATTCATGTTTGAGAGGCATTTCATAAGGCCCGACTTGATCTTTTGAAATTATCATGTGGGCAATCTTGTGAATAATGTATGTCGCACTCGCAATTTCACAACTCTCCTTTTAAAATTGCACTTTATCCCTTCAGTCTGCAACTCACCCCCACAATTATAAAAACACACTCGCCCTTTGCTTATTGCGGCAATATACGCAAGTATGAATATGCTGATGAAAAACACTTCACAAGACCTTTGAGTTTTAATGAATTCTATATATCTAAACATCAAAACCTGCTGCTAAGTACATAATAAAAAGATAAGCACCTTATAGAAAGCATGAATGTGATATGTACATGTAAGGGCACTTGTTCAAAACAAGTTAAGAACAAAAAAAAATGTACATGACACAAACATGGACATGGCACAGACACAGTCTAGAGAAGGCTGTGAGCTGAAAACTGACCAGTAATACAAAACAAGGCAGAAAAAGGACTCCTATTGTTAGTAAAAAAAAAAAAGAAAACAGGTCGTGTGTTACCCCCAGCCTCTCTGTATTGTCTCTACACCAAACAATGCACCCTCCGGCCCTTCTTTATGTCAGCAGCACCCACGCCCGGCACTCGCACGCCCTGTCAATCACGTGTGTGGGGTTGAGTCCGGTGAGCTCTGAGAGAGACGTGGGCGCGAGAGATCTAACAAAGGCCACAGGAATGTTTGAACAGGGAGGAGCCTGGGGCGTTTTCTGTTTACCTTCATAGCAGTCCCGCACAGAGTCAAAGTAGACATAATACTGGTCGTTGCTGATAAACAGCAAACTGAGCCAGGAATCAAAGGCAAAGATGGGAACAATGAAGAGTATCCGGATGATGTAACGCTGCTCATTGGGCATGGTGTAGGAACGCAGGTGCATGTAGATCTGTAAAAAAAGAAAAAGAGAAAAAATTGCAAAAAACAAAGGCAAGCAGTTCCAGGCAACAAGTGGTTTCTTAAAGAAATGAATAAGAAAGGCCATATTTAAACAATTTGCATATCCTGAGGTAAGACTTTACAGTGGTGTGCAACATTTTTGGCAAAAAGCCTTTTACAATGAATATGTAAGTGAACAGAAGTGAATGTGACCTCTAATTAAAAAAAAAAGATTTTATAGTTTCAAAATAATAAAAAGCAAAAAGGACCTGTGCAAAAGTTTGGGAACCGAGTGAGTTAGTACTTTGTGATTACTCTGGAAACTATAACAGCCTGGAAACGTTTCCTGTAGCCTGCTAAGAGTTTTTCAATCCTTGCTTTGGGATTTTTCCCCCATTCTTCCGGGCAAAACACCTCTAGCTCAGAAATATTCGGCCTCTTTCCATGTACGGCATGTTTGAGATCTCTCCACAGATTTTCAATAATATTCAAGTCTGGGGACTGTGGTAGCCATTCCAAGACCTTCATCTGTCTTTCCTGGAGGTTGGAGGTTCCTTCATGGTTGATTTAGAGGTATGCTTTGGAGGTCTTGTTGGAATACCCAACCTCTCTTCAACTTCAAGGTCTGAACTGACCTTCGAACATTAGCCTCTAGAATTTCTGGATATTTGGTGGAATCCATTCTTCCTTCCACCAGCACAATATTTTGTGCACCTCCTGCTGCCACACGACTGCAGAGCATAATGGATCCACTTCCATGCTCAACAGAGTTGGCATGGTATTCTTCTCTACAAAGGCTTCACCATTTTTTTCTCCAAACATACTACCTTCTTTGGTGGTGGCCAAAAATTCAAATTTTTCAAATTCAAACCACATTGTCCCACAATGTTCAGGATTCTCAATGCTTTCTTTTGCATAATTCAGATGCTTAATTTTGTGTTGAGGTCATAGTGTTTCTGGAAACTCAGCCATGTTGGTCTTTGTTGTTTAAAGTATGTTGTATTGTAGCCCTGTGAACAGCTAAACCTGTGTCTGCTACACATTTGTGTGGGTTCATCTGAGCATTTCTCACCAGGTCTCGGACCATTCTATCTAAAATCTTTCTGGGTCTTCCAGACCTTGCTTTGACTTCAACTGTTCCACTTATCTACCATTTTGGTTTCGGACAGTGTAAATAGGTAGTTTGAAACACTGACAGAGTTTTTCTTGGAGGAAATAAACCATCTCCATTCTGAAATCCTTGGACAACTGTTCAGAGGAACCCATGGTTGTTAACACCAGACAGAACAGCCACTGCAGTTGGATACTTTAGAAGGCATGTAGTTACTTCAGAATAAAAAAAGCCCTGGAATTATACTCACCTGACTCACTGAAGCCCTAACAAGTAAATCACCTGGGTCTGGGCCTCATGTTCTTAAAAAGTAACAAAGAATAATCCAAATGGGTTCCCAAACTTTTGCACAGGGCTCCTTCCTTTTTTTATAACTTATAAACAGTAAAAAATGAAAATAAAAAGCAATCTTGCTTTAAAATTTGCAGAAAGGTCTCCGTACCATTTAGACTGCTTTCGATCACATACAGATTCATTGTAACAGACATTTAAACCAGGACTAGAAAAGTAAACAGACCGTTTGTGCCAAACATTCAGCAAACCAGCAAAGTGTTATGCCAAATTGAAAAATGGTTTTAGGACAGAACCCAACGTAAAAAAAAAATCAGTAATAATGACATCTATAAAATATGGATCAGATATAATAGCCCTATGCATTTAAGATTACATACTGCCCAGATATTTTCTCATTTCGAAGAACCCATTTCCTATTCAGTTTGACAAGCCAAAGGGATGGTCCAAAATATGTCAGAATCCTACTCATAAACCTCGCATTTTCTTAGAAGAAGCTGATAAATTGTCAGATATACAAAAATAATTGAAATCCTGCTTAAAAAGTGAGAGGTCCTCTTGTAAGGAGGTCTTGTAAATTTGGTAGAGAATGGCAATGGAAATTGGATGAGACAGTTAATTTTTCACCTGGCCGTCCTTGGCCAGTAATGCCGTAATGTGCCACGTTCCACATATTTTCACAGTGTCCATTTTGAGTGAAGATGACACATTATGGTTCTCCTTTGTGCCATACCCCCTTCTATATATCAGGCTTTCTCTCTCCCTCTCCCTCTCTTCCCCCCCCCCCCCCCCCCCACACACACGGACACGCGCACACACACACACACACACACACACACACACACACAATGTGATTAAACACCCATTACAGACCAGCCACTCCGACTGCGTGATGCATTTGGTGCTCTTGAAAAGGAAAGCAGAGCTGGTGGCAGGGGAGACTGATATCTTCCATTTTCTCTGAATGGGGGGGAAATCCTAGGCTTCCCAGCTCCATCACACTGACCCACCTGTGTGACAGAGCTGTGCTGTGGATAAAATAATGGCTCTACCACGCAACAACATCACACCGGACGGAGGCTAATAACAGCAGCTCAACATTTTCTTATTTAACTCCTGGGATGGCTCAAACTGTCCACCGTCGTTTTCCCATCACGGCTAGAAGGGTGCGAGTCAGTTAGTTTGAGACCAACCTTAGAACACCCACAATCATTTTTACAAAAATTTTGTAACAAGGAAGTAGCGCTATGTGATTATCACTCATGGGAAACTGGATGCTGCATAGTCTAATAGCAGGTTGCAGACACTTATGAGAACAGATGAGACTTGAATGAGAGCAGTGATGTAGCCCAGCACCTGTCCCTCTAGTTGTCTTCAGCCTGTTAGCATGCAGCTTGGGTCAGACTTAGAACCCCTGTCACTCACTGACACAGATTAAAGAGGGGCCGGCACTGATACAATCCATCACCACCACACATTGCTGTTCAGGGAGATTTATTTTTTATTTTATTCACAACACTGCAAATTAGCCAATGTTTTACGTATTACTGCCCTATTCACAACAATATCAGGATGTACATTATCAGATTAAGTAGAACCTTCTATATACATATATACATGCTCTAAGACACCAAGTCAATCTGTTGGGGGGGGGGGGGGGGGGTAAAAAAAAAAGAAAAGAAAAAAGATTAAATTGGTCTCATTCTCACTGATATCATATGCTTACCACCTGATATCATTGTTTCGGGCAAGAGCTTCTACTTAGCATGCTCTAGACTGGAGGGGGTGGATGCTACAAGCTCTGTTTTTGCGCTTATCATTGCTATAGTACATCACTAAGTGTTTTTGATTTCCTTCCGGTGCCTTTGATTGAGTCCTGGTTTTCAGTAAAATTAAACCAGTCCTACCCTATGGTAATATGAATGCTTTGGTTACATAGGCAATGTGTTTGGGGTTATCATCATCAGGATGAAGCTCTGGCCAATGAGGTTGGACAAATTCCGATGTGCACAGTCAGCCTTTGTTCCAGAACTCTTCTGGCTTGTCTCTGTGCTTTGTGGTGAATTATAAACTGGCCTTTAAATTCTTGCTACTGATGAGAGGTTTGCATCTTGCAGCTTAGCCTCTATAATTCTGATTTCAAGGACTTCTGCATAGGGTGGCTTGCAATATTTTCTCCCCCGCCCTCTGAAGACTGCTTGTGTTTCTTCACAACTCTTAGGATTAGTCTGTCATCAACTTGAGTTATTTCCCTTGGCCAACCTGCGTACAGTGTTTATTAGTCCACCATACATTTATTTCATTTTCAAGACTTTCCAAATGGCTGTAGTTGAAATACCCAGGTTCTGTGCTACCCTATAAATAATTTTGTTCTCTCAGTTTACAGATTAGTTGTTTATCAACTAACTAATTCTCTGGATTTGATGATGGTGTAAGCCTGCTGACTCTAAAAGCAATGACCACAGATGGAAATACAGGCTAAGATCCAGCCTGCGTTCAGATGGAATCTTTTTGCCGTCTTCCTGACATTCCCTCCACTTGCTTCAAGGGAGAATCCCCGAAATGCCAGGATGAAGTATGGCAGCCACAGCAAGCAGCACTCGATTCCAATTTATGAAAGAGGAGGGAGCAATTACATTCCCTCAACCCGTCATTTTCCCTCCCTCCTGCAAAGGGTATATAGGGTGCAAACCTCCAGCAAGAAGGGAATCCCACAATGCAAAGCTCCACACAAAGAAGATGAGTGAACAGTTTTGATCATAGTGAACAATCCATGCAAAAGGAACCTGAGTTAACTTAATTTCCCACACCTGAAAATGGGGGGAATCAACATAAAACATTCATTTCTATGAAATGGTAAAACACACATGCATGTAAACACCAAATAAAAATGGCTTGTCTGTGCTTTTACGCATATCCATATCATACCTAAATGGTAATTATAGAGAAAAAATGACAGAGTTCAATCCACCATTACCATACTTTTGGACAGTACTGTATTTTGCAGATGCGGATACCAGATCCCAGACCTTCCTGGCCAGGAATGCAGGGCTTTCCTATAAATCTCCCGCTCAGCCGCCCAATGCCAACCAGGAGTCAAAATATAGCCTGCAAGTATGTGTACGCGTCTTTCTTCCTCTCCCTCTCTCCCTCCTTCTCTCTCCCTCACATCGCAGGCCTGTGGCCTTTGACCTACTTGCATCCCAGGCTCAAGGATATACGGCCCATCGTATCAATAGAGAGCCAGAAGGGACACTTCATCTTAAATCCTGGAAAACATACGACTCTGGGAGACCAAATAATAAAAATAACGGTTTGTGTGATTTTAAGCGATAGAGGTCACTGCACACTCCTCCAATATGCATGCTATATGATAAGACCTAACCAATCATTGACTTTGTTGTACTTTATGCTATTGTATTAATCACGTACCAATCAGAAGTAGATTATGTATGTTGTTATATTCCACTCTATGTTTGATGTATATATTAGCAAGACGTTTTTTGATAAAATATGGTAGAGATTCAGTTCACTTAAGTAAGTACTGGGGCTCATTCCAATCCCTTATTTTTTCTCCTCTTTTTTCTTTTCTTTTCATGAGAGGACAGGAAAAGATGAAAGAAAAATAAGTGAAGACGAGGAAGTTGAGAAAACGCAAATTAGGCAAATGGAATGTCCTTGCTCCTTCAAACGTCAGTTCAAAGCCACGTCAGTTACAGTCGTATGAAAAAGTTTGGGCACCCCTGACAATTTCCATTATTTTCATTTATAAATCATTGGGTGTTTGGATCCGCAACTTCATTTTGATCTATCAAATAACTGATGGACACAGTAATATTTCAGTCGTGAAATTAGGTTTATTGGATTAACAGAAAATGTGCAATATGCATCAAAATTGCATCAAGAATCTGTCACAAAGTTGAAGTTACGCCGGGGCTGGATATTTCAACAAGATAACGACCCAAAACACTGCTCAAAATCTACTCAGGCATTCATGCAGAGGAACAAGTACAATGTTCTGGAATGGCCATCTCAGTTCCCAGACTTCATTGAAAAACTGTGGGATGATTTGAAGCGGGCTGTCCATCCTCGGCAACCATCACACCTAACTGAACTGGAGATGGTCGAAAATACCTTCATCCAGGATCCAGACACTCATTAGAGGCCATAGGAGGCTCTACTAAATATTGATGTGATTTTTCTGTTGGGGTGCCCAAATTTATGCACCGGTCAAATTTTTTTTTTTGATGCATATTGCACATTTTCTGTTAATCCAATAAACCTCATTTCACTACTGAAATATTACTGTGTCCATCAGTTATTTGATAGATCAAAATGAAGTTGCGGATCCAAACACCCAATGATTTATAAATGAAAATAATGGAAATTGTCAGGGGTGCCCAAACTTTTTCATACGACTGTACATACCTGAGAGGTGGATCCACAGGTCGATCTTTTATACATCGGGCTTTCCGAAAAAATACTTTTGCAAAGGAGGCGCTGATGTTTTCTCGCTCAAAGGAAAGATTGGGAGTTCATAACTTCTACTTCTAGCTCCTAGAAGGAACATTTAATGGATTGGGATGTTCTTAGAGATAGCGGCGCTCGATCGATTTCCGGGTCAGGAGCGAGGAAAGGAAAAAAGGCTGTGATTGGAATGAGCCCCTGGACTCAAATAAAACCTCTTTCTTCTTGGAAATAGCTGGTCGTGCCTGTTGCTGGTCTCTGCCCAACACCGCTGACAAAACTTTAGTAAATTAATCTGGAGCGGACATGAATTTCTTTCAGTATAGACCACAATGCCTCCATAATTTACACCTTTCATAATGCATCTGAACAACCTATGTTGCTAAGCAATGATGGGTCCAAGAGGGACTGTCTGGCATGGTAAATGGTAAATGGTGGCCTATCGCGTAGTGGTTAAGGTAAATGACTGGGACAGGCATGGTCGGTGGTTTGATCACCAGTGTAGCCACAATAAGATCCGCACAGCCGTTGGGCCCTTGAGCAAGGCCCTTAACCCTGCATTTCTCCAGGGGAGGATTGTCTCCTGCTTAGTCTAATCAACTGTACGTCGCTCTGGATAAGAGCGTCTGCCAAATGGCATTAATGTAATGTAATGGCAGGCATTTATATAGTGCCGTTATCCAAAGTGCTGTACAATTGATGCTACTCATTCACCCATTCATACACACACACTCACACACCAACGGTAATTGCTTGCAAGGCACCAACCAGCTTGTCATATAGGGGTTAGGCGTCTTGCTCAGGGACACTTCGACACAGCCAGGGAGGGAACGAACTGGCAACCCTCCGATTGCCAGATGACTGCTCGTACCGCCAATGTCGCCCCCCCGACATCTGCTTATGGGCACCTTGTGAAACCCCCTAAAGTTTTCATGCAAGAAGCGCTATTGTTGCTCATTTTGTTTCCCACTAAAACACACATAGAATGAATTGTAAATTCTGATTGTAAATGAACATCAAATATATTCTTTAATTATTACTTGGGTATTACAATAGCAAAAATGTCCAGTCTGCTAAAAGGGTCTAAGTTATTACATTTGTATTGCAAATCTCCCACTTCATTATTTCTGTAGCATTTTCTGCTTTTCCAGTTTCAACTTTCCTGAAAGTATTAATGTGAAAGCATATTTAGGGCTCTATTTTATAGGACACCATCTTATTGTAAGGTCTAAAGTGCATGGTGTAAATGCAATTAGTGCAAATGCACTTTTTGCTATTTTAACAGAAGACAAATTGAGCACTTGGCTCAAACGGGCAGAATTAGGCACTTAATAATAGGTGTGATTCTGGTGCAGCATGTAAAAACCAATCAGTTAAATACATGCATAAAATAAAAACTGTAAAAAAGGGTGAAATTTGAATTAACCTTTGTTTCATGAGGGCTGCATTGTAGTGTTCCACCTAATTAATTCAAACATCTGAAGCACATTTTCACTCCTATTACAGTGAATGTTCGTGTGAGTTTGGATTGAATAAATACTCTGTTTTACACATGACATATAGTGTCATCAGCCAGGCCGTTAATGTACAGCTATTGCCCCCTAACAGCCAGACCTCCACAGGGGGCCCCAGAAAGACTGCGGGAATGACAGAGCTGGCCAATTTAAAGGAGACTTGGCTCGATACAGGATGATTATTGAATACATGTACAGTATACATGCAGCATCACAAATCAACTGGATGGTGATGGAGTGGGCCTCCTTACAGTTCCATGTATAAGTGTTCTCTGCTGGGGTGCACAGTTGCATGTGCATGCAATCAATGTCACCGAGATTCACCATGAACTCATGTTTTACCCATTCTTGGCTAGCGGGTGCTGTGGGGAATTGAATGCATTCACTGGCATGTCCGACAAGGCTTGGGCTGTCTGAATGTACACTCACCGAGCACTTTATTAGGCTTTATTTGGTATTTATTAGACTTATTTTTCTAGACTTCTACTGCTGTAGCCTATCCATTTAGAGTTATGATGCGTTGTGTGTTCAGAGATGCTCCTCTGCATACCGCTGTTATAATATGTAGTTATCTGCATTACTGTCACCTTCCCGTCAGCTTTGACCAATCTGGCCCCTCTCCTCTTGAAGCCTCGTTCTCGGTGAGTGTATGTCCGAACATGCGACAGATTGGGGTAAGTCTCCAATTGTACTCAGGGGATGCTGGAACAACCCACTCGTAAACAAAATGTAGCGCAGCCATAACTTTCACAGCAACAGGGAGCGCATAGGAACAGCAGGCACTTGTCTTCAGCTCATCTGTCAGGAAGTGACAGGTGTTTGTTACAGCCTGTCAGGACAAATGCAATTTATGGCGATATCCCCCTTCCCTGAGAGACAGGTATGTGGTTGCCTAATGGACCCTTGCCTCGATCATCTCCCAATCCTTTGTCCATACAGCCACAGGTAGGCCGGGGTATAACGTTCATCCATTGCACGTTGTTTATTGCAGCAAAACTTTGTCGCTGGAATATAAACTGGCCTTATCAGATAGGAAGGTGTATACAAATTGTACACCCTCCTATTTATACACCATTAAATTTACAATGAAACAACTTTGTCATGACTTAAGACCAGGTTTTTAGTGGTCAAATGCGCAAACACTTTCCGCTGCATCCAAATAGCAATACGTCAACAATACACCTGACCAGACCTCATCTTAAGACTGACCCACCCAGATGGGCAACAAGTTCACTTGAAAGTTTGTTTAAACAATGTGGCCGCTGGATAGTAAAATGACTGTGTGGGTCTCAAACTAGCAAATACACTTCTGCATTGTTGCCCTAGTGGAGAGTAGTAGAGCCCTAAGGATCAATGCAATAAGAAAACAACCACGAACAATAAGCATGTGGCATGAAACATTAAACAAGGCAGTTGAAGCAATAGATTAACAGTTGTTCACAAAATGAAGGCACATTTTGTCACCGTTCGTGAGCCACAGTGGTTCTATTACTTGATCACTTCACACTGAATGAAAGAGGGGTTACATACACAAAGCAATGGAAAGGCAGAGTGAAGTAAAGCTAATTACAGTAATGCATGCTCCTGCATAGCATTGATAAGCATCAATGAATATGTAGCTTCCATTTCATTTTGAAAAAAACAGTGCAAGTTGACATACAAAATAGATTCAGTTCAATGCATTACTTTCACAATTACTATAATGCATTATTATTAGTATTACTTGGTAGTAGTTATCATACCGTCAGCAATTTATCAGTGTGATAGGCACAAAGATAGGCACAAAATTCTAATGGCAATCATCCAGAGGAGCCATATGCAATATGAATTGATCTGCCTCCCAATGAGTGGGTGGATACCACACTATTCTCCTTCTTACTCATCAGCACACATCACACGCCACAACAACAGTACAGATGCCATCATGTAGGGTCCTAAAGAGCTCAGGGAAATCTATAATAAATAAACAATTTACCTGATGCTTTTATCCAACGCAACTTACGGTTGATTCGACTAAGCAGGGAGCAATCCACCCTGCAGCAATGCGGGATTAAAGGCCTTGCTCAAGAGCCCTGAGGGATCTTATCTTGACTACACCGGGGCTTAAACCACCAACCTTCTGCATCCCAGTCATGTACCCGAGGCACTAGGCTAAAGCTTGCATTCAGTCAGCACCAAGATTATCAGTGTGATAGTAAACTGAAAAGAAACCTGAAGATTTCCTGAAAAACAGGTTTCTCCACATCATCCTTTCAAATGGACCATTCTTGAAAACTTCTGTACACTTAAAGATTATTTAGCGCTAAGGCTTAGAGGTCCTTTTGAATCAATAATTTTCATGTTTGCATTGTGCTCTTATCAGGGGCAGCAGTCCTTACAGCTTTATTGTGCAGTCGACTTTGGTCAAGGACGGACCTTTCCAATACCAGCATTCTTCTGCCACTGTGACAACCCGGTACAGTACAAACACAGCTTGTACAAACAAGCAGATACAGATTTTTTGGGGCGGTATAACCAAAATCCTAGTGGTGTCTGAAAAGATAAAGTCCTGAGAGGGAGGGTGGGGGGGGGGGGGGGGGGGTCATCGTGTGATCGTTTCATAGTGTTCCCACGCCTGAGTGAACAACTCACTTGTCTGTCTGGCATGCGTTTGCATTACCGTACCCACCACAGTAACATTTGGCAGTCAGTTGCTATGCTTCCCACACAACTGGAAAGCAAGGGTGGCAGCAAAAAGACTATCCAAACCCTCAGGACTCTCATTACCTGACACAAATTCCCTTTTATTTGCCACTCTGCTGTTTTTATGGTTTGTTAACTCTGCTTCCACTGCAATTCTTTGTGGCTTCCCAGTACATTTATAGCTACCACACAAACTTAAACACTTCAAATACACCTCAGGCCAAACAACAGATTTTCACTCCGTGCTGGTCACTAGTGCGCTCGATGCGCCCTGTGTGTACAATGTGAAACCAGACACAGGTAAAACAAATAAATAAATAAATAAACAAATAAAATAAATAAGGGGAGGTTGGCATGATAGGGAGAGGCAATGTGAAAAAGACCCCAGCCGAGGATAGAATTGCTGAAACACAAAAGCATCGGTCTCACCTGGTGACAGGTGATGAGCAATGCTGACCAGACAAAGATCCCCGAAAGGGCCTGCGCAGTGGTGGTGTTCAGGAAGAGCTGGTCCCCCTTCATGATGGTCCGATTTCCAGAGCGAACGATGGTCAGATTCATCATATTCACATCCCTGGGAAACGCTGCCGAGATGAGCTGAGAGGCAATGTCATCTGCCGAAGCCCCAGTCACCCTGGGGAGATTGTGGTTTACCATCTCTTCCAAAGAACTGCAGAGAGAAAAAGCAACAACATAAATGCTGAGATTAAAAAGTGGACTTTGGAAAAGTCTTAAAGAAACAAATGTCAAGAGACTTAATCTTGTCCCCCAAAGTTCATTTTCTCATTTCTTAAATTAAGCACTCGTGGCCTGATAAAGAGAAAGCAATGGCACTTCAGTGGTATTGCAGAAGCAGTAATAGCAAAATGAATTATGTCATTTTGAAATTGATTAAGTAAATAAAACCATAATGGGACAAAATGACTTTTCTTTGGGGATATAAATTGATGTCCAGTCCCTGCAAATAATTCCAAATGGAAGAGGTATTATTGGTACACAATAACATATGCCGGCGCAAATAATGTTCTTCAGAGGAAAAGATATTGGCCTTTAGTTTCATGCGATTCAACGTTGGTCTCACTTCTGACAAATACGTCTACACCGGCAATGAAAATCAACAATTGCAACTGTAATTACTGTATTTTGTTCACAGCGAAACTGAAAAAGAGTGTGTTAATTTCCTTTTACAGTCGCAGCCCAAGGCTCATATCAGCTTAAAAGTGCTAATATTCAGCAGTCTTAAGTCCGCTTTACATAATACTTCCCGGAGAAATAAATCCGTCGGATATATTTCTACAAATAGCCTACTGGTGTGCTTTTCGTTTTTTAACAAAGCAACGCTTTGCATGTCACTAATAAAACACTCTTCGCAAAAGCACCACCACGACACTGTGTTTCAACTTCTAAAAAGGTATTTTGCAATTCGACATTTCTAGTGCTAATAAAACAACTAATGAACACAAAAATGAGTAATCGTGACAGACATTTCAGGGCACTGTCTCAAAAAAAGTTAATTAATTTGTCCAGTTGGTTGACTAACCAGCCACGGTTCCGTATTATTGCTACAGTAGTTATCACTTATCGGGAAAAAAACATACGTTTGTGTGTTGCTGCTTGGTTTTCAGAAAACTGTTCGCCAACAGATCGCTAAAGTACTTGAGTAAATTAGAACAAACCTTTTTATCTCCGTCATATCAAATTATGAAGGTAGACAAGCGATTATTCCAAAGGGCTACATTTCCAGTTGATAAAGCGGATATACATTTCCTGGATTGACTAGGTGACATAGGTGAAACGGCTTCCTTTCATAGACTCGCCTGGCTAGAATGATTCAACGCTTCCTGGTTAGCAATTCGACGGGGTTAAAGTCCATAGCAAATTGGCAGGTCTCAGAGGTTTTCGAAACACATGAACATGCAAAATTGCAAGAAAGTCGAAGGGTACTGTGTCGTACTACAACTACTACTACGATGCTATATGTAACATATGCTAACATATGCTTTTTCGTAGCATTACAAGCGCCATGTAAAAGTATTTCCCCCCTTCCTGGTTTCCTCTATTATTTTGTATTTGGTTCCATATCTTTAGACAAAATGTAATATTAGAAAATAAATTTCTTTAATTGCTATTTAATTTCTTTAATGAAATAAATAATCAAACACCCAAGTCACCCTGTGAAAAAAAGTAAACTGTAGTCGAACAATTCGTATAATTTGCTATTAGTGGTTCACATTGCTATGGAGGTATTTTAGCTCATGTTTCTTTAATTCAGACTCATTCATAGGTTTGGTATGCCATGATCAAAGGAAACTCTAAAAGACATGAGAAAAAAAGTTGTTGAAATATACAGACGTGGTCAGATTTGTTGATAGCAGCAGTGCAATGCATACAATCATGTAGATACATCTCAGAAGCTTCAGTTAATGTTCACATGAACCATCAGAATGGGGAAAATGTGATCTAAGTGACTTGGAATAACTGTTGGTGCCAGACAGGATGGTTTGAGTATCTCAGAAACTGCTGTTCTCCTGTGATTTTCACACACAACAGACAGAGAATGGTGCATTGTTAATGAGAGAGGTCAGAGCAGAAGGGCTGGACGGGTCAAAGCTTAGAGGAAGGTGACAGTAATGCAAATAAACACACATTACAACAGTGGTATGCATAAGAGAATCTTTGAACGCACAATGTGTCAAACCTCTAAGTGGATAGGCTACAGCAGCAGAAGACCAGTAAAACGAAGAAAAAAAATCTAACAAATACCTAATAGTGCTCATTGAGTGGAATGCTTTATTCCTCCTGAAACGTGATGAAATTAAAAGCTATTTTGTTTGCATGTATACTTGCATGCATTGGTATGTCATAGAATAAAGCAAAGAAGTTGTGAAAATGACCGGGACACATTTGTTGGTACACCTTAGAAAAGATAATAAATAATTGGATTATTGTGATATTTCAAACGACTTCATTTATTTAATTAGTATCACACATAATCACAATCTTGTAATCAGTCATTCAACCTATTTAAATGGGGAAAAATAGTCACTGTGTTGGTATCATTGTGCACACTGAACATGGACCAGAGAAAGTAAAGGAGAGTTGTCTGAGGAGATCAGAAAGACAATAATAGAGAAGCATGGTAAAGGTAAAGGCTACACGACCACCTCCACAAATACAAAGAGGTCCTTGAAAAAAAACCTGCTCTAGACCTCAGACTGAGGCGACAGTTCCCCTTTCAGCATGACAATGACCCAAAGCATACAGCCAAGACAACACTGGAGTGGCTTTGGGACAAGTCTTTGACTGTCCTTCAGTGGCCCAGCCAAAGCCCAGACTTAAACCCCATAGAACATCTGTGGAGAGACCTGAAGATGGCAGTTCAGACACTTCCCATCCAATCTGACAGAGCTTGAGAGGGTCTGCCAGGAAGAATGGGTTAAACTTCCCAAATCCAGGTGTGCAAAGCTTGTAGAGACTTACCCAAGAAGACTCGAAGTTGTAATTGCTGTCAGATGGCCTCTACAAAGTACTGAATTAAGGGTCTGAATACTTACAGTCAGCTCCAGAATTATTGGCACCCCTGGTAAATCTTCACCAAAAGTGTTGTAAAAGAAAAAAAACTGTTATTGACATAAGATTTATTTTACAACATGGGTAAAGTAGTGCGCTTTATTTTAAATAATGGAATCAACAAGTTTTATATTTTATATATATATATATATATATATATATATATATATTTCCCCACAACTATTCCACAATTATTGGCACTCCTGGTTTAATAATCTGTGCAAACACAACGTATTAAACCAGGCAACGATGGCAAAGATGACAGCCACAAGTATTTTCCTATAATTTTCAATAAGGTTAGAGAACACATTTGGAGGGATTTTTGACCATTCTTCCATGCAAAACATTTCAGAATCATTGATATCCTTGTGATACTCCCCTCTTCAGTTCAGACCACAGGTGTTTCATGGGATTTAAATCTGGAGACTGAGATGGCCATTGCAGAACATGGTTGTTGTTTTTAATTAACCATTTGTATGTGGAGTTTGATGTGTATGACCAAGACCCAGCTTCCTAGCAGAGGCAACCAGATACCAGATTCCTTTGATTTTATTGTGCTATTGATCTTAAATAATGGCCCTGGACCACCAGCAGCAAACCATCTCCAAAACATCAATGACCCACTGCCATATTTCACAGTAGGTATGAGGTGCATCCCCATGTATGAATTCCATTTAATGCCATTAAATAAAAACGAAATGTGCTGGTAGACTAGATACTACAGAATGGCTACACCTGGCTCTAGCCTCACAGCTAGACATAAAACAAACCAAAACAAGTCATGCAAATGCTGACTTAACTGTATTGCAAACAGTATCAAACCTGAGAGTCAAGCAAACCAAAAAATAGTCTTCAAAGAAATGAAGCAAAACTGCCCGTTTTTTGCTTGCTATCATGTTACCAGTTGAGTATCAAGTGTCACAAAGGTGTATGTGTACGGTAATATATTTTTCTTACTAACACAAAATAAAAGCATTCACCAGATGGAAATGGTTAAAGGTAGACATTACAGATCACATCTCAACCAATCCTACAGAAAAATTGCTCAAACTGGGTTTTTATACTGTAGCTATTTCTCAGTTAAAGCAGGCTAGCTAATAAGCTCAACGTATGGGTCCAATTAAAGCCACAAAACTCTACCCATCTAAATGTTTTCATTTCTAACATAAATCATGATAAAATTAGCATTTAGTCAAAGACATCCAGGCATATTATGTACGCACGCATTCCTACTAAATTGTTAATACTATTAATATCCCAAGAACAGCTGTGGCCTTTGATATGCTATGGGGTGGCTGAAGAAACTCTTTTAAAGTTTAATCAGGCTTTAATAGAGGTATCTTTAAAGACAGATGAAAGCTGTTTACTCGGGGGTTTCTTCACAGAACCACCACGTCAGATTCTCCATAACACGGTTCTATTATAATCCTAAACCTCCAGCAAGAAGCACAACACTTTAAAATAATGCCATACAGTACAGATCTACATTAATTTAAGAAGAAATAATAACATACATTTCTCCATAATGTAAAGTAATAATCATTACATATACATTTTTATGTTGTTAAAAAAGTACCTCACAGGCTCAGAATACAGTACCTGTCTTTAGCCATTCTTTGTACATCTGCAGCCTATATCACATTACTATTAGAGGCTCAGTTTGTGCCATTGTTTGTGACATTGCCAGTGTTTGCTTTCAACTTTAAGTTCAATTTTCATCTTCATTTATTTACAACAAGCAGGGTTTGGCAGGGCTTCAATGTGTTTGTTTGACTCACCATTTGTTGCTTCAGGCGTGGTCAGCACCGGGTTATGGATGGTAGATGAGTTGATACACAAAACTAAACTAATCTTTTAAACTGCCTTCTAAATGATGTCAAATATAATAAAATATAATGCTTGATTTATGCTCCGGTAGCCTTTGTATAACACTTGAAAACCTTATCTTGCCGAGAGGCCTGCTTCCATGCTTTCATTCACTGTTCACATGTGTCACACTGACTGGTGGCAGCCATCTTACTTTTAACCCTTGACCCAAGGGGTGCACACCTCTAAGTGCAGTAGCCATACCTGACCAGTGGGTGGCATAACATGAGAAAACTACCATATACTATGGGCTAGGCTTCAACAACTGAAAGACAACATATCAAATGACACTAATCAAGCTCTTTTCCTTTCCACAGCCAAAGGTAAGTAACACACAAAACATAAAGGTTTCCTTCTAGGAATAATGGCTCCAACAGGCTCTATTCTGCTAAAATCCTTCTTGTGAAAACAAGCAGGATAATAGCACATAACATAATCCTCCTCATTCACCATCTGATATATTTGTTTCCACTAAGACTATCAAAACCAAGATTGATTCATTTGTCAGCATTATGTCTCAGAATTAGGTTAACCTGTTTTTTCTTTTCTTATTCCTGAAGAATTGCCAATAGGGCTTGGCAGAGAGATGGTATTATTTTTCATATCCTGTTATATTTATGTTCTGAAACGTAAATACTGTTACCATATATTTAAGCTTCCTTCACCTCATTGTCAAGTAGTGATATGCAGATATATTACAGCTGCACCTTCATTTCTACTTTTGTGTTTTGTTATTGTAAATCTTTCAAAAATCCCACATTGTAAATTTATGATTTAGTCATGTGATACAGAATACTGATGCAGTACAAGTGCTATTACAAATAGTGAGTCTTGTAACTGGCTTTTATTTAGAAATACTGTGTAACAGTAGTTCCGCTCATGTAATAATATACTGCAATTATTTTTGGATTGTGCTGGATTAAAGCAATATACTGTATGGGTAAATCATTTTACTTTGGTAAATCTGTATTTCTGGAAACATGTTCGATATCATTCTAAACATATAATGTGCATATACACTCACTTATTTAGGTAGACCGGTACCAGTAATGCAAATACTTCATTAGCCAATCATGTGGCAACACCTAAATGCATAAAAGCATGCCAATCAGGAGGTTCAGCTGTTTTTCAGAATAAATGTCAGAATGGGGAAGAAATGTGATCTTTGACCATCAAATTATTGTTGGTGCCGGACAGGGTGGTTTGAGTATCTCAGAAACTGCTGTTCTCTTGGAATTTTCACGCACAGTGAACAGTCTCTGGAGTTTGCAGAGAGTTAGCAGTAGTTCTGCGGACAGAAATGTGTTGTAATGACTGTTGGTCAGAGGAGAATGGCCAGACTGGTCGAAGCTGACAAGAAGGTGACAGTAACACAAGTAACCATGCATTAAAGCTGTGGTATGAAGAAGAGCATCTCTGAATACACAATGCGTCAAACCTCTAAGTGAGTAGGCTACACAGCAGAAGAAGACTTAATAAGAATAAAAAATAGGTCTCATAAATACCCAAAAAGTGCTCATTGAGCTTACATGGATATACATATACAGACAAGTATCAGGTGTTCAAATGTTTGTACATGACATCATAGATATTCACTGAAAGATGTGTTTTTGTTGCACAAAATCTAGGCTGCCTCCAGTTGAGTGAAAAAGGTTTCCGAACCTAATATTTCTGGCACCGAGCCACTCCAAACTAAATTATTACTCCTAGGGTGCAGTGAAAATTGATGTGGGGAATTGCTTGTACATCACAAATGTCAGACAGCTTTGCTAATCTCAAAAATGTGTTCATACTTAGGGACCATTACATTACATTACATTATTGGCATTTGGCAGACGCTCTTATCCAGAGCGACGTACAACAAAGTGCATACCCATAACCAGGGATAAGTTCGCTGAAAGACCCTAGAGGTAAGTACAATTTCAACTGCTACCTGTACAACAAAGATAAGGACAAGGGCCATTTTTATTTATTTTTTATTTTTTATTTTATTTTTTATTTTTTTTTGAACAAACAAACAAACAGAGCAAAAGTTACCAAAGTTAACTATCCAAACACTGCTTACCTAGCCAACTAAAAATACCGATACACAAAGCAAGTCACAGAGACAACAATTAAGGTTCACAGGGAGGTAGGGAGGGATGGGGAGAGGTGCTGCTTGAAGAGGTGTGTCTTCAGCTTGCGCTTGAAGGTGGGGAGAGATTCTATAGTTCTGACCTCAACGGGGAGTTCGTTCCACCACCGTGGAGCCAGAACAGACAGTAGTCGTGAGCGTGAGGTGGAGGTTCTGAGAGGGGGAGGTGCCAAGCGGCCTGTGGAGGCTGAACGAAGAGGTCTGGCAGGGGTGTAGGGTCTGATGATTTTTTGCAGATAAGCTGGGGAAGACCCTTTAACTGCTTGGAAGGCTAGCACCAATGTTTTGAATTTGATGCGAGCCATGACAGGCAGCCAGTGGAGGGAAGTAAGCAGGGGGGTGACGTGTGAGTATTTGGGAAGGTTGAAGACCAGACGAGCTGCTGCATTCTGGATGAGTTGGAGGGGTCTGATGGCGGACGCTGGGAGGCCAGCCAAGAGGGAATTGCAGTAGTCCAGGCGGGACAGAACCATCGCTTGGACCAGGAGCTGGGTCGAGTAGGGGGTGAGAAAGGGGCGGATTCTCCGTATGTTGTATAGGAAGAACCTGCAAGACCGGGTCACCGCCGCAATGTTCTCGGAAAGGGACAGTCTGCTGTCCATCACCACGCCGAGGTTCCTTGCACTGGGTGACGGCGTGAGTGTGGTATCCCCGAGGGAAATGGAGAGATCCAGATGGGGAGAGGTATTAGCAGGTCCTTTGTATTTTGTACTTTGTACTTACGTACACTCTTAACATTTGCTTTCATAGTATGCTACAAATCAGATTTACTGCACAAAGCATCAAATTAGGTACACACTATCAAAATCAATGTCAACAATGTAAGTGAAATATCTCATACATTTGTGGTCCTCTGGTCAAAATAATGACATTAATGGCATCAGTTATTAGACTAAACAGGAGACAATCCTTAAGGGCCTTGCTCAAGGGCCCAACGGCTGTGCAGATATTATTGTGGCTACACTGGGGATCAAACCACTGACCTTGTGGGTCCCAGTCATGTACCTTAACCACTACGCTACAGGGCGGTTTTGTTAATTATCTCCTGCCCATTTTGTTCTGTTCCACTCCGCACTCCATCTTGCTCAGAACAGCTTAGAAAAAAACAATATGAATATCAGGAGAGCTGATGGTAGCATCGAACACAATATACATTCAATGGGCTCTATTATGAGGATGCAAAGGCAGTTGAGAAATGTTGAGGCTAATCACTGGCACATAATCAAAAAGGGATGTCTAAATTAGTTTCCATATGTTAATGGCACTAAGTTGTGACTGTGCACTGACCAATCCAGACAATTTCCATATACACTCACGAGTACTTTATTAGGAACATTTTTACTTTATTACACCTACTTATTCATTCGATTATCTAATCAGCCAATTGTGTGGCAGCAGTGTAATGCATACAGTCATGTAGATACGGGTCAGGAGCTTCAGTTAATGTTCACATAAACCATCAGAATTGGGGAAAAAGTTCAATTTAAGTGACTTTGACCGTGGAATGATTGTTGGTGGCAGACTGGGTGGTTTGAGTATCTCAGTGTCTCAGGTTTAACTCATTACAGTTCAGGTTTGCTTTCCCTCACATACAGGTGAAGACCTGCAGGCATCTTTTATTCGACTTCTATATGTGAATTTTTTGTAAAAACAAATTTGTACTCTGGTATCATATCCAGTGTCTTTAATCTTGACTCATTGTTACTTCTTTTTTCTGTAGAGTAGTTTGCCATGGACCCATGCAACATTTCTACATTACATGTCATTTGGCTGACGCTTTTATCAAAAGCAGCTTGCAGTTGATTTAGACTAAGAAGGAGACAATTCTCCCCTGGAGCAATGCAGGGTTAAGGGCCTTGCTCAAGGGCCCAACGGCTGGGCGGATCTATTGTGGCTACACCGGGGATCGAACTGCCAACCTTGCAGGTCACATATAGTGCATTGTAGGTCATTTTAATTTATAGTATTTTCTTTTTGCAGTAATAGCTTCCCACTGCCAGTCTGTTCAAGAACACAAGTAAAATGTTAATAAATAATATGATTAGTATGTCTGTGACCTGGTAATGTAGTGTGTGTTGTAAACCATTGGCTTTGAATAAATTTATTTTCACGAGCTCTTCTTTTCCGGGAATGCATGGTTCAGAAATATAGGTTGTTGAGGTATGTTTTTAGGCTAATTTTACCACTGATTTTGTGAGTGGTGAGACATTGGAGGAGCACTGAGGCTGCACTCATGCAGAGGACTCCGATTGCCATCTCAACCATGGAGTGGCCATGAAATCAGTTGCTATCTCTGTAGTTCTGTCACCAGAGAGAACTCCTTTCTCTTGGCTGAAGGGCGGTATGGTTCTATTTCTGCTCCTAGTCATCTTCTGATCTGAATATCCTCCAACTGTTGAACAGCCAGGAGTGGTGCACGATTGACTGTCAAGTTTGTAATAGACTGGTGCCATCAAATTTGCCGTGAGAAACTGGTGCTGTGGCTGAGAGAAGGATCTAGGGGCTTTTAAATCTTTATTTTATTTAATTGAGCATATTATACTATAAGGAAAAACATATCCATCATTTTTAATTAAATGTGTATTCCACCACATAGAGAGGTCATTAAAATAATAAAGCTAGACTGCACATCCAATGAAATATTTACAAAGAATATTATTATTATTATTTTATGCAGGCACAATTATGAGCAATAAATGATTTAGATGTTCTATATGGCTTCAGTTTTTCAGTGTTATTGATACTTCATTCAGAATCATGGAATTAAGTAGAATCCCCAGCGACTCAGAAAGTCAAAATGTCCTCAAATATTTGAATGTCCCTGACCACAGTGCATTTTATGCAGGCCTAGATGTGGCTAAAGGCATCCTCATTTCCATTTTGCAAAGCAAAATAATATGTATGTATGTGGAAGATGTATATCTGTAATGGTAATGTCCTTTGAACATCAAGTATTGAAGTAAAGAGATTTGCCCGTTATGACATTAGACCAGATGAAATCATGAGACACAAGAAAACAAATGAACGTGTCATGTTATCAGGCATCTTTTATTCCACTTCTATACATAGATTTTGAATAAAAACAAATGTTGATGCCAATTTAAAGTGGGTGTCATATCCAGTTTCTTCTCATTGTTACTTATTTTTGCATTAGAGTAGTGCGCCATTTGGACACATGCAACTTCGGTAAAGGTCACATGTAGTGAATTGCAGGTCATTTTATAGTATTTTCTTTTTGTAGTAACAGTTTCCCACTGCCAGTCTGGTCAGGAACACAATTTACATGCCGTAGCAGCGTATTGTATCAATGATCTCATCTGATTAGTGTGTCTGTGAGCAGCCAGACCTGTATTTATTTCACTGAATTGTTCTGTGGCAACTTGACTGGCATATCAAAGTTATTTTCTCTTGTGGCTTGGTTCCATAGCTATTTTGCTTCTGTGATGATTACCTCATTCCAAAATGACAATAAATTATTAATTTTCAGGGTAATTTGTGTCACAAACAGGCCAACACTATTATTGGAAGAAGGACTCAAGGAGTTTGAATCTATACACACTGGCTTTGGTTCAGAGGAAGCTATTAAACACTTTAAAGTGTATTAATTTGGTTTGGGCCTCCCTGGCCAATTTCACTTCAGTTATTTAAGATTTTAATATTTCGTCCATGCTTTATAGAGAACTTTCTCCAAACATCCCATGGGTCTTTCACAAATTTAAATTGCTCCTTGGATATCAAGGAGACACTTCCATATTCCATTACAGGGCAGAGTGTTTAACATACAGTAGAACAGGTGACCAATAACAGATTCTGATTGCTTTATACTCAATGTTGGTCTGCTTTAATGCATGTGAGGAGTTTTAATTATTGTCCAATTCAACACACATTTGTCTTTAGTTGAACAATTTCCTACAAATATTTATTTTTTGGCATTGTGGCATGACACTTAGAAAACTATTGTCTACATGAAAGACCCCATCTAACCCCAGCATTCAATGCTGTTGAACATTTGTATCTAAGTGCGAATTGTTCTTTGCACTAGCAATACATGACTATGGTGCTGTGGGTTCTCCACATATGGGACAAGAAATGTAAATAACTCAATATGCAAATGTTGTATGACATCTGCTTATAAACCCTTAGTTCAACAAACTTATCAGCTTCATGGTTGCTCACTTTTTAAACCTTGCACTAGTCTCCCAGTGTGTCACACTTATGTTGCGATTGACAATGGCTCAGGTGATGTCTGGCAGTCGGAGGGCTGCTGGTTCGAATCCCACCCTGGGTGTGTCAAAGTGTTCTTGAGCAAGACACCCAAATGCTCCTGACAAGCTGGTTGGTACCTTGCATGGCAGCCAATCGCCGTGAGTGTGTGTATCAGTGGAGGCTGGTGACTTCCAGAATTGAGGAGGCCATTTTTTTCCGCTTGCTCACTTCACTCGCGATGGAATGTTCCCTGTTCTCTTATCTGTCTTTGTGCTGGCCAAAGGCATACTATTTGGAGTGTAAGCTACAGTCAGAAAGTTCTGGCTGATGAAATTCATTGTGCAGAGCTTAGCCTTGTGCCTTCCTGAAGAAATTACATTGCTGTAAGTCTATGAGCCTGCCTGATAATTAAGCTGAGAAATGACATTTGGATGTAATATAAATGCCAAGTGAACATGTGTAAAAGGCAGGAATTTTAATTATGTAGTTAAAAACAATTTTGTTTAGCTTACATTTTTCATTCTTCTACAGCTTCAACATGTAATCACCAATTTAATCAAGTTTAGCATATAAAAAAGATAAGATAACACTTTCTTTATCATATGTAGTTTTATTCAATATATTTAATATAAAATATGTAAAAATATGGTTCCAGTTGGCTTTATCTAACGTTAACGTTATCCACTAGAGGGCAGCACTCTATTCGTATTTAGAGTGAATTTCCTCACAGAGCAACAATTCGGTAATTTGATATGGAAGATTATTAAATTGACTTGTAATAAAACGAAATGGACTACATTAAAAATAAAACTGTTCAATAAATCCCAAATGGTGTCTAACATGACCTATTGAATGTCATTCTCACTCCCTAGTATCTGGAATCTGCATATCTCCAGCCCAAGATCTCAAATTGCGCTAGAATCTCGCCGACTTCCGAGGTAGTTTTAAGCAAAAGTGTTTGGCCAAATGAGCTATAAACTCCAGGGATGATAGCCAGGGGTGTTCTCTTTATCTGTTATGTGTTCTCTATGGCGAGTGTTTGTTTGACTGAAGTGACTAGCGAATTCTCAAAATGGCTTCTGTGAAAGGAAAGGATAGTTGATTCCAAATGAACCAGTAGCATGTGATTGGACGAACAAAATGTCAATCTTTCAGCCCTGGACACAATGCATGGTGAGGCCAGGCCTCCGTTGCCCACCCATTTTCAGTGATCTGGCCAATCACATATTGGCATGAAAAAAAATGCATTACATTGACTTCTATGAGAATCTCATTTCCTAGGGGAGGCCTGGCCTGGCCTGGCCTCCCTTAATACAAACTGATAGGGAAATCTGGCCTGTTGCTTTACAATTGCAATATTGGGTTTTAGCCATGGGAAAATTTAGATTTATGAACAAAACTAAAATAATATGAATATAAAAAATAAAAAATATGTTTTTTGTTAAAATAAATAAATAAAATAAATATATTTATTGTTTTTTTTAAATCTCTCTCTTCTCTCAAATTATTGGGGAGGCCAGGCCTCCTCCACCTCTATGGAGGAGCCTCCACTGGTGTGTATGAATGGGTGAATAAGAAGCATCAATTGTACAGCGCTTTGGATAAAGGTGCTATATAAATGCCAACCATTTACCAGGTAACTGTTTTGTAGCTAGTTTTGGTACTGAAGTAAAAAGGTCAGGCAGCTATTAGGTAGTGAGAATGAGAGCAAGGAGGAGTCCAATGCCAGGAACCGGGACAGAGGAACCGAGAGCAGACTCAGGGATGAAATGAAGAAGGCAGGCTTTATTCACAGAGGGAAGATCCAAACGTAATCCAAAAACAGGCAATGGTTGTTATCCAAGCAGACAGGTACATACAGGGTAAAAAGAGTTAAAAAAACAAGAAGACAGACCAAACCAGTGTAGGGACTACAACTTCCACATTCCCACAGGAAAATTCTGCGACGTCCACCACGAATGACGTCTAACTTGGTTCAGCCAATCCCGTAATGGCGGGAGCAATAAACGGTCCCGTATAAGAGCAAGACACTTTCTTGGGATCTCTCTTCTGCTTCTTCTGCCTCTTCTGCTTCTTCTCTTCGACGCACCCTTTTTGGCCATTCGCTTCAGCTCATCTGCTCCGAGACTCGGACAGAGGCTGAATGCTGCACAGCGCACTACCAGGCCTACGGACACACCCAGTTACCTCGCGGTAACTACGTGGCCTATCGTGAGTGGAAATTGTTGTACGCGGAACGCTACATCAGTTTACCCCAATAAAGCTCAACAACGAAACAGCAACAAACTTTTACACCTGGAAAAGGACCAGTGGATCAGACGACAACGTGCTGCTAAGACAGGAACACCCCAGCCTGTGCATCTCTCCAGGACACGCATTCACAGCACCATCGCGGCTCCTATAAGGACAGCACGTCTTTTGGATCCAATGTGTATGGACTCAGTAAGAGAACAAACATTCAGGCATAGCCAGTGTTTAGTTTAGTCTTAACTGTTTTTGTGAATCTGTGTTTTCAGTATTTACCATCCTACCATTGTAATGTGTTTGGTTAGCTGCATATATATGTACGTGAATTGATTCGCCACACACACACATACACGCCCTAACTTAACCTACTAATTTACCCAACTAAATTTCCGTTAGTTTATCTGTTATGTGTTTGTATGTTTGTTTAATAAATATATTTTATTAAACCCCGGTGTCCATTTTGGAATCACATAGACATGAGAGCCGAGTTAAAGCAGTCTTTCGAAGAACTTCCAACCTTCAGGTTATCGGTATGTTTAATCATTAATATTGGTTATTTTAATTATTAATTAAAATACTAAATTTGTGGTTAGATATTTCTGATAATAGTAATTTTATGAGACTGATTACTTTTTGCAGTTATACTGCTACACAACATTTAACTGGCGCCCCGGTTTCGTAGAGAGTAAAATCCCTGCGTTATTTGGCAGCCCGTGCGAGGACCCTACATAATTTGGAGTCCCGTGCGAGGACCCCTACACCAGCGAAAGTACAAATACAGAGAAAAAGTCCAGAAATAGGCAGAGATTAAAAA
Organism: Conger conger; assembly: GCF_963514075.1. NCBI lineage: Eukaryota > Metazoa > Chordata > Actinopteri > Anguilliformes > Congridae > Conger > Conger conger. The sequence goes on from NC_083761.1 coordinate 55,932,637, forward strand.
AAACATAAAATCCAAAGGCTTTATTCTATTCAGGAGTATAATGGTTGTTATTCTATTCAGGAGTATAAAGGTTGTGAACATTCAAATGCACATGGCCTCTGAAAACACACTGGAAAGCTTTCTGTTCAGAAATGTAGAAACAACTCTGGAACTGACATTTATATTATTTCATGAGCAAAATAGAAAGTGACAAGGACTACAGAAGATGTGGCTGTTCATGTAAACAATGAAGCTCATGTATTTTTTAATGAAATTATCCAACAGGTTTTCAAATAAGATTTATAAATGTTTGTTGTTCTTTCTGTTAAGTTTCAGTCCTGTGTGTTACCACAACTAAAAGATAAGAGTGGTTATTTCTGGCAGGATTTAATTAAAAGTATATTTAGTTCTGCTACTCCTTTCTGCTGTGTTTCATTCATACCTGGCTTCACATGCACAGTATCTGTATGCTCATTTTACAGGAATACATATTTGGGTTCCGCTTTATCATAACTGCAAAATGATCCACTGAAGCCCATGTAAGAAGCGCTGAAGACTAGACTAGCCAAACCGAATGAAAAGATTTGGCTACTGTCCTGAACACTGAGATTTCCATACTGATGCACTGATAGACTTTGGCTGGTGGTGGACCGACTCATCACTTGCTCTCCCACAAATGTTCAGCTAGGACAGTGTTACAGAGGCTGGAATGAAGTGTCTGTCTTTGGGCCAAGTGCTTCCCCGGTGGGCTGCATTGTCCTGCAACACCTCAAGGACAAACTGGGTTGGGGTTAATAAGAGTCACCATGGGTCACTTGTCTTGTAGATTACATTGTAGAGTCATTGATTTTAGTTTCCCTGAGGTTTGTGGTTTGACTCCTGATAACAGCATAGCACCAAAACACTTGATCTCTACCTGATGAAACGCTCTGAGAGAGTGGCTGTGTAGGGAATGAGAATACTCACTCCTATTTTGACTTGGGCCTGAACATAAAATAAATACCCAAGCACTTATAATGTACATCTTCATGGGAGTATAAGGATGGGTATAATACGAGATACCTTATAATATGATAATATGAGATACCTTACTTGTTTATATAGTAGTATTCACGCCCTTTCAGATAGTCGATAATTGATTTAGTTCACTTAGTTGTAAATATTATATATAGTCTCATTGAATATGTCTGAACCTTTGCACATTTAAATTTAGCTGTTTAGCCACTCTTCTCGAGGCAAAGCACAAGCACAAGCACACATGCACACACACACACACACACACACACACACACACACACAAGATAACCTATGAAATCATTTTTAGTTTAAAACTAGCTTTTTCTCACACTCTAAGTACTCTAACATTTTGCCAAATGCGTGTAATAAGTCAGAAGACGCACACCAGCAACACTGGAAGTATTATAATTATGAATGTCTTTTTTAATTCATTCTTACATTCATTCATTCATTCATTCATTCATACTTTCAATACAGAGAGGATTAATCAAATCTTTTTCATGTTGTCTGAATGGGTATTACACATTCTGTGACATTCCTTGCAGATTTTGAAAGACATCTGGAAGACTGTAGCACATAATTCAAAAGTGCTGTTGCTGAATGATGGCACTTACTGGTGAACAATATATATGTAATTGAAATTGCTCCAGTAACATCTGGAGCTTTATGTCAGAGTTTCTTTCACCACATCTTCACATTAGTTACGGCACAGGGATGTCATTACACACATTCTTCTGATGACCACTAGAGTGCTGTGCTGCATTGCCGATTTAACCTGAGCTGATCAGATTGTGTCTGAGGACCTTGCATCCAGCCCTTGATCAGTTGAATCTACAATGCATCATTTTAAGGCTTTGTCTCAATTGTTTGTGCATAAGTTTTGACATTTGAGGTATGAATACATGCCCATTAAACTTTCAAGGAAAGCTTTCTGACAAGAAAATGAAAGCCTCCCTAGTCCTTAAAATCTGTTGTATTTATGTTGCCAATATCAAATGCCAAATCTGAAAACAGGGTTGAAATGTTATAAAACTCTGAAGCACACTCTGAAGTACACAGGGTAGAAATGTTATAAAACTCTGAAGTTCATGTTCAGAATCCATGCCTGTTGCTGTGTAATGGATATGGAAATAATTGAGTTTCTTAGAGTTTTTTGTTTTTTTTGGTGGAGGACAGAACACTATTGGTGAAAGAAATGCGTATACTGTAACTCCCAGCATGCTGCAGTGATTATGGCTTACCTATTAACTATTCACAACCAATGGAGAAATATTTCAGACTATAATCCCAATGCCCTGAATGCATTTTGTATGCATATGTATGTATATATATACTGGGGGTTGGCCATTTGAGGTATAAATGTGTGTGTGTGTGTGTGTGTGTGTGTGTGTGTGTGTGTGTGTGTGTGTGTGTGCACATAGAGGTGTGTGCATGTGTGTGTATGTGTGTGTGAGTGAGAGGGAGATTTATATCACAGATTAAATTAACTTCAACTCATCATACACAGACTAGAGTATTACTTAGTTCATCTTATATTAGCCCAGAAGCTTGTAATTAGTCGATGTAAACATTCCAACAGAATTTGTGTTGACTTGATTCAATTGGAAGTATGTTTTGGTTCATTTGAATTCGCTTGTGAAACCTCTGACCATGATGCAATAGGCATGTGATTTCAAGAAATGGAGGTCCCTAAGGCAGAGGTGCTGGAAGGAGGGGGAAATAGGGCCCCTCGAGACCCCCATGGAATCTCTGGCCAAATTAAATAGCTTGGTCAGCCTGCTAAGTCTGGTCAGTTAGCCATCTGGATTGGTTAGCTTGCCCAGTGATATTTTTTCAAGCGACTTGCTTTGGGCTTGCAACCTTAGCACTTCATATAAAGCATTTCCTTGCTGGTATTTATTTATTTATTTATTTATTTATTTATTTGTTTATTTGTTTATTTTATCTTTTGCAGAAAGGTACAATTCAGAACAAATATTTCATCAATGTGCAGGAGAGGTTTTGAAACCCTAGGGGAACCAAGAACTAGATTGGATTTCGAATGAGACTCCCCATGACTTGTGCCATCTTTGCGATGAGGAGCATCCTGTGGAGAGCCCTGGGTGATTCCTGTCTTCTACCGAGCTTGCCTTAAAGCTCCATGCCTGCCTGGTGTTTTACTGGTGTTCGCTTCCCTAGTTCCACCCAGTCCTTCAGATGGCACCAGAATTTATGGGTTTGGCATTGGAAGAAGGATGCACATATTGAAAAGTATATCAGACTGATACCTATGGTGAAATATGGTTACGATATTCCAAGAGTTCAGTTAAACTGTCTATGTCAATATAAGTCAGTGGAGTGAAAACTTTAAATTATTTGAATTGATAATTTAAGGAATTGTTACAGATCAATTGCTATAACTCTTTTTGCATAATCATTGTGACTCAACAACATGCCCTGGAACTGACCCATTGAGCATGCTCATACGACACAAAATCATTTTCAAGAGGGAACAGTAATAATGTGGATTAGTGATCAGTAATCATTGCAGTCCAATCACTATGTGAAAGAAACCTGATTAAGAGTCACTCCAGTGTGAGGGACACAGGCAGTAGTTTCCAATTCCAGCAGGAACAGTAGCTCCCGAAGCCACTAAATGGGCTGACCTTGCAATATCGAGCCCAATGAAACCAGTGCCCTTGGAAACTACTGTGGGATAAGCATACTGACCGCAATACTAAACCTTGTATTTCTTGAATTGTCCTTGCCCACAATAAATGCTGATGCAGGATTAGTGTCACAGCGGTACTCAGAACCAAAGGGAAAATGCGTAACTCCAGGATAAGGTTGAGTCCCGCAATTCAAACAAAGCATTTAGACTGACCGCTCCTCTGCATAAGTCTTGTTTGTTGCAGTGTCACCCATACATGTACAATACATGGCAACCTATAGATGTAACATCTAATCATGTAGATGTTTCAGTACAAGTCATTGAAGGTTTCAAAGTGCTTGAGTGTCATATTTCTTGTTACCGGTAGTTTCCATATTTGCTCCACTAAAAGACAACCTTGCATTTAAATTGACCCAATGCCTATGCCTTAGTATAAAATTCTGGGTAAATATTTGTGCCTGTCATATCAAAACAAAAATGAACTAAAAATATGATAATTTTAAAAGAAAACAACAGGTCATCAGTACTCTTGTCTATAGTATATATATATATATATATATATATATATATATATATATATATATCAGCAAGTTTGAAACTTCCATTGGCATCGCCCCTTTCTTGTAAATCAATTATTCAAATTTTGATACATACTGTATATAAGACTGATGTTTTTCCTGTCGGCTTAATGAGCAAATAATATGAATAACCATTCCCATGTAGAAGTGCACTGTGCTTAAATATTGGTTATACTTGTGTTAGGCTATTGGTGTGATAATAGAACATAATTCAAGGTAAAATTAACAGATATTTTAACAAAATGTGTTCTTGACTGAAGCATGCACTACCATATAACTACTACATGCAGCATCTTCCTTTAACGAGAGATACCAGGGCAAATGGCTGGTTCGATAATTCTCTTTAACACAACTCAGAGTGTATATTTTTATTGATGGGAAAAACTCCTCATCAATGTTAGTCACTAGGGGTGTATCTCAGGGGTCTATCTTTGGTCTTGTTCTGTTGGCAATCCATATTAATAGCATTCTTTAGCTGTGCATAATTTAGAAATAATAGCATTGATATGTTGGCGACACCATTTATTCCTGTAGTGTCTCATTGTCTGAAGCAGCTCAGGACCTCTGGCACTGTTTTAATGGCCTTCGAGCAGCTCTTTGTGAGCTGAAATTGATTTTAAATGCAGACGAAACAAATTTTATTATGTTGACCTGCAAGTTCATTAAGGCTTTCTGTTTCATGGTTGCTGCTTTTATTGTTTTCTATTCAATTGTTTTTTATGCTGTGTGCTCTAACCTCTTACCCAGCACTCCATATAAAAAATATGTTTTTATTTCAATGGGACTCACCTGGATAAATAAAGGATGAAAAGTAAATCATAAGTAATTATTTACCTTACATTAAATATGATAGCCATATGGTTGAAAATACATGAATATACATGCCTGATGTGTTTATAAAATATGTCTGATATGTTTCCTTCTCTTTCCTGAATAGCTGCTTTGGGCATTTGTCCTGCCTGTTTAATTGCATTAAAGATGAGAAGTAGAAACCTCTCAGAAGACATGCTGCAGAATGGCTAACCACTGCCCCCGGTCAAGCTCTCTCTCACCTTATTTGTCAAACAAATGATAAAGGCATTTATCTGGCCCTTGCTTTCAACAGCTGGCACTTTTTCAATAAGAGGCCTTTTGATACTTTTAAGGAAAGCTATTTATCATACTCCCTTCCTTCCTCCTCGGTTTATTGGCAGTGTGTACTGAAGGATTTATTTTGTTTTGTATCTCCTTCTAATGGTAATCTCTCGTAGAAAACCGGAGCTTTAGCTCTATCCCTGGGTGCATTCTGGACTACAGGAGGAATTGGAGGCATTTCGCCAGCACTGTCTCATGGTGGCTGCATTTTTAATGACTGTTTTAATTGAGTGCACTGCAATGGCTAAAGCCTCTTGAGAAGCTGAGAGTGCGGAGATTCTGGAGCTGCACTCCAATCCATTTTATTAGCTCTTTTTGGAAACAATGCTTACAGTTCCGCAAGGGTAGAGTCAAACCGCAAGCAAAATCCTGGATACAACATCAGATCAATTTAAAAGCATTGAAGAAATGAAATGGATTCAGAAAATGATAGCGACATTGTTCTTATGGAATCCAATTCGTGTTTTTCATGTTGCCATTACCAAATTTCGCAGTGAAGCAAAAATAAGATATTCCCCTACTGTCGTTGGTGACATTTTGAGTATCCACTTGTGTAGAAGAAGGATACAGAGGATTATGACACACGCTTTATAAAGATAGGTCCTGTTTTCATAGAGTAGCTGTGCTTCAAAGAGGAAATTGGAAGCTTTTCTGAACTTACATGGAAGTCTGCCAATCAATCTATAATAAATAAAACATTCCTTATTCTGCATTTTAGAGTGGCTCCCTTTAATTTCCCATGCATGCCACTCTTCGTGTGCTATTTCAGTGGCCCATCAAAGCAGCGTTTGTCGTGATCATTTCCAGATAATTCCATCTGTTGTCTGTGTCCTGTGAAGGAGTGGGGGGAAGGGGCTACTTCTAAACACATTTAAAAATCTGCTAATTACCCATGCAGTCTCTTGGCTGGGACATGGCAGCAGGTAAATTAGATGCCAGTGCAACAGCTGTAGCTCCATGTCTCCCATGATGTTTGTTTTTTGCCACATTATAGCCGTGGGTAAGGCTTTATGAGCAAGCAAGAGAAATTAACTGATTGGACGATGTTGCCAGGGAGAATTGACCTGGACTGATTATGATTTTCTCTTTTGTTTCTCTCTGCTTTTCTGGTACTGCATGGAAGGTTTGTCTTTGATCTGGGAGCTGAGCCATTCGGAGGTTTAGAGGTCCAAAGGTGCAGAAATGAGCTGACCAGAGAAAACTTAGAAGAGTGGGCTTATGTAGACCCTGAGTCGCCCATATTAAATCTGAAGACACCTGAAACCACATTTTAATTTTTAAGATCCATATTGCAAAAATGGGCTTGTAGTGGAATTGTGGCCGGATGTGTAGAAGTAGAAGGTGAGCTGCTACACATGTCATGGATGTCTGGGGAAGTGAAGTGTTTCTTTTAAAAAATACACAATGAATCCTCAAGCATGCTGCTTGCTTGTCCTGACCACGGACCTTCTCTACCCGAGGTCCCCAGTGGTGGAATGCACTCCCCATTCCTCATAATGCCTTCATTGACTTTCATTCGCACAACCATGAACATGTTGGCAAATGCCAGCAACTAACTCAAATGGCAATCAAGGATCAAGAATCAAGGCTAGATACTGAAATCTTTCTTATACCTGCTCTAAGGAAGTGATTGAATATACCTGAGTAATCAGAAATAGCTGAGAAGCCAACTGTCCAATTACCTTTGGTCCCCTGAAATGGGGGGACTATGTATAAAAAGGGAGGTAATGCCTGCAGAAATCATCCTGCATGGATGTAAACACCCTCAAACTGCACTTTAAAACCCATCAAAAGCATGTGTTCTGAACTGAAGAGGGGGTTTCATAAGCACAAGCCCAAGAATATCAATGATTCTGAAAGGTTCTTTATTGATGAATGTTCATAAATCCCTCCAAATGTAACCTTATCACAAATATAGGAAAAGACTGTTATCTTTGCCAGGGCTGTTTGCACAAACCAGGGGTGCCAATAATTGTGATTTTTGGGGATTTTATATATACTTTCTACTAAAGTAAGACATTGGTTGATTCCACTGAATCATTAATAAAGCAAATTAATTTACACAGCACTGCTGATAACTGTCCAGTGTAATTCTAGCAGTTTTTGGTAATTGATATGAATGCATTCCTTCCTAATGGACTATTGGGCATTGTGATGAGTAGAATGCTTCTATCCTGATGTTTTGCAGCTATACATGCATCAAAGAATGAACTGTGTTAAGCTGACAGTCCAGTGTGACAATGGTACATTATGTTCTGCAGGATTTTAATAATTTAATGTTGAACTGTTGTACCTAGCCACTGGTGTATGGTAGGTTTATATTTTTCACAGATTTTTGTAGGCTCTTTTTTACTCCACATGCTTTGAGATCTCTAGCTTAAGACTGATGTATAACTTGTTTGACCAGAGAGGACATCAAGGAATCAGGGAGCCCTCCAGCTTAGGGGCTGCAGAATAATATTTTATTATTATGTAAAATATTCATGTTACAAAATTGAAAAATATGACTTGCACTTGAAATGGCATACTGATATAAAAAACCTAAATAAAAACATGGAGACATTTTTTTTTTTATTGGATTCTTTGATTCATTTGATTTGCATGGTGTTTTCACGGACAGAACAGAACCACACAACCGATTTTTCATATTCTCCCTCAATGCTCTCTGCAAGTGGCCCTATTTAAGGCTGTATTGCCCTGTGAAATGCCAGCTTTGCAGTTCTGTGCACTGTTAAGGACATTCCTGGTACAGATTCATACAATCGCATCATCACTTTGTTGTTAGAGGCAGCACAATCATAAATAGTTTGAGTAAATAAACTAGAGGAAGCTTAAATCATTAGGAGATAAAGAAATAGGGTTTCAAGCCAGTCATCCCAGTGGGCAGCATGGGGTAGTGCCGTTTCCCCACAGCTCCAGGTGCTGTTCATTCAGATATTTTGGCTCCCTCCCAACGTCCATAGATTGTAAGTGAATAAGGCTCTTAAAATTGTCTTGTAAGTGTGAATTTAGCTGTCTGCCTCTGATCTCCAGCCCCGACTCCACCCCCTGTCCTGCAACTTCAAAACCCCCTCCTCCTGACTCCCTTCAAGGTAAAGTTATTAATAATGGTTTGATGGATAGACCCTCTCGTATTGGATTGCATTAAGTACAGCCCCAGAAAGACCGGATTTTAACCATTTCCAACCTGTCTATTACTGATTTATTTCTTTGTGAGTACAGACACCACCTCTGACCCCCTACAGGCTCATTTCTAGTTTCTATTTCCTTGCTGTCATGGAAAAAAATGCACAAAACATAATATCTGATCTCTAAATTTATGAAATATATCCTGGAAATGGGGGGGAATCAAATGATGTGAATGTCAGAAATGGAAGCATGATAGACTAAATGAATGTCTGTACAGCAGCAAAGGATAAGCTAATCTAATGATAGAATGTAAAGAAAATGTGTATCCAGGTAATTTCCCCAGGTAACCAAGCTCAAGAATCTGTTATAGATCAGAGACAGATGGCAATTACAGAATAATGTGGGATGTGACTGTGTCTGTCTAAATCAGCCCTTGACATAGCGCATTGATTTGGGAAAGATTGGGAATGCAGCTCATTCTACGCGATAGATTTCCCCTTTAATTTGTATGATGTACTCGTGCTTTCGTTTTCGGCAAGTGAAAATACAGAAAATAACCGACCTTACCAAGCTATGAGTACAGCAATAAATTACTACGTAAATTATAAGAGGTTACAATAAAAAATTGTCTATTTCATACAAAGTAATTTGTTGGAGAGCAATACATATCAAAGAGAAAAAAACACCGTTAAGTCCAAATACATCCATAAAAATTCTATAACGAGTCACCAGCTAGAATAAGTGGTAGCCTACAGGCTGTAGGCAGCCGTTGAGATAGAATATTGAGAGATGTTATAAGGGCACGAGACGCGAATAGTGTTTTTTAAACGTGCGTGATCGGTCTGAATAAAGAAACGTCACTGTATGCGACAGAGCTTTGGCTAACAGTCAATTTAGCGAAGCGCAAGTATGAATGAAACAACCAAACAAAGACACAACTTTAGTTTTAAACTAACTAGTTACATCGTGACATTTCGTGTGGACACCGTAACTTGCGATCGAACTTGGTGCAACTGGCTGCAGGTCTGTAATACAGGAGACTTGTGTAGAAGGGTGAAGGGTGACAATTATATCAGACTACTTGTTCTTTAACTTAAAGTTTAAATTAAGAGAAAGTGCTGTGCAACAAATGTATACATGCCATTATTGATATTGCTACATTGAATGTCATACAAAGTATGGGAAGTCAAGAGTAAACTGGTGGTGTGAAAGTGATGAAGTTTCATAAAAATCATGAAGGTCTTCTAACATGTAGAAATCAACTCTGACCCAACATACCAACACTACGAGCCCATGGGACATGTAGTAATGCTGTAAAATGGCCAACAGGTTTTAAAAGTCAAATACAATGTCTATGTAGCCATATAAATTAATGCCAGATATAATGTACAAGTCCAAATTTCAAATAATTTCTACATCCGACATCTTGGAAGACCAGCGATCTGTTCTCAGCTAATTGCACACATACACATGCGTCACAGGTTGCTTTTCTGATTAATGTCAAAAGATGGACTGCATGAATGCAAGAGGAGAAATAAAATATGTTGCTTCATTTGAGAGGAGAAATGTTGAGGTGTTAAGACTGAATTTACAGTTATGTGAAAAGAATTACAATTCAGCATACTCGACCAATTGGACATGGGCACACCGTGTGAATGGAAAGGCTATAGCTCACTTGACACATCTTGTACAGACAGCATTTACTTTTTAAATCTTGAGTTAATTCGTTTCTGTGAAAAGCACCATCAGTCTTTACCAGTGAAACTGCCTTTCTATTACAAAGGAGGCTGGAAAAAAGGTTGAGTTGAAAGACTGGAAAAAAGAACAAATTTGATTTAAAATGCAACTTTTATAAAACAAATTACTTGCCAGTACATCACATAGCTAATGAAAGAAGCAGTTCTAGCAGCTGAAATCAGTAACATTCAACACATTAACAAGGGATCATATGAGAATGAAAGAGATTAATTAAACTGGGGGTGTTAAAATATGCTTTTTTTGATAGAAGAAAGCAGTTTAAAGATTTTATCAGTAACCCAATTATTTCATTTCAATTTCATATGAAGCAGGCCTACTACCTTTGTGGAACTGCGTGCCATAAAACTGCTATAATGCAGCCCGCAAGTATTCGGAGAGTGAAACATTTTTGTTGACTTAGTTCTGTACTCATGCACATTGGATTTGAAATGAAACAATCTTAGCTTAAACCTCAATGTCAGCTTTAGTTTAAGGGTACTTGCATCCCTATCAGGTGAACCTTGGAGCTACAGCCAAGTTTATGCCTGTACATAGCCCCCCATTTTAGGGGAGCAAAAGTAATTGGACAATTGGTTGCTCAGCTGTTTTTTGCCCATATGTGTGTTGTTGCACATTAGGTTGTGTACAGGAAAGCAAACAAAAGGTCTACAGTTGATTCTAGGTGTGGCATTTGCATTTGGAGTCTCTTTGTTGCTCTTGTCTCATAACACGAGGACTAAAGAAGTGTCATTGGCCATTAAGCAGACCATCATGGAGCTGGGAAATCTGAATAAACCCATCAGCGACATAGCCAAAACATTGGGGGTGTCAAAAACAACTGTTCTTGAAGAAGCAAGAACGCACTGGTGAGCTGGTAAACAACAGAATAATTGCCTCCAAATAATTGGCACCTCGCCAACCTGAAACCATGTAGAATTGAAATAGGAAAAAACATTACCAACCCATCACTGCGTGCTTTGAAACAAAAAGTTACTTTTTAAAATGAATAAAATATGCTTTCCAAAGGCACCAAACTATATACGTAGGTAGAAGTAGATCTAAATAGCATATGGAACATCTTTCATATTGTCTCCAACTTTAACAGAGTGAAGAGTTGAAAAAAAACACTTTAGAAGGCTTTTTAGAATTTAGAATTTTAAAATAACTTAATTTACAATTGTAATAAAGCTGCCAACACTGTGCCTTGCTGTGATTAAAAAAGAACAAAGAATTACAGTATTCAGAGGAATAATTATGTTAAAAAGAAGAAGAAATGACCCAGCTTTACTCCAGTCAGCACTGAACTCTAGATCTTGCATAATGGCCTCCCAATCCCTGTTACACACCTGCATGTTAATTTAATTACCAGCAGATGTGCAATTAGCTTTAGTCATCTCAGCTTGTGAAACAAGGGCAATTAGTCTATGGTGGACCTAATAATTCTAGCTGATTTGTAAAAGGATTGAGAACTGAGGAAGTGTTCCCTTAATATATTGAAACATTTCACTCATTAAAATTAAAAGACCATGTTAACGATGAGCCAGCATTTTTGAAGGAAGAGCAGACAATCCACCTCTCCATAGGTTTTTTTTTTCTTTGCATTATTCAGACAGGCAGATAGCAGGGAGGGCAACAGTTACAGGTGGGATTACAGCCCATAAAGTGCCATGGTGAAGCTGTCTGCTACGTCAAACTCCCAGCTGCATGGGGAATTTGGGGAAATATGGAGTCATACCCATAATGGTCAGTTAAATGTTTAAACTGGAAATGATTAAAACCTCTGTTTTAGACTATGCATGTTTGTGGAATACACTCTAACACCCGCATGTAGCACATAAACAACTTATCACATGCACAAGAAATCCCCACAAAAGCTCTCATACTGTAAGTAAATATTTAGATCATTTGTGTAATGGCATGAAAATTTGTATCCGCATTCTTTCTCCTTTTGATAGACTAGAGAATCAAGCTAACCTGACAAGAAACCGAACAATAACTGAGAAAAGGACTGTTTTATTACCTATTAACTGACACTATTATTCCGATACCGATAGAGGTGAAAACACCTCTGACATGATCAGTGGCTTGTTTATAGGCAGAATAAAGGTAGGCGATGGAATGAATGTAGGGAACATGCAGGCCAGCATCGGACAGTGGAAAACAGAATGAAGAGTAATGAAGGGTACATCAGGCCACCAAATAGGAGATAATTAAAATAGGGGTGTGATAGCTTTACAGTATCACATTTTAAATAGCTCCAAGGTGAAATGCAGGGATAGCAGTGAGCTAATTTATAAAGAGATGGTTTTATATGTGAAGGCTTGACCTTGATCAGGAGATAAATATTTATACCTGTTGGTAACACAAAACTTGGTAATACTTTACAATAAGATTATATTAACTGGCTTTAAATAATGTAATTAACAAACTACTGAGAAGTTAATCTGGACAACTTTGTTTATGTATTCGTATATAATGAATTCATGTTAACATCTACAATAGTTCATTCCAGTTCATATTGGGATGGGGGGAAAAAATCAATTAATCGCAGTTGCTACTAATTCTATGTTTATCCTATGGTTGGTGAATGTATAAATATTCATGTAACTAATAAGTTAGTAGTTTCCAAATAGCTTAATGACAAGTTCATTTCATGCTTAAATCATGTATTTTTACAACAATTCATTCATGTTTTATATGCTTAGCCTCTCTCTGCAACCTGTTTTTGCAAAACTCAAACAGCATGAAAAACTGAATATAAATGAATAGAGATCTCAGACTTAAGTGTATGCCATGCTTGTTATCAAAGCTTCAACATTTTTAATGGGAAAAAAGCAACGGTCAGACCAGCATGTGGCCAAAATGATGCCATTTTGGGTGGTTTAATAACTTCCCCCCTCTACAAACTTGCCAAGTGTATGAGTGTTCAACATCTGTGTTTAGTATTGAGTTTTCCAACGCAATTGAAATAAACATGAGCAATAACAATAAGGCACTTCTTCATCTATATTGTGTGGCCCTGTAATGGCTAAACCTTTGCATTGTGTGTTTTAGTGACAAGTGTTCATGCTCCACATTTCAATATTTTGAAGAAACTAGTTGGTCCCTTTGTTTTTGTTTTTTCCATTGGAAGGCCAAACAGTTTCTGAGATATACACCCCTGCTGTTTTAATTTGTCCTAACATACTTCTGGTGACCTTAAAGGAAAGATAATCATATACTCTTCTGCAATCGGAGGTGCGCACCAGGACAAACTGCTGGGAGGATGGCTGTGCCAGGTTGCCCCTTTCGATTGCATCTGTTGGCACTGACAGTCAAGCAGCTGCCCACCACACTGACAGCTGGTGCAAAGTAAGTTCAACGCTGGAGGTTTATCACTTGAATAGAGACATTTTTATGTTTCCATCAAAGCCGGTATTGCTTAGGCTGTTTTAAAACACACACACATACATGCATGCACACGCACACACACATACATGCATAATAATGCATAATGATATTCTGCCCATTCGCTAAATCCAGCAATCCTATCAACTTTGCAACCTACAAACACAGCATACACACTTTATTTTGCTCATTTAGCTTAGCTCTTTACTGCCAATACCAGTAAAGAGCTTATTCTGATTGCTTGTGAAGGTTTTATTGGATTAATTGATCTTGAATTCAGCAATTGTCAGGCAAGTAGGATTTTGTCAAATTTATGATGTGGCAGAGCTAGATCTGCCCAGGGCTTAAAATGCTTTAAACCAATTATATAATGTTTTAATTATTTGTTTATTATATAAACAAGTGCAGTATGGTAAAGTAAAACAAAAATGGAAATCATACAGAGAGAGGGACCTGTAAATCAGACCAGAAAATGACCTAGCTTGGGAATTGGAACATAAGAAAGGAGGTAAAATAGACATAATAAAATGACAAACAAAATACATTTGAACTTTTAACCCGAAACTAACAAGTATCCATTTCCTCAAAAGTCATGATTACTTCTTCCAACAAGGACTACAGGATGGTTCTCAAACCAAAATATGCATGCAAATTCTTTTGGTGTGTCTTTTTACAGGACTTGTACATGAGAAAAGTCTGTCTTTGAGTGCATAAAAGTGTACCCCTAGCCAGCAATATATAATTAATTTGTACCTTTGTTGCTTGGAAAACATACTCATTTACCTATACCCAAAGAAAACATTACTGTACTTTCAGGGTACATTTGGGAAATCTGATCCTTGAAGAACACAAATGTACCCACACTCTCACTTTACACTCAGTTAGAACTTTATTAGGTATTTATTATACTTATTTTTTAGACTTATTGAGTCTTCTGTTTCTGTAGCCTATCCACTTAGAGGTTTGATATGTTGTTTGTTCAGAGATGCTCTTCTGCATACCACTATTGTAATGCATGGTTATTTGTGTTACTGTCACCTTCCTGTCAGCTTGGATCAGTCTGGCCCTTCTCCTTTGACCTCACTCATTAATAATGCATTTCTGCCCACAGAACTGCTGCATATTGTATGTTTTTTGTTTTTCGTGCCATTTCATGCCAAATCTAGAGACTGTTGTTAAATGTTTGCATTAATAAGCTGGCGTACAAGTCTACATAATAAATTGCTCACTGAGTGTACTTCTGAGAGTGTAGCCTTTGAACAGAAATCATAATCTGAAGGAGCACACAAATGCATCAATTACTCCCTTTACTCTCCAAATGTGATTCAGCTCCCATAACTCTATTCTGCTTGCACAACTCCTCTGCCGGACCTGGATCTTCAGTTTGTTTTGGAGGTCTTTTCTCTTCCATCTTGTCTTCAGCATGTGAAACATTGAATGTTCAATTGGACTCAGGTTGGGTGATTGACTTGACCTGTCTAGGACATTCTATATTTTGGCCCTTTTAGCTGTTTGTTTGGGCTCACTGTTCTGCTGCAAGGACTGTCCAATTATTTTGGGGGTGTTTGGCTGGATCTGAGCAGATAAGATCGTTACACTTCAGAATTCATCCCGTCACCAGGCAAATGAAGTGAGCCAGTTCCAGTGACAGCCATACATGGTCAAGCCTTAGCATTACCTCCACCATGTTTCACACATTAGGTGGAACAATAACACTTCCTACTTTTCTTCACACTTCCCCATTTCCATCACTTTGGTCCAATATTATCTCATCTGTCCACAAGACTTTGTTCCAGAGCCCTACAGTTCCTTTCTGTATTATTTTTAGAATTCTGTTCTTGTGGCTTCCCAGTGGTTTGCGTGTTGATGTGAACCCTCAGAGGGTATGTTGTTGTAGTATTCTCTTTATGGTATTCTTTGACATATTGTATCTATGCCTTCATCCTTGATCTGTTTGACAGTTGAAAAGTTTTTCTTCACAATTTAAAGTCTTTTCTGGTATTACTACAGAGGTCTTCTGTGGTCTACCAGCTCACCAGTGCATTATTGCTTCTTAATGTACCAAACAGTTGACTTTGAAATGTCTTGGCTATGTCTCTGATTTATTCCGCTTTACTGGCATTCACACTTCTTCGGTCCTCATTATGAGAAACAACAGCAACATACTCAAATTGCAAATGTCATACCTTTTTTCTTTTGCATCAATTGATGTTGCAGTGGCACACAGCTGGCCAGGGAACACAGTATATATTCTCAGGAATGAAAGTAGGCTGCCTGGTTTGCTGTCCATGATGCCAAGAGTTACATTTTATTAGGAGAATGAAAAACTCAAATAGAGTTCAAGATGCTGTTTTGTGAAAATTACCTTTTCATTATTAAGCCTGTTCATGCTGCTACCATGTTGATTTGAATTCTGAGAAACAGCTCCTCACAGAATCCAGTGCAATTGAACTTTGACAACTGCAACAATTCTGAAACTCCACTACTGAAACAGTCACAGTCAACGCTGGTGAAATGCAGACTGGAGCAAAGGTTGTAGAATTTGTTGTAGAAAAGTAGATGATGAAACTAAATCCATTAATTCACTTGCATTTAATATCAAGTAGGCTTTAAAATATATATATAATACTACATATGTAGTGCCCATGCAGTTCTTGTTGAGTACTTGAATATTAAAGTACTCATAGCCATCCTTGTGTCCTGTGTTATTACTACTAAAGTATGTGTAGCTGCATTTTATTTGGATGTTATTCCAGAGGAAATTACATGCACTTACTGTTTGACACCAATAAATTGCAGCGATCTGTTTTTTATATAACTTTGTTGTGTCAGTGGGGCCTGGTTTAGATGTATTAACTCTGATCTACTGTACATCTCAGGATATACTGTATTTTAGGGATTTAGTCAAAATATTTGCACAAGAAGAAGAATGTGTTCCTATTCCTATCTTTGTTAAGAATAGTGTCATGTCGTAACTGCAATGCCATCATCTTCTTGTGGCAATTATGATGCAAAACTTTGCATTCATTTAACATGAATAGTTCTGCCTTGATATTCTTAGTTTTCCCATGTATAGTTCTGAACAGTCACTTACAAACATGTACATTTGACCAACTACACACAGTCATTTTTATGTGTGTGCAACTTTACTGTAAACAAAGATTTATTTTGCATTTTTCAGTTTAAACAGAGAATGCCATTTTTGTTGTGTACTTATGTTTGGTAGTGTCATGGTTTCTGTATCGTTTTGAATTACTTAACCGATTATTTCATTACTTTGAATTACTTTTCTAATTGGTTGGCAAGAGCATTGTAACATATTCTAAATATTTTTAGATAAGAAATGTAGTTTGATATTGTTACTGCATATATGATAAACAGAGGTTCCATTGTGTAGTGCCTTTGTAAAAAAAGAAGAAAAAAACCCACATTGATTAAAAAAATGTGTATTACCTTGACCTGCTTTATTCTTGACATGCGTGATTTTAGATGCAATGCAATGCCACTTTTCCACTTGGGGTTTCCTGATGGGAGATGAAGTGTTTCATATTTCACCACATTTCTTGGTTGTCTGCTGTCATTTCAGGCTTTAGTCCGTCTTAACAGAGAGTCAGAGAACCCTTTGCTTTGCATGCGGAGCAAAGCCATGCTGATAATGTGATGCTGTTGTTGACAGAAGAGGTGACCTTGCCCTCAATATCTATAAATGTCTCCAATTTCTGGAAAAGAGTTCTTACTTCAAGGGGTCACATATTGGCTGACATCAAGTTCACGCACCAGAGATCACCGATAATGGAGAACCTTTATCGTACTGCCTGCTCACCACATCATATAATTAGACAGGCTTCTTGTTGTTACTTGTGTCAAGTCTGCTCATCTTGAAACACTTTAACATTCATGAGAAAATGAATGAACAATTTTAAAGGATTTCCCAAATGTTTTTTGTTGTGAAGCAGGTACCAATTTATGGGGTTTAAATCATTTTCCTGATGGTGACCTGCTTGTTTGGGTTCTTGTCAAGTACTGTACTTCCCTCTCTCCATCTCTCTCTCTGTATCTTTTATTTTTGAGGGTACAAAGGTGCTTTGTCGTATAATTATTAGATAGCAAAAATAGATCTGTTAATAAAACTAAATTCAGTCTGCATTCAGTGTAGGAATGAGCATGATGCAATCGTTTGTATCATGTCTATTATAGTCATTCCTGCCGTCTACCCTTATTGATGGATTTTTAAACTTAATTCATTTTAAATGAACAAGCTAGGCCACTTGCCACTGTCTTTCTTTCACTGAAAGCATTTATTTCCTTGAAATATTTATTACACGACAGTTTAGTCATGTAGTAAAGATAATCAGCATGCCATACAAATTTTTATTTATTTGCATAACAATCCTTCATACTGGCGGCACGGATGGTGCAGTGGGTAGCACTGCCGCCTCACAGCAAGGAGGTCCTGGGTTCGAATCCCCGTCGGCCGGGGCCTCTCTGCGGAGTTTGCATGTTCTCCCCGTGTCTGCGTGGGTTTCCTCCGGGTACTCCGGTTTCCTCCCACAGTCCAAAGACATGCACGTTAGGCTGATTGGAGAGTCTAAATTGCCCGTAGGTATGAGTGTGTGAGTGAATGGTGTGTGTGCCCTGAGATAGACTGGCGACCTGTCCAGGGTGTATTCCTGCCTTTCGCCCAATGTATGCTGGGATAGGCTCCAGCCCCCCTGCGACCCTGATCAGGATAAGCGGGTTCAGGTAATGGATGGATGGATGGATCCTTCATACTTTAATAGACTGACTCCCTATAATATCAGTGACTTAATTATTGAGTGTACCTGTCAGATTAATTCAGGGGTTGGGTGATCATACACACTATTCCATATGATGTTTACTAAGTGTTGATAGTTACATACTTCATCTGGTTGAAAACTTACCTTTTCCAAGCAAGTTGTTGTTGTCTTTTTAGGGTAGGGTATATACCGAATTCTCACTCTGTACCTGTTTTACCTTCATTAATAATTTTTATTTAATCTGCTCATACTGTATATGATGCATAAAAGTAAACTGTCCACAATGGATTGATTGGGGGGAAAAAATGTAACCTGTGTTCAAACAGCTAAATAGCATGCAGTACCTGTTCAAATACCCTATTCACACTTCTGATTTGCTTTCAGGATGGTCCACTGTGAAAATATATACATGGAAAAAAAAAAAAGAATAGGGTACTGCATTCACTTTTTAAATGTACCTTTTTAAATCTTAAGATAAATCCCCCAAAACCAAGAGGTTGATACATGACCTTCTGCAGCCCACTGGTGGTGTGAAGTAAGGTGGTCTTCTCATTACCGTTCTTCAAACTGTGGTAAAGACTGTTGTCGTCAGGAAAGGCAAAATGAAGGTTCAAAGTGGTAATAATGCATGCACATGAGCAAAGAAGTCCACCAAGTAAAAATGTGAAGTGATTTTCATATTAGGTCCAGTCTTATATCTAGTGGAGGTCACACTCGTATACTGTGGACTGGGTCATTATTTTGTTAAGGCCAAACTACAATCAACACAGCACTGGAGCAGAACAGCCAGGTTTTTATGTTGCAACTGATCCTGGCCTGGATTAAACATCTGTAAACTACGCAGACTGCAGAAACAGCGCATCAGTGGAGCAGCAAGCAAACTGCTTATGTTATGCTTCAAGCCTATTTTAATCATGTGTGCCTGAGTTCATTTCAATGCCTGAATTGCCATTGAAATTAAGGGCATCTTATCAGGGAGCCTCTGGCACAAGATAAATCGTGCAAAATACATTCCACTGAACAGGTACTGTCTAAAAACAACACCATGACGCTATATACCCTTACAAAAGGTAGTAGGCTACATAAACGTTTCCTGCTTAACCCTTCTATTGTGTTAGGGTCAAATCTGATATTTATATTGGAACAAGACTTCATGATATCCTCAGGAATAGCTATCACAACAAAACAAATGGTCATTATTTAATTTTTAAAAATCTGTGGTGTTACGGGTCAGATATGACCAGGCAGAGAATATTGGCTGTTGATAGTACGGCAATCATAAAAGTTGTGGGTAATTCTGTGGATCAAATGTGGATTCATCTTTGAGTCTAGACACCCCACTCCCCCCCCTTCATCCCAGAGCACAATTATTACCTTGCAGTGTGTACTTCTACTCCCAAATGTGAACTAAAATCTTCTGGCAGAATATGGACACTGACACACACACCCACCCACACACACACAAAAAATGAACTTGAATGTGAACACACACACACTAAAAAGTAACTTGGACACACACGCACACACACACACACACATACACACACACTTTCTTTCTCTATCTTTTTCTTTCTCTCTCTATATATCTGTTACTCTCCATTTATCTCTACCACCAACTCTCCAGGTCACCTTAGCTCCCTTAGCCACAAGGCTATAGCGTAGTATCATTTTGTGCAGGTGTGGCATGAATATTACACAGATTTCTTGCAACATCAGTATCTTTCAATAAGCCTTGTTTGGGTTTGTGTCAATTTCTGGATCTGTCTCTTCCAACATGTGCAACAGATACACTGTCTATCAGGTTACTGATCGTACCATGACAATGATAGGGAGGAAAGAGATTGATAATCAAAGATAAAGATAATCCTATATCTGGTATTTTCTGGTTATAACTATAATTGTCCAGGTTCTCAGACAGGAGATTCAGTCTGGGGGTTGGTGAGGGATTTTATTATTTTGAGGCATCAATCAAACCTTATGCAACCTTTGGCAAAGAGATGGTGTCCTCAAATATTTGTTTAAGCCTTCAATTGGGCTTTGAGTATTGAGCATTCAGACAAACAACAGGATATTTTTCATGTTTTGCTCTGTCTTGACTACAAATGATTTGAAAAACCTTCTTGTTCATGTTCCATTTTAATGTGTTATTTTGACCAAAATAATGTTTGGTTTAAGAAAAACAAAAACTTTTTTTAACCTTTTTTCTAACATAGATGTCATAGCTTTCTTTTTCATTTTATAATCTCACTGCCATCTGCTGAAATTACTGGGTGTGTGCCCTCTCTTTGTGCATTTGACCCTGAGATAAAAAAAAAAAATCTCCAGTTGAACACAAGCCACATTAAAGTGCCTCTAGGTGTCTGAACAGAAAGCAGAAGTTATGATTAACCAACATAACCCAGCATCATAACCCAACCCCAATTCACGTTACATAAGGAATGTTTGCAAATATCCGAAAGCTTTTCATATTGAAAATATTTTCTAGATTCTGATATTAGACATTGGTCCTCCCATAACACCACAATTAAAGGCTTGTCCTCTAACTCGGCAAAGTTAGAGCTGTCCCTATATCGCTCAGGCTAGCCAAGGAAGGTACCATGATATCTGTATGCTAACATTACCGTATATTCGTTTGAGTGTCATGTGGCCGCCTGGATGGTTTGAGCGCCTGTTACCTTCTGGGTAACACAGGTTGAAGATTCAAGCCAAACACGTCCAGTGAGATCACACACATGATTTAAGCATTTAATCCAAATAAACTCAATTGAAAATGGCATGACAGTGCTCCTTTAAGTAGAAACTTGGGAACAGTTTTGATAATAACATTATCATTAATAATAACACTAATATCAAAAATAGTCACTGCAAGGATACCAAGGTAGCTAACATACCTTACAACAGCATGTGTTCCAAGTGAATATGCCCAATAATTGACAAATTCAAGCCTGTATTTTAAGCTCAAGTGTGTCATATCAATATTCATGAAATCCGATGACAAGAATGAGTACTCTAAACCATTGCAAACGTAACTATAATTTAGACGGACATCCAATAATGAGAGAAAAAAAATCAGTGCCACAGACCAAAAATGAACTGCACAGGGAGTGAAGTTTGTCCTGGCCAGACATCTGTTGAAGTATTTCACAGTGATTTATGCCCTGCTTCATTTTTGAAGTGTTCCATGTTTATTTGCAAACAATGGAGTAACCCTCATAAATTATCCGCAAAGCTGAATTGAGTTAGTGTGACAGTATGAGTTAGATTTTCAGTACATTGAGTCAGAACAAGCCATGCATTCTAATAGGTGTTCTTTAGACCACACTAAGGCTGGGTTGTACAGTGCTTCTTATTTAACTGAATTTCATACATTTAAAAATGTTGAGAAACATGTGAATCCTCCAATATTTTGTTTTTATTTTGTTATACCACAAGATCTTACTGTCACAGTTGCAGGTCTGTGCAAATGTGCAAAATTGACACACGGATGCTTAAATTGTTGGAAAACTGTTAATGACAGAAATAAATTCCAGTGTTCTGGATCCTGTTTTTTTTTTCAATAACCTTTTTACATACGTAATTAAGACCTTTGTTGACACGTTTGTCAATGAGATACATGCCTGTGAAAGATGTTGATTAATTGTCCCATGACAGGAACCCTCACCAAAGGGAAGAAGTAAAATACAGCAATATACAGTATTATGCACTCAAATTGATTAGCTTTTGTAAAACTTTCAAAAAGTGCCAAAGAGCTTAACCCATGTTTTAATTTAGTCATACACGAATTGATTTCAGTAGATTTCCTGGGCTTTAATCCAAGAGAAAAAATGAAAATAATTATTGGAAATGCCTTATATTGTCAATAAAACTGCTTCCTCCTTGAGCCTGGTGTAGCATGTTTTTTAAATGGGAGTGTAACAATGTTGCAACTGAGAGTGGGATATCTCTAACTGATATCTCTAAAAAAGAAAGAAAATTCTCTGGTTCCATCTGTCTTGTGGGATCTTTTGTGTTGCTTTCTCTCTGAAAATGACTCATTTTTGATAACTCATTAGACTATCTTCAGGCTTTTAGGCTTTTAGTGTTTCAGAGGAATACAAGTATTCCAGATTTTCTGCACTGAAACGACACCTTTAATATCAAATCGGGCTAATGTTCATGTTAACCTCACATCACTTTTCAAGTGGCTGGGATTTCCATTGTCTGTCGAGTTGAACTGAGCTGAGCTTTATTATACATTATTTTGAGCAGATGTGTGGGTGTTAGTTCTGGAGGTTGTGAATAAGCGTGGAACCATCTCTTTATTTCAGAATAGTATCTATTATACAGTATATATTTCACATATTTTTGAACAGTGTGTAAAATAGTGGACAGAATGTTTTTCAGTACATTATATAGAAATAGTTTATCTAATTATAGATTATATTGTGCTAAAGGCGCAAGTATATTTATATGGATATATTTCTATATCCTTGTTTAAACATTTTGTAGAATTACAGAATTTGTAATTAGCACAATCATTGCAAGACCTAACTGATTACATCCTATACATAATATGACTTTAACAAATGGCAAAGGTATTTTAATAATATAAAATATTTCATATGACCTGCTCATTGAGTTTTAATAATTCCATGATGATATCTAACGTATATACAAAATCTCTCAATGACACATGATTGCACTATGCAGGTAAGAGTGTAAAAGTAGAAAATGACAGTCTCTCCTTTATACTAAGCCACTTTACACTCAACATCAACCAAACTTCTTCAGAGGGAATCCAGCATTTTTAATAGCAGTTGTCTCTGTGTGGTGCTGCAGGTAAGGCCTCGGGGGAGAGAGGATTCCCTTGACCAACACAGCTGTTGCGTCACCTGTGTGGGACATCTGGCAATGGCAGGTTTCTGTCACTGCCGGCGCCGGTGGTGCTAATGATTTGGCAGTCCCTTCAAAACATAAACCAGTTGGAAATCTCATGTAGCTGTTTTTCCTTCCTTCTAGTAATTTTTTCAACTATTATTTTCTCTTAGCTTTCCACATTCATTTTGTGACGGGGACAAAAATGAAATGTTTCAACTTAGGGTTGGGTGGTATCCAATTTTGATACGGTCCCCAAATTTTACACACAGAAATCATGTGTTGTATTTAATGTTATAATGGGCAGTGATCATCACCCATTAGCTAACTGCCTAGCTAGTTCCACTGGATTTAATGGGATAAGCACATTAACTGGCAATGGTGCCCTCGAGTTTTGGGCCGGCATTATTGTTCTGTTGACAGCTCACTGATCGGGCCATTATCTGAAGTGGTTAAGACATTAACGTTAAGTTTGCTGCCTACTATAATTCACAACTGCATGTCTTGATCTGCATGTCATGACATTGATAGGTTTGTGAGTGTATCCACCTAGCTAGCTACCATTAGCCGCCAACTGGTATTCACAACTCACCAATTGAAAAACAAAACTATGTATCATTCTTGCAGTCAGTACAAACTGTTAGCTGTGAAAGTGCCATTAAGTGTAGACAAAGGGGGAAGAGAGACCGAAGTTGTGTGTGATAGTCTGGACTGAGCATTAAACCCAACATTACAATTACCAACATGCCAGAGCGCAAAGGCCACATTTGGGGCCTTCTACGTGTATCTGTAGATAAGAGGTTTGGTTATTAATTAGGCGACTCCCATTGTGGAGAATCTAATTGACAAAGTTTTGTGATGTAGAGATTAACTTGCCTATAAAACATATAGGCTATTTACTGAGTGCTTGTCAACGGTGGCAGCAGCCCAGAGTGTGAATTTGTGGTATTCACCTGAGGCACAAAAGATGTGATTGTTATATTTCAATAAAATTATTGTGGCATAATTTATAGCAGCTAAATTGCTATCGATCAATTCATTTAGACAAGTAAGACAGCCAACTGTGAGCATATAGGCTATTAAAACCTATTGAATTACTCTGTCATTTGATGACAGTTGTGAATCACTGAGCCTGTGAATTTTAATGCAGTGAATTCATATGTAAAGAAAAGATGCTGTGTTTTTGTGAGTCGTGAATCACTCTCTGGAACCAGTATTTATTCTGCATGCAAGCAGAATACATTTTTGTTGAAGGGGTAATAAGGGATAGAAACTAGTTTTCTATTACATTTCTTTATTTTGTATTGTGAAGGAGCATTATTTAAGCCTGTTGCACTTCTGTAACTTTATATAGTAGCTATAAAATCAGTGTTTTCCATCGTTATACGGTTGTGTGAATGAAGTTAAAATGAAATATAAAACCTAGTTTCTATCCCCTTCCCCCCTTCAACAAAAACAGTTAAGGCAACAGATATTTAAATAGTGATGTCACAATTTTGCATTTTCATCGGCAGCACCCCCTGCTCAAAGCATCTCCCAGTGCCCTTGTCCAGTCGGCTACATCCTTCTGCCCTGTTCTCAAATTCCAGTCTTGTAATGTGATACCAAATGTATTTCTATATTATATAGAATACACTGTGATATTTTTTCTCCAATATTTACCCACATCTGTGGGCATTGTGTATCATTGTCAGGTCCTTCTTATGAGTGACAAACATTCCATCCTCCCATAATTTTATATGGAAATTTGTGGATTGTGGATGTGCCTTACAATGCTACCTCCATATATTTTCTTGACCAAGTGGTGTATGCAATTTGCTCACTCAAACGTTTTTAGCACAATTTAGCTTTTTCTTCCAGTGTTCTATGCCAGAACAGACTGGAGGTTTCAATGGGGTGGTGTTTGAAGATTCCTGGAAAATGGTTGTGGATGATAATACTGTGGCAGTGGCAATTACATTGAAATTCTGTGTACAAAATTGAACAGAAATTGCTTTTGAACCGCATGTTTTCTACAGGACTGTTTGAGGCTGACAAGATACTGGCTATTCTCAATCATAAGCTCACTTATGTAACTAATATCAAGACAAAATTCATTAATGAGTCATTATATGAATACATCAGGAATTACCTGTGCCTCTAGATTTTAAGCCCTTGACAGTTAGTCAACTGACATCTGTTGAAAAGTCAGTATTTACATAAAGAAAATCCACAGAAAATCCAGAACTTTAACTTCTTCAGACAATAACATTTAAAATGTAAGTTACCAGAAGTCCTAAAAGGCTATTCAAAGATTCATGAACTAATTCTTGAACTCATAGGCATAAGAAAACTGAAAAACACTTTTTCTGGCCAGTGAGGCAAGGGCAGAATGCAGGGCTCCAGAGTGTTGCTGTTTTACTTTGTTTTACTAAGTTGTAGAATGTAGCTGGCCTGATTCAAATTCTCTTTTTCTCTTTCCAATAAGTCCTAAAAGTTTAATTCTAATGCAAATCTATGATACAAAATGCCAGCGTATAGATAAGATAATAATAATGATATTGCAGCACTCCCTGTTGGTTGGATGCAGATACTGTTTAGTGTGTCCTGAATCCTCTCTTTTGGAAATGGGCAAGCTGTGTCATTGCAGGTAAAGTTTGTTTCTGTTCTTTAGAAGCAGCTACTGGAAACAGTAATGTTAGCTAAAAGTAGGGGTTTGCCTGTTTGTTCTCTCCTGTCTCCGTTGTCTGTTTGCTATATCTTCTTCCTGTCAGATTTGCCTCATAATAGTAAAAGCAGAGAATAGCGTACAGCTCTGTGCATCTGCTGCTCGGCATGTACCCACAGCTTCCTCAAGTCTCAGCGTTGGCCTACTGCTGCTTACGTTCAAAATATAGATATATACGGGTATATAGGTATATAAGATAGGTACAGTGGTGTGAAAAAGTGTTTGCCCCCTTCCTGATTTCTTTTTTTTTTTTGCATGTTTGTCACACTTAAATGTTTCAGATCATCAAAAAATTTAAATATTAGTCAAAGACAACACAAGTAAACACAAAATGCAGTTTTTAAATGAAGGTTTTTATTATTAAGGGAGAAAATAAAATCCAAACCTACATGGCCCTGTGTGAAAAAGTGATTGCCCCCTAAACCTAATAACTGGTTGGGCCACCCTTAGCAGCAACAACTGCAATCAAGCGTTTGCGATAACTTGCAATGAGTCTCTTACAGCGCTGTGGAGGAATTTTGGCCCACTCATCTTTGCCGAATTGTTGCAATTCAGCCACATTGGAGGGTTTTCGAGCATGAACCGCCTTTTTAAGGTCACGCCACAGCATCTCAATAGGATTCAGGTCAGGACTTTGACTAGGCCACTCCAAAGTCTTCATTTTGTTTTTCTTCAGCCATTCAGAGGTGGACTTGCTGGTGTGTTTTGGATCATTGTCCTGCTGCAGAACCCAAGTTCGTTTCAGCTTGAGGTCACGAACAGATGGCCGGACATTCTCCTTCAGGATTTTTTGGTAGACAGCAGAATTCATGGTTCCATTTATCACAGCAAGTCTTCCAGGTCCTGAAGCAGCAAAACAGCCCCAGACCATCACACTACCACCACCATATTTTACTGTTGGTATGATGTTCTTTTTCTGAAATGCGGTGTTACTTTTACGCCAGATGTAATGGGACACACACCTTCCAAAAAGTTCAACTTTTGTCTCGTCAGACCACAGAGTATTTTCCTAAAAGTCTTGGGGATCATCAAGATGTTTTCTGGCAAAATTGAGACGAGCCTTAATGTTCTTTTTGCTCAGCAGTGGTTTTCGTCTTGGAACTCTGCCATGCAGGCCATTTTTGCCCAGTCTCTTTCTTATGGTGGAGTCATGAACACTGACCTTAACTGAGGCAAGTGAGGCCTGCAGTTCTTTGGATGTTGTTGTGGGGTCTTTTGTGACCTCTTGGATGAGTCATCGCTGCGTTCTTGGGGTAATTTTGGTCAGCCGGCCACTCCTGGGAAGGTTCACCACTGTTCCATGTTTTCGCCATTTGTGGATAATGGCTCTCACTGTGGTTCGCTGGAGTCCCAAAGCTCTAGAAATGGCTTTATAACCTTTTCCAGACTGATAGATCTCAATTACTTTCTTTCTCATTTGTTCCTGAATTTCTTTAGATCTCTGCATGATGTCTAGCTTTTGAGGATCATTTGGTCTACTTCACTTTGTCAGGCAGGTCCTATTTAAGTGATTTCTTGATTGAGAACAGGTATGGCAGTAATCAGGCCTGGGTGTGGCTAGAGAAATTGAACTCAGGTTTGATAAACCACAGTTAAGTTATGTTTTAACAGGGGGGGCAATCACTTTTTCACACAGAGCCATGTAGGTTTGGATTTTTTTTCTCCCTTAATAATAAAAACCTTCATTTCAAAACTGCATTTTGTGTTTACTTGTGTTGTCTTTGACTAATATTTAAATTTGTTTGATGATCTGAAACATTTAAGTGTGACAAACATAAGAAATCAGGAAGGGGGCAAACACTTTTTCA
Source organism: Conger conger (assembly GCF_963514075.1). Lineage (NCBI taxonomy): Eukaryota > Metazoa > Chordata > Actinopteri > Anguilliformes > Congridae > Conger > Conger conger. Next base: position 55,960,395 of record NC_083761.1, read on the forward strand.
CACCACTGTATATACCTATATTCATTTAATATAATATAATATACTGTCATTTTGATGTTCATCAAATTTTGGGAGATTCTTTGAGGATATTTATTGCATATCTGGTGGATGGTAATTGATGGCGTCTACACTGCTTAAGGTTACGCATTCTGGTGGATTAACTACTTTCTATGGGCAAATTCTTAGCTAAATATTCCACAACAACCAGCACCAACAAGTCACATTTCAAGTAAAGCCAAATAGCTGCAGAGCAGCCTGACTTGCATAGGTTCATGTTGATCCAGAAATAGAATTGATTTGTATTTCCTCACTTTGTCTCAGATGAGTGGGAGATCATCACCATAAAGTGGTTTTGGGCGGTTTGTAGTCACTCCCTGTTGTTTTGACTGGTTTACAACAGGGAGTGATGAGGCCAAAGATTGCATGTACATTAATATTCAATAAATATTGCATAATTTATTGTGAGTTGTCTGACTGAATAAAGCAACATGTGCAAAATGCATTACACAAATGTGAGACATTTGGAATCTATTTTTACACACCAGGATTTTAAATGTGGAAGATTTGGAATCTTGCAACCTGCAACCCATGGTCATAGGTTGGTAATAAGTGCAGCTGAATTAAAAACACTATTACTAGGTTCTTTAATTGTGGCATTATGGTTTAATATTCATTATTGCATTATTTTGATTAAATTGACTTGTTTGACTTGTTGATGGGGGTTGGATATTTGACAAAAACGTCAATCAATGGACATCAATGAATATATTAGTATACAAGATGGTATTATAGTGATTATTGTACTTATTTGTATGACCATTGTGATTCCAAGTGCACCAGCCACAGCTACAATAATCTGTATCCAGAAAATCTTTTCAGTGAGAAAAAAAGCTTCAACTTTCACTTTGTTTGAGCTTCTTTGTTTGAGTAATATTTGGAGTAATTCTGACTCTTGGAAAACAAACCCTTAAGGGTTACCTTTCAGAAGAGATTATACCTGTAGTCAAAAGGGTTCAAGAATATCAACCATTTTATTTTGGGTATGCGCTCAAGTACAGGCTTGAACCAGAGTAATTTATAGAGCTGTCAGCAAATTAAAGACAAGGCAATTGGTTGGAAGAAAAAGCAGTACACAGACTAGCCCTCCAGGACCGGAGTTGTGCACCCCTGGGTTACACAGAGCCACATATTTGTATTGTAACAGAGTCTATTATGTTCATGCAGGAAATAAATCAATTGGGAGCAACAAAGGCTGTAGGCTCACACTTGTGCTGTAGTTTACAGACTGCTGGGAGCCTCTGTTTATTTTTCTTTATTTACTATTCTCTTTGTATGTCATAGAGCATTTAGCCTGCCTACAATATATTCATATAGAGAGGGCATTGTTTAAATTGCCTAACCAACATTATCATCAAGTTCATTCTTTGCAGTACAACTTTGTGAATGATTCTTGCCAAATACTTTTATCACATTTAGCAGAACACCACATATTTTAATCATTGTAGAAAGTAACCAAAGAAGTTCACCTACTGTCATTTGAAATGAGCTTTTTACTACATGAAACTGTGACACAGTGGCCTAGTGTGGTTCTGTTCTGGGCCACTGGGAAGCTCCCATGCATTGGTTTCTCCTAATTACCCCTGATGGATTTCAACTGTGTGAGTTCTATATTATTAATATATATTATTTCCGAGGCTCGGCTCAGACTCACTGCCATCTGCTGCAGAGCACTATCCTGTGTTGTCTTTCTAGTGTGTATGGGAGTGCAGATCCACTGTAGTTACCGTGTTGATCCTATCTGCAAGATTTGGGTCCTGTTTAGTGGCTTCTCTCAGTGGACCCAATCTGAGGACAGTTTTCCCTCCTCTCTTTTGTTTATTTCATCAGACCCGTTTTCTGCGTGGGTAATTATTATTTTTTGGGCTTTCTAACTTGCAATTCCATTACATACGCCGTGATGCCGTTTCCTTAGTTATTTTTATTGACCACTGACCGAAGATTCAGTGACCAGGGACAGCACTTGTATTGCACCTGGTATTGTACAGAATAACAGAGCCTTGACCAGACATCTCAAGCTTAAAATAAAGCACATATAAGTCATTCATATCTGTTTTAATTACTCCCAGCAGCCATAATAGCCTTGACAGAACATAATGGTAGAGGGAAGAACATGCACTGCATTGCTGCCCAGTACGTGTCACCTCTCATTAGCTCAGAACTGCATGAACACTGTTACTTCCGCCATGCCTCTCTCCTTGATAGTGATGGAGGAGAGCACTAATTCCTCACCACATTGTTTTGCACCAGAGGAAAAATGTCAGGCAAATGAAAAACACGATTGATATTTTATGTTTAGCTTGCTTGACCATGAATAAATTATGATCTGCTCTAATTAATATTCTTACAGCTGTGTTGTATGGAAACAGCTGGGTTTGTAATATGGTCATCCGCAGTTATTTTTCAAATGGCTCATCGCCCTGAATCATTCATTAGAAGCCAAGTGGCCTGCTGGGATTTTTTCATTGTGTTTTGAAGGTATAATTGACCGGGTGGTAACCTGGGAGTTGGGAAGTCACCCCTACTGTAACACAGCCCATAATACAGTGTTTATGCATCCATAATGTTATGTCATCTCAGGGGTGTAATATCGAGTTAATTCTAAAAAATTACAAGCCAAGTACCATCTGTGTATTCTTTTTGTTACAGCAATGTTTAGCTCTCTATTTGAAATGTGAAACTAATTAGAAGCATTTGTGTAACTAATCAATGTGAGTTTGGTTTTATTGTGTTACATTCTATAGTTATTTCCCTAGTTCCCCTTCTAATGTTGTGCTGTCCATTTAAAGGAAGGTATCATAATTAAATTCACTGTGAGCTCAGTTTGTGCTTGTGATAGGGATAGAACAATCTCAAGTTGGAAAGGACATTTTGAGTAAATTGTGACCATGGACGGCACTTTACGGACATTACAGACAGTGAATTTTATTACTGATGTACTTCACTTATTAGGGGTACATTCCCTGAAAAACAACGGAAGTCACAGCATAACCACCATAATATGATGGATTGTTAAAGAAACTACCAACCTAGTCATGACTGTTCCCCAACACTGTAGTTACTCAGTTGCAAATCGTTGCCGCTGCAGTTTGCACCACAACAACCCGAACAATGTAATTAATGTGGCGTGGAGTGCTCCTTCCGTCTCCACAAGAATAACTTAATCTCCTAAACTTGTACAGTGTCATGAAAGAAGATAAAAATCATAATGGGATGTGAGAAGAGTTTTTTATCCAAGATTTCTGTCTACGAAATGTAAAAAAATAACCTTCACATGTGTTTTATTCACATATAGCTATGAGAATATGTTTTTATAAAGCATGCCTAGTGTGTCCAAAAAGCTCTCCAAAAACAAGTACTCACCCTAATGCTTTCTAACCAACCTGCATCACATTTAAAATGGAACTTTATTTTTAAATTAGGTTATCCAGAGCCCTGTTAACCCCGTTAGCCACTACAATTACAGGTTTATCCATAGCCTGATAGTCCAATTCCTGTAATTATGCACATCTCTATATTTATTCTTCAATGCAAAGGCAGCGATATTCCTAAACTGTCCGTCACCTGAATATTAAACATTATACCTTGTTGGGAAGGGTAGGAAACCCCGTACAAGAAGCTTACCGTGTTTTACACTAGTTTGGTACTGAAATGACCTAGCAATGCACTTATGCAACAAGAAGTTCAAGACAATATTTGCTTAAGTATAATCCCAGCAAATGGATAGTTTTCTCGAAAATGGCTGAACGGATTATGAAATAAACTTCAACGTTAATCAAAAAACAGTTTTAGCTTCATAACCAGGTGGGATATTTGGTTCCATGAATATGTCTGTATTGAATAATTTACAAAACAAATGTTTCAACCAAAATATTTCTACCAAACCGGAACTATGTTGGCCGGAAATGCAATAAAAGTGAATGTGTTTATTCGACTTCTGAATTGTATTTTTTTAATCAAGAATTGCTAGAATATGCCTTTTATTGTCTGAGTCTGTGGCGAGGTGAAGGTTGTAAACCTCATTATAAAATTAGCATAAAAATAGTTGGACGGAAACCTCACTACAGACAGCATTATATTCTTGTGTCCGCTTCTGAAGGATCATTTACAAGCGGCATATTTACTTGCAATCATTCGTTACATGAAGATCTGTGCTGCTTTGCCATTCTATGCTGGTGCCTCCTTTCAAACTGGAGTGAGAGAAATTGCTGTTGTGAGCCAGTCAACCAAGAGCCGAGTAATTTGTGATGTTTCAGACACTTTTGTGGAGGTTGGCGAGCAGCTTATTAAATTCCCATGACCAGAGGATCATCAGAGGGTGAAACAAGAATTTTAAGACATTGCAGGTCTCCCTGGTGTCTTGGGTGCCATGGATTGCACCCACATCAGAGCACCCAGAGATGACCCGTATCATTTCTACAATCCTTCAATCCCTAAAATCCAAAATACTTTCCCTCAACAATTTACTGTGAATCCAAATTAAAAAATAACTAATAACTAAAAATGTTATGTTTCTCTAGTTCCTGTCATGACTGCTACACTTTGCAGCAGAGTGAACTTTTTATTAAAGCTCTAATGGATACGTTGGGGAGGGGCGCATCCTTAGTAGATTCCCCCCCCCCCTTTTTTTCCAAAGTCATAACAATATAATAATCTGATCCTGTAGTTTTTGGAATAATTTTGTCCCTTTCCATTCCTGCTGCAAGTGACAGTGGCTAACATCTGCAGTCGACTGCACATCTCACATCATACGGCATCAGATCACACCAGCAGAGGATAGCTACAATAAACCCCTGTAATGAAACCATGTCAGTGTTGCGAGAACCTGTTTCAGTGTTTGAATACTCGGCAGGAGCCCTGCAGTATACACCCAGAAAGTATGCAAGCGTCATTGTAACATGTTACAGCAGTGGAGAGCCATGTACTGTACCTCAGCCTCCACAGCAAGTTCTGGGAAGATCTGAGTGTTAGGGAGGAGGGTGAAGGGGGAAAGGGGTCTCTTGATCATCAGCCATCTGACTTGGCTGATGACAGGGGAGGATGCTGGGAAGCAGGGGCGTCTGTAACAGAGCCAAATCATTCAGAATGACTGAATAATACAGAAATGCAAATGCAGACAGTGGAGGAATATATTCTGTGAGCTTCAGTTTAGTTATTTATTTTTTTATGGCTGAGCCTCTCCACTCTCTGTGTTTGAGGTTGTGCAGAGAGGCAGGGGAAGCTTGGTGACATGGGTATGGGGGTTAGCTGCAGCCCCTGGGTCGACAACTGGGAGGAACAGTCGGAAAGCTGTGGAATGGAGGACAGGCATGGGGAACAAGGCATTAGTATGAGGTTGGGTGGTGGAGTATATATGAGTGATACCGTACTTATGCTGTTCTACCAAGATGTTAGCATGACATTTTTTAGCATGCTAGAATACAAACAGGTCCAAACAGGGTTATCATGAAAAGGCAGGTAAGTGTGCAACAAAATTACCAATCCACTTAGTCCAGGGGTGTCCAATCTTATCCAGAAAGGGCCGGTGTGTGTGCAGGTTGTTGTTTTAGCACAGGACTAAGACAGCTGATTCTAATCATCAAGGTCTTGATTAAAGACCACGATTAGTTCATTAGTATAATCAGGTGTGTTACTGCTGGGTTAAAACAAAAACCTGCACCCACCCCGGCCCTTTTAGGATAAGATTGGATACCACTGACTTAGTCAGTCACTTGGTGAAGACAATCTTTTATTGGCTAGACGTCTTACTTCCTGCACTGTAACAACATACAACGACTTCATGGGAATATACACTGGGTTGGATTATTCCAGGGCAGGTAAGTCTGGTTTGATTGAATTGTATATGCCTTTAAACTGGTTAAGTGCATTTGATTAGATCTACCCAATGTTTTTCTCAGGTGACAGTACTCAATTGGGAATGCCAGGCTCAATATCTTAATTTGCCCCAGACCATTAAGCTGAAAAGTAGGTCAATTGTTAATATGTTAGTGCAGAAACAGGATACATCCCAATTCATTGTCCACATTGTACTTTCCTGTTAATATTTCCTAATCACATCTAATTTCTTTCAGGGAGCAAACAACCGCTTTTCCAAGCAGTTTTGCTTTAGTACGAGCATACATTTTAGTACTTTGTTGTAAATTTCATATTGGTATTATGCTCTATAAAATAATTGATGAATCAAGAAATTAAACATAATCCATCCTTGCATGATGCAAGATAAATGCATGATGCAAGCTGAATCGTAACAGTGTTTTTTTTCTACATCTACCAGTAGCTAATTACAGTTACTCATATTTCATATTTAGGGCCTGATTGGTGACACACCATCTGCCATCAACCAAAATTATTAATATGATGCGGTTCAGTGGTTACAGCAGTCAGCACCATGATTTATTTTCGGATCTTTTGGCCGATATTCTGGAAAATTCTCTGAATATGAACTACATCACAGTGCAATATATGATAAGTAATACATGCTGTAACATGTCAAACCATGCCTATGAATTATTTTAGGAGATCTGCTGTATTGATTGTAGCTAATTAAACCTGATACATTGTCCCAGGGTGTCTGGTGTGTGACACGAACCAGAGTTGTTCTGATCTGTTTGCATTTACCTGCTGAAATAAATGAAGACTAAAGAAACGTTGTGAGGGGATGCATCATGAATATTAAGCAAGCAGTAGTAAAGACTTTCTGTAACATCACAGTCCATCCAGAGGTTAGAGTAGTTGAAGTAATTACAGTCTAATTTAGAAGCATGGTGTCAGAACTATTTTCCATTTTCATTACCTTTCCTGCTTCCAAACAGAATAACTGTAGCTATGTTTTGTTTGTTTTGGCATGAATTATGTATATATATATATAGTTAATTTATACTTCAGAATGTTTTTTTTACAGTAGTATTAGTAGTAGTAGTAGTAGTAGTAGTCGTTTCCTTATGAGATTTTAATATTGTAATATTATACTACACAAAAAAAGAGTTTTAGTAACTCCATTAATTGGCCTTAACATAATGTGTTGAAAGTACTACCGAATTTCATTAATACTGTAATTTGCATGAAATATCAAATATGATCAATTGTCATTAATCTGCAACCAAAAAAAGAATATGCAAGCCAGCTATTTTATTGCTATACATTCTGGAATTAACAATTTCCTAGCTTTCTTTGGAAATCCTACACAGGCTATAAGCTAACCTGCTAGCTATATCAACTAAGCATCTGGTAAAGCTTCTGGTAAACTGCTATCTAAGCATCTGGTAAATTACAAATGCTGTTCAGAGCTGCAGTATATTCTATCTTGACATGATGACCAGTCCAGCCTTTCTCCATAGATACTGTCCCTACTATACCTTACTGTGTCTAATGCTCAATCATTTCTTCCCTCTATTGTAGTTATGGAAAAGTCCACTCTTGCTCCCTGTACACACTCGCTCTGTGAAGGGTGGTTGTATTTAGCACTTATCTTCATGGCTATGGTATCACATGGTTCGTTTTTGTTACTGCTAGATGGAAAGAGACAACGTATTATCTTCTTAGTCCTGTTATTTATTCAGTTCTGTGGTTGGTGCTGTACATGCAGTAGTTTATTTTCTTCAAAAGCTTCTTAGGTCCAGGTTTACTACAGCTCTGTGCTGTGCACTGCCTACCTTGCTGTGCAAGCACATGGTACCAGACTGCTCTCATCCTCTTGGAAGTACATTCTCCCTTGGAAGTCCTTCCAACTGGCACACTTTTTTTTTTTTACATCCCGGCCTCAGTTTGAGCTTGTTTACGGCTCAGTGCTTTCCCTGCTTGCTCGTCCCCTGGTGCCTTATACTCATGCAATGTGGCACCAGGAACCTGCACCTTGTCCTTATCTTACAGGGGTGCCCCACATACACAACATATCTGTCAGAGTGGAGTCATGGTCTGGAAATGATAAAGAACATTATGGCCATGCTGGTAATCATTATTCATCAAAAAGGAAAATTGTGCAGATTGGAGGGTTACATAGTTTCATTAGCTCAGCACTTTTGTACATTTGGTATAAAGCTAGAATGCTTGACAAAGTGCTCATTTCACAAGTGGTACTATAATGTAGTCGTATAGACATGGTACTTGTGTAGTACCATGTATTTGTGTAGAGCTATATCTCACAAACTCAATAAAACTGCAATGTCCTTGAATGAATTTTTTTTTCCAGATTATAGCACTACACTCTTGCATGTTCAGTATAACAAACTGGCTGCTATAGCTGACTTAAAAGTGATCACAAACAACATCTTTAGATGCATGAAATATTATTTATTTATTTTAAAAATGTGAAATACGGATGATGAGCAAGCGTCAATTAAATCTGTTATTGGGAGCAGAATTCATTCATATTAAAAACAGACATGCAGATCCTCTTTTATTTGTCTTCATACTGTATGTTTGTTTCCCATATATTATGTAAATGTATTTCAGTGTTATTATTTATTTGTGTGATATATGTTAATATATGTGTAACCCATGCAACTAACACACCAGCACATCTGTATAATGAAATATTGTCAAACAAGAACTACACAAAAGCAAGAATGTAGGGCAGCCCACATTACAAATATTATAGAAACCATTTTTACAAAAACAATTAATGCTCCTGTCAGTGGGCAGAGAGGGCATTCATTTATTTCTGAAGAGTATGCCTCTACACAATAAGATTGAGCAACCTTCTCAGGCTGTAAGTCACGGTGCTTGCTAATGGTCAAGAAACTTTGACATGTACCTACTCAAATTATGGAATATTCCATACAATAGGCTGTGCTCTATTAAGTTTTTGACAGTTGCTCATTTCAATTTTGAATTATATATCAGTTCTTAGAAAAAGTGTACATATACTAGACGGCTCAATGACGAATCCAGTTTCAGTTGCACAGAAAAAAACATTGATGACATAGATAGGTAGTAATCAAACATGACAAGCTACTGAACAAGCCTAAAGGCGAGCACTTTAACTTAAACACTACTACATACACAGAACATTCTGTCCTTGATATTCATATCCAGTGTTGTGAAGCTTATGCTGGCTAGGCAGGCCATTAACCTGTAGCACGCACATCTTCTAAACCCTGTGCAGCTATCTGCTGATTATTTTCACTCTGAAATCTACTTGCAGAGCTCTGGTGCTGACAGACAACTTCCCCCATGAGATTTCCCGCTAGTGAAGACTGACAGCTTCAGGATTTGATTCTGAAGCAGCATCGCTGCATTAAAAATCAGAGCTTCAGCTGATGTACCACCCATGCACCCAGCCCATGTTCAAATATATTATGCGTTTTTAGTTTCTACCAATTTCTAGATGGATAATTCACTTTGAAGGAAATTATTTACCTAAAAGAAGTGGGATGGGAACAGTCACTATCAGCTACTGCTTCACTCACATGAATATAATTACCACAAATTATGGGGGCTCCTCTGTGACTCAGTCAGAAAAAGCACTGAAAATTTTTTATTAATGCTTTTGTGCTTTTTAATGCTGCAGTGGGAATTTATTTGTATTTGTTTTCAGATTTTGTGTACATTTCCCAAAGTATTTCTATTATTTGGTTTGAAGTAATTTTTTGGTCAAGGAGCTATGCTTAACTCAAAGGGTTTAAAGAGAACATATGGCAATCTATAGGGGCTTATCTCAGTTTTCCCATATGATGCAACATGATGACCTTTAATAGGAGAATGTCTACACTCAGTGAGTACTTTATTAGGTCTTATTTTTTAGACTTATTAAGACTTCTGCTGCTGTAGTCTATCCGGTTAAGAGGTTTGACGTGTTGTGTGTTCAGAGATACTCTTCTGCATACCACTGTTGTAATGTGTGGTTATTTGCATTACTGTCACCTTCCTGTCAGCTTTGACCAGTCTGGCCCTTCTCCTCTGACCTCTCTCATTAACAACACATTTCTGCCTGCAGAACTGCTGCTCACAGAATATTTTTTTGTTTTTGCACCATTCTCTGCAAACTCTAGAGACTTTTGTGTGTGAAAATCCCAGGAGATCAGCCGTTTCTGAGATACACAAACCACCCTGTCTGGCATCAACAATCATTCCACAGTCAAAGTAATAATAATACATTTAAAAAAACAGCTGAATCTCTTGACCACATCCGCATGGTACAAGTCAATAACAAGCTGGTGTACAGGTCTACCAAATAAAGTGATCACTGAGTGTCACACAATTGGACACCAAAAGCTCAAGATATGGGATGGGAATATCAAGACCATCATAGAAGAAGTGGTATTCTTCTGTTAATAGTGTTTAAAACAAACCCTGATTGCAATCAACTATACTGTCCATCTGTTGCCAGGTAAAAGTGGACTATACAGTGGTGTGAAAAAGTGTTTGCCCCCTTCCTGATTTCTTCTTTTTTTGCATGTTTGTCACACTTAAATGTTTCAGATCAAACAAATTTAAATATTAGTCAAAGACAACACAAGTAAACACAAAATGCAGTTTTTAAATGAAGGTTTTTATTATTAAGGGAGAAAAAAAATCTAAACCTACATGGCCCTGTGTGAAAAAGTGATTGCCCCCTAAACCTAATAACTGGTTGGGCCACCCTTAGCAGCAACAACTGCAATCAAGCGTTTGCGATAACTTGCAATGAGTCTCTTACAGCGCTGTGGAGGAATTTTGGCCCACTCATCTTTGCCGAATTGTTGCAATTCAGCCACATTGGAGGGTTTTCGAGCATGAACCGCCTTTTTAAGGTCACGCCACAGCATCTCAATAGGATTCAGGTCAGGACTTTGACTAGGCCACTCCAAAGTCTTCATTTTGTTTTTCTTCAGCCATTCAGAGGTGGACTTGCTGGTGTGTTTTGGATCATTGTCCTGCTGCAGAACCCAAGTTCGTTTCAGCTTGAGGTCACGAACAGATGGCCGGACATTCTCCTTCAGGATTTTTTGGTAGACAGCAGAATTCATGGTTCCATTTATCACAGCAAGTCTTGCAGGTCCTGAAGCAGCAAAACAGCCCCAGACCATCACACTACCACCACCATATTTTACTGTTGGTATGATGTTCTTTTTCTGAAATGCGGTGTTACTTTTACGCCAGATGTAATGGGACACACACCTTCCAAAAAGTTCAACTTTTGTCTCGTCAGACCACAGAGTATTTTCCCAAAAGTCTTGGGGATCATCAAGATGTTTTCTGGCAAAATTGAGACGAGCCTTAATGTTCTTTTTGCTCAGCAGTGGTTTTCGTCTTGGAACTCTGCCATGCAGGCCATTTTTGCCCGGTCTCTTTCTTATGGTGGAGTCATGAACACTGACCTTAACTGAGGCAAGTGAGGCCTGCAGTTCTTTGGATGTTGTTGTGGGGTCTTTTGTGACCTCTTGGATGAGTCATCGCTGCGCTCTTGGGGTAATTTTCGTCAGCCGGCCACTCCTGGGAAGGTTCACCACTGTTCCATGTTTTCGCCATTTGTGGATAATGGCTCTCACTATGGTTCGCTGGAGTCCCAAAGCTTTAGAAATGGCTTTATAACCTTTTCCATACTGATAGATCTCAATTACCTTCCTTCTCATTTGTTCCTGAATTTCTTTAGATCTCTGCATGATGTCTAGCTTTTGAGGATTATTTGGTCTACTTCACTTTGTCAGGCAGGTCCTATTTAAGTGATTTCTTGATTGAGAACAGGTGTGGCAGTAATCAGGCCTGGGTGTGGCTAGAGAAATTTAACTCAGGTTTGATAAACCACAGTTAAGTTATGTTTTAACAGGGGGCAATCACTTTTTCACTCAGGGCCATGTAGGTTTGGATTTTTTTTTTCCCTTAATAATAAAAACCTTCATTTCAAAACTGCATTTTGTGTTTACTTGTGTTGTCTGTGACTAATATTTAAATGTGTTTGATGATCTGAAACATTTAAGTGTGACAAACATGCAAAAAAATAAGAAATCAGGAAGGGGGCAAACACTTTTTCACACCACTGTATATTCCCTGGTCAGTGTAGCTTGTGTTTCTTCATGCATCAGACATTAGTTTGTCATGTACCAATACATAGCAGTGTTTGATAGTGGAGCCATGCATGGAATTCACATCTAAAAAGCAGGATAATTGCTTTTATGATAAAGTGATATAATCTGAAAGTAATGTGGGAAGATAAATATAAACAGCAGACCACCAATTATAGGTACACAACTTTTATAGTAATTTAGTTAGTCATTTAATTTATTTCAATCTTATTGACTGTGTGGCTTGTTTATGGATGCCTGCAGCTTTTGTAATTACATTGACGGTGTCAGGAGTATGTAGAATAAAGTTTGGGGAAACAGGCAGCTTATAGTGCAACATTCTCTCAGGGACAATTCTCAGTATGCCACAGTGATGTGAACACCTGTTCCAACAAAATCCCAGTATAAGACTCCCTCAAATTTGGAAGTGCAAAACACGTTGTAGGGTTAGCTGTTACAATTTCTGAGCAAAGCATGATTCCATTACAGAAATAAAAGATTGGTTTGCTAATGCAGTCTCTTGTCTGGGACAAGACCCAGCAGCCAAATCACATTGGTGGCCAGCAATTGATGACTGCCCTGTTGCTAACTTTCTCCCATCAGCTTTTTCCATGTCCAGTGCCCTCACATCCCCTTTGGCCCCAGTGCGTGTAACCTGCTACCTGCTAATCCTGCCTAAAGGAAATTAAGAGGTTGTCAGCAGTGAAAACACTTTTTGTCCAGGTATTTTTTCACCACTGTGAGATGCAGTCCTCTTCTTGCAGTTGGTGATTGACTGATTCATTTCATGCCCTGTTGTGCAGAGTGCACGCAATCCTCATCAGCAGCACAGCTCAACCTTCTGAGCCACTCCTTAATGGCACATTGCACAGTAAGATTATATGCAAACGAGAGGAGCGTGATGGAGTGATTATATGCTCACAGCCCTGGAAGTTTAGTCTCTCCAGCTGTATTAATGGCCTGACAGAGCAGAATGTCTTTGCTGTGTTTACTATAGCACTATTGCTCTTGAAAAGAGTGTGCTGGAGAAAAATAAGCCTTCTGGTTTAGCAAAGGAATTATATTCACAATTAAACCTGCAAGCAGGGTTGAGGGGGCCAAGCAGTCCAACAGGGCAGGGTCACCATGGCAACTTGATCGGATCATGTTAAAAGTATGGCTGTAAGCACTGAAAGCATTGACCAAACATTGGGTGAGATATGGGCTCACATACTGTTTAGGTCATTTGCCTTTGATTTGGTGAAGATTTGACAAAATATGTTGGTGTTGAAATGTTTTTAAACATTTTTTCACAAATGCAATATGGCAGCCACATCAATGGTTGTGGTAACAGGTTGAGATAACAGGTTGTCATGTCTCAGCTTCGGGATTTACCAAGGTATCAGCATACATAAAAATCAGTTTTTTAAGCAAAATACAATATATATTATCAGAGACAATTTTAGTTTATTACAGTGCCTCCTGGACATTAAAAGATACATCAAGTGTCCACATATATTTGGCCATATATCAACCAAGTTTAGTGTCAACACAAGTATTGCTGAAATGTGAGCCCACTTCCTGTTTGGCGACCTTGTTGCCGATTGTGATTAGCTGTGACAGACAAATGCTTTTGAAAAGCAAAAATCCATCTGATAACTTTTGTGAGGCTTGGTCTGAACATCAGCTGTGCCAAATTTGATAGGAAAAAATGTACGGCCTGTGAAAAAAAAAATTCTGAAAAAAAAGTTTTCCAGAAAATCCAATACGACGGGAAATGAGTGCATTGAACTCGGCTTGATCTAATGAATCCAACAGTACCTCAGTTTTTAAAATCGGCCATACAGCTCATAACCTACATGCATAAACATACCTCCAACTTTGATGCGTTGGTAGGGCTAGAGTGCTCGACGTGAGGATAAGAATCTTGGTGAAAATAATTATGGGACTGTCCCCAATCAGTGTGCCAAATTTCAAAACTCAAACACCCTAGCCAGAAGAAAAAGATGATGATGATTGATGATGATGAATAAGAAAAGGTAGAAATACACTGTGGGCCCCCAATTTAATGAGGTGCTGAATGTTGTTTGTCTTTTTCTTGTTTACAGTTTTGTAAACTGAAATAGTAGATGTGAATGCATAATTTATGTTCAAAGCTAACTGTCTTCTGACTTCCCATGAAATTATGAATAGTTAAAAGTAATATTGCAATGTTAATAGTTGGAAAATAGATGCATAGTACAAATTTATTGTATTATAATTATTATTATTATGATTTTTGGCAGCTTCATTGTCATTAATAGACTTTTCAGCTTCATTGTCAAAGAATAGAATGGATATAATCAGTCAATAGGGAGGCAGGGATGGAGAATGGACAAGCTGTTATGCATGCTTTTGAAAATAAGCATTTACATATTTATGAACACTTATGTTTTATGATCTGGTACAGACGGTTTTAAGCATATTTTTCTTTGAAATGGCTAGTCCTTTGTATCTCTGCCATATGGCCGTTGATCAGATGGAACAACTTTGCATTCATTAGACAGTGACATTTTGTTTAAGGTTTTTGGATTGCATAATTCTTTTAAAATGAATTTCCACATTTCTCTGCATTGCTTTCAAGTGTCAGCACAGCAGTGGACAATGTGAGTGAAAAGCCTGTGGACTTGGGAAAAATGCAAATCAGCAAAAAATATAAATAAAATCTGTCTGTAAACTAAACTTATTCATTTATGCAACTGAATAATCAACTCTTCAGATCATATTCCATGTAAAATGTAAGGTGCTAAAAAAATGAGACCTAGTTTCTTTAAGGCTGTGTGAAATGTTTTAAATCACAGTAGTTATCCACTTACCCACTGTGATACAAGAAGCCAAGAGGTTCGTGATGACACAAAGATCAAGAGGTCATGATTGTGTATCTTTGTGTCAGAAACGTAGCAACGCCAAGCAATGTCAAAATATCTCTACTACTATGTGTAGGACGATTAATATTTATTTTAGTTGCACTGCTATAAACGTTGAAGGTAGCAAATGCATTCTAGCATTACTGAATCATAGACTTTAATTGGTATTGGCCTGGACTGGCCTATTCAAAATTGAAAATACACCTCTTGGGCTGACATGCCCAAAAAGGATTGATTTTGTCAAGGAGGTTCCTTGGTTCAAAATGTGGCTATAACAGACAGTGATTTACACCCTGCAGGTCTGTAATGCAGGCATAAATCATAGATATCCTGTGGGGTTTACACAAACCGTGCTTACTTCAACATATGGATCAATGCTCAGCCATTGCCCTGGCAAGGCATCCGCACCCCTGGACAAAACAAGACAGGGCCAAGAAAGGAAAGCTGAACGACAGGCAAATGGTGAGGATCGCGGTCATCAACTTAACTGCCCCTTTTAATATTTTATTACTATGTGCAAACATTCCACTGAAATAATTGACCAAAGGGCTGATGCAAGCAAAATGATATATGCCAAGAAAAACAAGAGACATTGCTGCAGAACATTTCTCTCACTTCAGGCAAATTTAGCTGTGATGATATTCATTACTAGGAGAATCTCAGAATACAAAAGCATGGCTCTGCAATGCCAGGGGGTGGATGACTTTTGAAACAAGACTTAAGAAAGCTGAACACTCGTACAGACCCCTTCTAAAAAACAGTGCCCCTTAAACGTCATCCATCACCTTCAGCCTTATACTAACTGTGTTTTCCATCCCATAGTCACATTAAATCAAGTGTTTCTGCCCCTTTCATTTGAACACCATGGTGTCTGTTTATCTCATTGTCCGATATATCAGTATATGCCAGTGCTTATACTATGTCTCTTGGCTGATATTGTAACCCTTTCCAACATTGGTGCTGATGGACACTTTTGAATCTAGAAGGTAAACAATGACAGGTTATAATTTTACATTATTTTGACAATTACTTTATATAATGTGCAGGATTATGACATACTGTACAACAGGCAACAACTGAGTGAAAAGCATTACATTCACTCAGTAAATTACACACTCTGTGTCAAGCTGCACTATGAACTTAATTCTGAGAATATTTCTTTGAAAACATTATTTTTCAAAGAAACGCCAGAGAATCTTAGAACAGGGAACTAAAGTGTACTAAAGTACAGACATTTTCCATGAAAAAAGTTATGATTTTTAAGTTACTGTAGGTCCAGCAATGGGGGAATACTTTTTTTTCTACAGTGGAACATAATCATACTTAATATTAATCACTTAATATTAATGTTTTAAGTGAAATGTTTGCATTTGCTGAATGCCTCAAAAGACAGGAAATTAAATTGATCAGTCCTAATGCTAACATCAGCCTGCTCTCCATCAAGGTACATCTCTGGCAACATGCTACAGCCCTGTACTTTATGTTTAGTTTGTACAGAACAAGACTTTTTCATTCATGCTCAATTGTTTGCATAACATTAACATGACAGCATATTATTATTTTAATACATTTGTTGGTGTTTATCACTAGCCTAATGCATCAACATAGCTATTAGTTTACAGTTCATTTTCTGTTTATGTACGTGGACTTAGCTGGTCTCTTTTTGGCTGCACTGTATCCGACATGTTTTCAAATTCAGTGCTTGCTTGCCACTCTGGACAGTGAGTGAGACTGGCTGCTGCTACTGTCCGTGTCCTAGCTATGTAATGCCATCTAGCTACCTGCACATGTCAACGTTGATGAACATAACAGTCTCATTTTCTTTTCAAAGTTTATATTAGCCTCATGTTAGCATTGTGTCTCCCCGTGTTAAGTCTTTGGAAAATTTGTTGTCGTTTTTGAAAAAAAGCACCTCATCGGTTGTTCAGCTGACTTTGTACCCAGACTCATATGCCCTTCTCTTCACACATGTATGGAGCATGCGTTCATTAATGCAGAGCCTGAGATAGGAAACAGATCAGCAATCCATATTCACAGCACACTGAGCTGGACTCTTGTGCTTCTTCAGTTGAGGCAAATATGTTCAGGGCTCTGAAATGATTTTCCCTGCAGCTTTAGTTATAAAAATATAAATACCAATGCTTTGACAATGCACATTGTCACCTACAGAATTTATAAAGGGTGCATAGTTGTCCAACGCACGTCATCGTACACAAGTGTAACCGTGGATTATGGCAGTTCTTCACCAAAATGAAACTGTCTGTATTGCTTAAGCAGATTGCTGCAATGACCATGAATCAGCATTTAGAATGGGACATTGAGGCCCAGGAAAACATGCTGTACTGCCAAGCTCACAGAAAGACCATATTTGAAAGATGTATAAAATGTGATAATTTTTTTGCAAATTAGCTATACACAAAGCAGTGATGAAATAGAGTGAAATTATCAATGAAAGCCAAACCGATTTTAGAAATGCAGTCCAATCTTCCTCCTTTCTTTTCTGCTGTTTTCCATGTTATTTCTTTCTTGGCTTGGCATTCATTGGCATCTGTTGGAGCACTCTAGTACTCATACTCTTAGTAGGGGAGAGAGTGGCATATTGTCACACTTGCTACTTTTTCTTTCATTTCTTGGGTGCAATATATCACAATGGAATAAATATCTTACCAAATGAAAGAATAAATTTGCATGCATATATTTTGCATTCATCTTCATATCTTATTTTAGTGCACAGTTATAAACAGTTAAGGATAGTTAAGTAGTGCACACGCTTAACTCTAGTTGTTACAGTATGTGGGGTAACTTAATTAAAGGACCAGCAGGGCCAGGTCTGAGAGCTGCTTCGCCCCCCAAGAGCAATTGCTGGTATCCCCATTATTGTCAGCAGCGCACCTCTGTGACTGCCAACAATCCCCATGTCGAGCAACTGCAGAACATCCCCCTTTACCCCCCAACCCCCATCAATAATTTCTACAATGAACAACAGCGGAACACAAGCCCCTTCAACTTAAACAATCTCTGAACAGCAAAACACTGTGCCAGGTGGCAGTTGCAGCCTAATGTACACTCAGTGAGCACTTTATTAGATATTTTTTAGACTGATTGGTCTTCTGCTGCTGTAGCCTATCCACTTGGAGGTTTGACACGTTGTGGGTTCAAATATGCTTTTTCTGTATACCACTGTTCTGTATACCACTGTTGGCTATTTGCATTACTGTCTCCTTCCTGTCAGCTTCAACCAGTCTGGCCCTTCTCCTCTGACCTCTCTCATTAACAACGCTGGATAGAAAATGCCTTGTTTATAGGAGATGTCAGAAGACAATGGCCAGACAGGTTCAAGCTGACAGGAAGGTGGCACTAACTCAAATAACCATGCGTTACAACAGTGCTATGCAGAAAAGCATCCCTGAACACACAATACATCAAACCTACACATACATACTGAATGTGTACTATATGTGTGTGTTTGTGTGTGTGTGTGTGTGTGTATTACATGAAATAATGTTTTATCATTGTAATTTCATGTAACAATTCATGTTTCTGAGAGCATACTTATGACAATTTTAAATGACAAATCTCTCAATCTCCCCTCACTGAATATAAGTTTGCCCTCAATTGTTAATACATGGAAAGTAAATGACAACACATAGCTTAATCAACCTTGCAATCCCAGTAGGGTCATTCCTGTTTGTTGGGATATTACATCACAGTGTCATGTGGAATACAGCAAGCAGCTTTGTTTATCTAGTTCTATTTTTATTGAAACATTGCGACTGAAACATTAATAGTCCATTTGTTGTAGATATGGGAGGGGACATTCAGGGTGCAAAATAATGATGAAGCAGATACCTGGCCTTTTTCTAAGATGCCATTCCATTTACTGTGTTTTCAGCTTGCATGGACTCACTGCTAAGTGTAATATGCTCTAATGTGTTTGCTATGGAAATGAAAGGTTTACCCCCTCTCGCACTCTTTTTCATGTAAATGAGTGCCTTCATCCCCGAGTTCCGGGCCTGCAGAAGTGCATCTTTCAGAGAAGGTCGATTCATCTAAAACATGGGGGTTCATCACTTTAATGATATTGAATAATTGTTATAAAAATAGCAGGAAAAGCTACAATCATTTGAATACGAGGGATGAAAATTGAATTTCCATCAAACACACTGGGATTCCATCCAACATTTTTCCTGCTTTTCACCAAAAAAAAAGTGAAATAAAGGATGAGGGCATAGTTGATGATGCCAAGAACTGCATATTTAAATACAGAAGATCCACAATATCACTGTTCAGCTTCCAGTATGTGGGCATTCCTGTTTACACAGCTGCCAACTTTTGATGGCTATAAAGTGTGATATTCAGATATTGCAAGTCAAATGAGTGACAAAATATTAACTTAACATACACACATGCCCAAAACAAGTTCACACATAGGCTATTAAACTTGCAGACACAGTTTATTTTTATTACGGGCAATTCAACATGGTTCTCTACAAAACTTAAAGTGAGTCATTGGGCTCTCATATACACCCTAACAGCAACAATATGCAGATAAATCATACCTAGCTATCTAACTTGGTTATCAATCTAAACTCAAGCAGTAATAAGACTTCATCCATCTGCATCAGTCTGTACTGTACACGTTCTTCTCTTCTTTAATACTACTCCACTGATCTAAACACTTTCTAAACAATGTTAATTCTTGTTCTTTATGTTTTCGCAGACTTGCTTTCAAATCACTGCTTTGATTTATTCTTCTAGTGGTCTGAGCAGGGGGTTGAAGGGACTATTTCACAAAGCTGGATTAGTAAATTAGCTGAATAACTAAAATCCTGAGTAAAAGCTCATGTTCCAGATTTAAGAAGGTTTTGGGTTTTAATCAGTTATCCAACTAACTCCATAAGAAACAGGGCACCGATCTGTCCTTCAGTCACTCAGGCATATTTGTAATAAAATTTTCACTTTTCTGTCATATAAACTCCTGGCCGACACAGTGCAGACTATTTTTACAGCGATATTGGGTGATCCGTGTAGGAATTATATCCCTTTTAATTGATAGTCCCCCCATTTTACGGGACCAAATGAATTTGACGGTTGGTATCTCAGCCGTTTCTCATTAGTCATGTGTATTCAATTATTTCCTTTATAAAGGTATATGACAGCTTTCAGTATCAGTGCAAGCCATGCTTTCCAATTACATACGATTGAACATTATGTATTAAGGCACCAGACATTTGCCACACAAATCTGTTTCCTACTCACTCGTAGCTCAATTGATTTATCCAATTTAGGCTTGTGAGCAAATACACAAACTTAGATTAACGTTTAACTTTATTCTTCTCAATTGCATAACCTTTTTCTTAATAACATTTATTTTCCTTCTTGTACCGAGTAAGGAATATATAACTGCTTTACATAGCCTGGAGATTCCTTTTCAAGTGTGTGTGACCCATGAGACCACTGAGATTAGTGGATGACTCAAAATGTAACTGTATATCTTCTCCTTGGACAGGTTTTAGTTGTGTATTGGTCCCATGACCTTGTGACCTCAAGGTGACAGTGAGTTGGAGTAAATCACAACACCTTCCATAGAAACAGTGTGTGTGGCAGCATTGGGGAGGGCGGTCTGTAATATGCTGGTCATGCCCTTCCTTGGAGCAGAGAAAAGACCCGGAGCAACAGAGAGACTATTAAAAGTCAATGGGCGTGCATCCATCCTTGAATTTATAACATAGCCTAGATTGAATCTTCTTTTTGGAATAGAAATTGTCAAATTTCCTTTAAGCCATAAACCACAGCCGTCAAAACACAGAAATGTTCAGATGAATATAAAGTCTCTTTGGACATTCTCCTCGCATATTTGATCTTCCAGCAGATCTTTACGTTTTAACAAAGGAAAGCCATTAGGGTTCTTTTTGTTTCTCATGAAAGAGCTAACTGGATTTTTGAAGTCGGGCAAAGTCAGCCGGGATTATCATTCCTTTACATACTCAATGGTATGTAAAACACTGGTTGCTGATGAATTAAAGTCTTGTCATTTGCCAATTCCTTTTTTAGGTATGAAATATGTCCAATAGCTCTATGAAAATAGAGTCAATGTCATTTGAGGCCATACCAGTGTACTGTACAATCATTATTTTCAATACGTCTGAATACAAGATCCAAAAACAGGTTGGAAAAAGATTGAGCTAACAAATTACTTCCATAGAATTTTGCTGTCATCAGTACACTCTGAACCAATGGCACATATACGTGCAATGCAAGGCTACAAGTATTCATAATAGTGATCGTCCTCCAAGGCCTCAGGTCAATGATTTACACTACCCCTAGGCAGGAACAGTTATCAAAAACACTTATTCATCATGGAGCCACGAACATTGTGAACCACAACAAGGTTATTTCCCCTTCTGAATCACAGTTCCTTTTAAATCATACAATGTGTATGATGTATAAATATGTATGATTCAATAAATTAACATTTTGGGAGCCATTTTGACATTCTGTCATTTCACAGGAAGATGTGGAAGGTTGTAAAGTATGTGACTGTGTTTTTTATTCATTGTTTTGTTTGGTTTACTGCTGTTTTTTTAAATGCCGGTATCCCACTCCTCCCCACAGGATAATTAAAATATTTTAACTTAACACTACCAGCGATTGTAGCTCTGAATTGTGTGACCAAATTTACTGGTTCCAACGCAGTTGGAAGCCATCAGTTTTGTTCTTGTATTTCTGAGAGCGTGTGACTGTGGCATGCTGGGAAACACACAGCTCCGTGCTGCTGAGGCATGCTGTTGGGCTGATTTCATTCCAGGGCGTGCAGGTTGACAGTCGGTATATTGAAATGTCAGAGAGCTGGTGGACTGGCTTCGGCGAGGACCGAAGGCAAGCGGCCGCAGAGCGGGTGGATAACTGACAGCCATTCCTTCCAGGGACTGCCTACTTAAAAGGGTAAGCCTTTCGCCCATTTGCTATGCCCATCAATCCTTGGCTTGTCTCTCCCACACTGACTCCAAATCAGGCCGACTGAACTGAGAGTGAGCAGGGCAGGGGCATGCAGAACCATGCTGAGTCCCAGTTCCTGAGAAAAGCAAACAGGAAACATGTCTGGTTTGTGGCACAGGCTAACGCTGAGGGACAGGCAAATGCAGGGCATAATGCTAGCAGGGGACTGCTGCGCTCTGAGGCCATCTTCTTTAAGTCTCCAGCAGGCATGTGCACACATAGGGGACAACCTGCCTTCATAGGAGAGTTTTCTTATGCCTCCACTATTTATTCCGTTTATTTCTCTCTTGCCGAACCGAAACACTGTCACTCTCTGCCCTGCTCTCAGTACGAAAGCTACATGAGTCACAGACACACACAATGCAGGAGTGCGCCTTTTACTGTTGTCATAACGGCACGCACTCAGTCATCTTTAGACTGCATCACGTACAGTAGCGTTCTTTCCATACACTGCATCTTCCTGACTGAAAAGCATGTATCCGACTGCACCACCACAACAACGACAGTTGATGTTTTATTCATATTGGGCCTTTCTCAGACCCAAGGTGGCTTTACAAAAACATAAAACAGAATGCATGAATATACAGATAATTAATGAACACAAAACCAAGAATAAAACAGGTAAACATGTACCGACAATAACATAACATGGAATCATAAAGCAACAGAACACAAAAGAGATTAAAAGTAAAGAAGGGAGTATGTGTGCGGGGAGTGTTGAGAATGGTGGTGCTGGAGGAAGAGGTGTGTCTTGAGTTTGGTGTTGAAAGGGAGATGAGTGGTAATCATCATAATAGTAGTAACAAGCACCTTCCCAAAAATGAACACTGGGAGCAACAACTCGATGTATGGAGACTTGTACTTGCCTGAAACCGGGTCCACATAGTGGAACGGGGCAGTGAGGGCTTTTGTTAGAGCATTAAGGAGTGGGGATAAGACAGGTGATGGCATCCAATTTCTCTCGTAACAGGTGTGGGGGGCTCTGGAACAGAGAAATACAGCAATGGAATACGGATATAGGAAATACAATAAACCTCAGAAACAGAGAAATTAACTCAGGGGACGGACGTGACAAAAACATACAGTATATGCACACACAACCAGTGAGCACTTTATTAGGTATTTATTAGATTTTTATTTATTTTTTCTTCTGGTGCAGTAGCCTATCCACTTAGAGGTGTGACACGTTGTGCATTCAGAGATGTTCTTCTGCCTACCACTGTTGTAATGTGTGGTTATTTGCATTACTTGTCACCTTCCTGTCAACTTTGACCAGTCTGGCCCTTCTCCTCTGACCTCTCATTAACAACAAGTTTTTGCCCGCCGAACTGCTACTCATAGGGCTCAGTGAATTAAATTAAGAACTAATACATAAGAACAACAGCTAAAATGTGAAATGTCAAATGTTTGGACCTAATGGAAGCTACCAAATTGGTGTGTAATCAGTCTAGTTATCACAGACTCATCTAAAGGCCAGTGTTCTGCCAATCCAACACCTAGCATTACTAATTAATTCATTTGCACAAAATTCAAACCCGTAACAAATGTAATAATCGTAGTCAGCTTCAGGGAAGTTTCAACTGATTTAGAAACTCCAGGTTCAGAGATGCCTGGCTGAATTCTGAGGTAACAACATTAATAAAATGTCCACTCATTCCGCTGTGTTAAGTGAGTGAAGAGACAAACGGCGTTGATTCTGTGTAGCAGATGGTATTTATTTGCCAGCTTGTTTGTTTCCACAGTATTCCCGATTTAGCTAATGGAATCAATACATTCAGAGGAATGTAGTGGCAATCTCTAGACAGTGCTACTAGACAGTGCCCAACCGAAAGCTCTTAAAGCCACAAAACACATTTTCTAATATTATGTAGTAATACAAGTAGCCTCCTGAGATGGAAATGCCTCAATGAAGGAAGTAAATGTAGCCTATGTGTAGCGGGCAGAACTGTACCCGCGTGGTAGGGGTAGTGAATGCAGACTTCTCCAGACAGAAAGTCAAGGATCTGGGTCCTGACCCCCCAACACAATTTGTGTCTAACTTAAGCTGCACTAAGCAGGGATGGGGCTTCAGGATTTTGCAATGTCACGGCCCTAACCTGAAGTGTTACCTTAAGGAAGTGTGTAGGTCTAGTGGGGGGGTGTGTGTGTCCGTGTGCATATGAACCCACCTAGCGGCCTCCCACACTCCCTCGCCCTAGCAGTCAAGAAAGAAGATGCCCCTACTCTGGAGTGGATGCAGACCGATATCAAGTGAACCATGAATGAAATGATTTAGAGAAATAGGAACACATTTATTATAGACCAGAACCTGTTCAGAACACGATACAACTGTTTTCACCAGGAATCAAACCGATTACTTTGCTAATAAAAATTGAAACATGAGCACATCAACATTCAATGTCTTCACATTAACCATAATTCTGGAATGAGTCACAAAACGTCCGTTTTCACATTATAACATTATTTTGAGAGCAAACTAGTTGAACACCAGTCAGACTATCAATAGCTAACGTTAGCGATATTTGATTTCTAAAGTTCTGGGCGGCCTGTAGCATAGAGGTTAAGGTAAATGACTGGGACATGCAAGGTCGGTGGTTCTAATCCTGGTGTAGCCACAATAAGATCCGCACAGCCGTTGGGCCCTTGAGCAAGGCCCTTAACCCTGCATTGCTCCAAGGAAGGATTGTCTCCTGCTTAGTCTAATCAACTGTATGTCGCTCTGGATAAGAGTATCTACCAAATACCAATAATGTAAAATATTGATTATGGGCCCGTAATCTATAGTGGTGCTTTTCAGGAGGTCAACATTTCTGTATTATCAATCTTAAAAAATATATATAATATTCTAATATTTTGAGATACTGGATTTTAGATTTTCATGAGCTGTAAGCCGTAATTATCAAGATTAAAACAAAAAAAAGGCTTGACATATTTCACTTTTGTGTAATGAATCTAGAATTTGTGACATTTCAGTTTTTGAATTAAATGACAGAAAGAAATGAACTTTTCCACGATATTCAAATTTTTGGAGATGCACATACTTAGCTACACATGCTTAGCTACATCTGTGTCCGGTAAAACCAGGCTCGCCTGGTCTTCTTACAAAATTAACATCTGTTATGTTTCTTTGTGATATGTTGAGCTTAAAGTATTCAATTTCTTGAAGGCATTAAATGCTAAGCCCAATGCCAACAGTAGACTCCGGATTATTCACTGTAAAATGTGCACAGAAATCTCCATGTCCTCTCATTTGTGCTCATTCTTTATTTATCACTATTGATCTTTCAATTTAGAGCTATGATGTCTTAAGACTCTCATATAACACATAATTAAGTCTGTTTTAATAACTGTCAACAACAAAGGGATAGATGATAATTAAATCAGCCAGAACTGCTGTGTTTATGTTTATTGGAATAATATGAATAACATTTATCTGACTTCAGTAATTGTTCACAATCTAATATGGAGATGGACAGGTATTTTTTTACAGCTTGAAATGAATGTCTGTGTAAATATACATTTCAAGAAAATCGAGAACCTGTCTATCTCTATAGCTCCATAGGAAATGAAAATCACTTTTGGTCAACACTTTTAAATCTTGGGAAAAAGATAGATTACTGCTTTCAGTATGCCAACCATGGATGCTATGGTTTTTATAAGTATGTGGTCAGCTCTTAAATAATTAATATATTGGATATACTGACAAATAATTACTAGTGTGACCAGTATGATTCATGAATATGTGGCATTTGTAAAACTGGTCACTCGAATGGGTTAATTAAATCCAAGTGGTATGGTTTGACTGATTTCCTCAGAGTATTCAATGTACAAGAGTTGCTATCAATCTGGACTTGACAGCTACAGTTAAAGCTGCATACAGTTGTACACTGTTATGGCTGTATATTCAATTGAAATGTTTTATAACAGTGTAGCTGGATAGTTAGTTGTATGAATTAAATGAATATATTAATGCTTGTTATAACAAAATAATATTTATTATAGAAATGTGTAGTATATTAATTTCTCATACATGGACTATAAGCAAACTACATGTCTCAATCTTACCATAAATGCTATGGATCAATATGGCACATGAATACAGTCAACTTCAGAATTATTGCCACCCTTAATAAAAATGAAGAAAAAAGGCTGCATATGATAAACACAGATAATGATCTATATATTCAAACATATGGGAAAACAATATACTTTTATTTCTGTACATTTACTCTCATGTTTCAAAGTCTCATTTTGTTCTGAAACCATAGGTGTCAAAATGATTTGCTCCGCTAACAATTATTGTAGATAAAATCAAAAAGTTAAAATGGCAATAAAGTTTTACCTTATTTAGTTATTCTCAGTCTAAAGGAACATTTTATATTGTGTCCTTCCATAGAAATAAAAGTATAAAAATGAGGTAACAAGCATGAAAAATTGCTTTGTCATCCATCAGCATGGGAAAAAGAACTATCAATTTAAAAACAACAAATGGTCATTGACCATCACAAATTGAGTAATGGGACAAATAAAATACATAAATGATCAAACATGGCAAAAATAAAAACAATAAAATATATGGAATGGTTGCAAACTTGCTAGGAAGAGGAGGCTAGTGCATGTTGTCCCCACGGACAGTGAGGAAGACGACGAGGGAGTTAATAAAGAATCCAAGGATCATGGGTTAAGAATTGCAGCCTGGAGGGACAGTGGATAGCGGGAGTTTGCATGTTCTCCCTGTGACAGAAATACATGCAGGTTAGGTTAATTGGAGAGTATGAATTGGCTCTCTGTGTGCTCTGTGGCTGCCCACTGCTCCCAAGCAATTATGATGGGTCAAACGCAATCATGAATAAAATAATCTGCTTCTTACTCTTACTGGAAGTGGCTAGACGAGGACGTCACAGTTCACTATTACTGGCAGCGACTGAGATTTTTGGCGCCAGGTCTTTAATGTGATTGTTTCTTTTTATGAATTTGTATCACTTAATTATTTTGGCCTCATTCAACAATTCTCAGTTGTTTAGCCTCCCTTTATATTAGAGATGACATGACTTAGTGAGCATTTCTCCACATTTCAGCGGCTTTAAATGGGCCATCATATAACTGAGCAAATTAACACCAGCTTTTCTGAGTTCTTAAAATATTCTGTTACATGTGACTCATAATTAGGTCATGCTTTTAGGGAGCATTTCTAAAAATGCTACATCCCTGAACATTATAAAACATTGTCCAAAGCCTAAACTCAATTCAATGAAATCTTAAATTCATAAACATAATATGCTTAGCTCTTCTTACAAGCCAAATTTGATTCTTATTGTGGTTTGCTTCAATATATATAAATATATATAAATATATTTGTCTGCCCTTTCAATTAGACAATAAGAGAACATTTCAGAAACCATCGTACACTCTGAAGTGCCTAAAAAGGTACAAATGCTTGTTGCTGAGGCGGTACCCTCTACATACAACTCTACCCCTAGGCAACAATATTGTACAATTAATTTGTAATGTTTTTCTTGGAAAACATACTCATTTGCACCCAAAATAAATGTGATAATTGAGGAACAAAAACTCTACTGCAATTTTATTAGTGCAAGAAAATCAAGACAGAGTACATTTAATCTTGACCTTTGTTTTATTCAACATCATCAGAAATCGTTAGAAAGTGCATACTGCTATTAACAATTGTGACTAAATTTATCAGAACCAAAGTAGACTTGATGAAGGTTATTTAGACACTTTAGACACTTGACATTGACAGTAATGAATGGATGCAATGGAAAATAATGAAATGAGCTGCCTTGCTTTGTAATGTCAAGACTAAAGTGTCATTGAAGGTTCTAGAGAATACGATATTGTTGTTTCCCTCAGTTATTGTAAATATTCAATAAGGTTGCCAACTATTTAAAGGAATACACCACCATTTTGGGAAATATACCTTTTTTCCGACTTAGCCAGACATAGAACAGTTGTTCGATTTCATTTTCATTTTTGTGCATTCACTGGCTTGGTTTCCATGTTAGCATAATGTGTTAGCTTAGCATAAAGACTTGAAGCCTATAGAGTAGTCTACCTCCTTACAGCAACTCCGAAGCTGTCTTATTTACATTCATGTCTACTTGAAATACTTGAATCCAGAAAAAGATTGTGAAAACAAGTTTTCTGAGAAGTTAGGCGGTTGGAACTATAACCGCTGAACACACATGTATCCTTCCGTCTTCCGCCAGTTCCACTTGTTGTTACCCATTATTAGTGCAGAAATAGAGGGTTGGAGGAAATAATACCAAACATTTTATTAGAATTGTTTCAGTTTGGCAAAGGGATGGGAGAGCAGAAATTGTTTTAAACATTTTCCCTTTTCAGTATGTAAGTAATGAAGGAACAACTGGTCCATCCATCCATCCATCCATTATCTTAACCTGCTCATCCTGAACAGGGTTGCTGGGGGGCTGGAGCCTATTCCAGCATACATTGTGCGAAAGGCAGGAATACACCAGTCCATCACAGGGCACCATTCACTCACACACTCATACCCACAGGCAATTTTGACTCTCCAATCAGCCTAACCTGCATGTCTTTGGACTGTGGGAGGAAACTGGATTACCTGGAGGAAACCCACGTGAACACAGGGAAACACCACACAGAGGCCCCGGTCGACTGAGATTCGAACCCATGACCTCCTTGCTATGAGGCGGCAGAGCTACCTACTGCACCATCCATGCCGAATGGACATGTAAAACTGGATGGAGATTGTTTTTGGTACTTAAATCCACACAAACATCTTCTTATGAATATCAGGAGTGAAAATAAAACACTGGAAAATATAAAATATGGGACCTTTAAGTCTCCTGTATTCAGCCAGGACAGAGTCCACCACTGCAAACTCCTGAGCTTAGAGACAGCTACAATATACTCAGGAAGAAAACAAGGTATTTTTCCTGGTTCTGTGGGAAGAATCCCCTTTTAATTTGAACCTTCTTCTTAAAGTGGTCCTGGAATAACCTAATTTGTGTGACAATCGTATGGTGCTATGAGTCTGGAAGATGACATTTATTTAAGATAAATCGAACTTATTTGCCATATTCTTTGCTAATAAACCAACAGTCAGTTATTTTTTATTATTTTTTAACTGTAAAAATGGTGTTTTGTATGGAACAGAACTGTGCCTTTTCTGTGTGAGGACGACCTGTCCTTGTCTTTGCTTATAGTTCACATGAGTTCACAGGAGAGCTAGCATCTCACAGTTATATTTTTCAGCTCTGCTCCCCATTGTTCTGAAATAATTGACACATACATATGACAGGCTTTTAACAGCCATGTAAAAATGTTTGTTTTTCTGGTGTGTCCATTTACAAAATTGTTTTTAGTGAATAGCCAAATCAATGTTTTTCCCCCAGCAGTTGTGGTCATTTGCAGCGCTTATAAAATTTCCTCCATGATCACCTTGTGGAAAACTGTAGCGCAGACGCTAAACTAGTGATGAAAGGGGTAACAGGTTCAGCCCTTGTGGTGAGCTCTTGTAATGCCTGAGCAACTCAGGAGCCAACAAATTATATTTTCGATATTGAATATTTCCACTCAATTATCATATTTTGTAAGTTAGTTATTGATTTGCTCTTAATTTGAGCCAACATGTAATCTGCAAGCTTATGAAAATGTATCCCAATATTTATCATCATAGCATTGTTTTGCTACATGCTATTTCATTTGATTCAATATTGATGGGTGTATGCTAAAGCTACTGTATGTTGGTTTTGATTACAGAACACATTTTCAGTGATTTCTATTCTTCACCATCTGCAGAGCTTCATTAATCCACAGATGAATATGGTGAGGAAGGCTACAACAACTTTATCAGTGCCATATTTTAAAAAGAATCACCATTTTTGCATTGAGAAATAAATATTTTCATTGTAAAATATTCAATGTGTCTTTATAGAGACCATTATAGGTAAATATCATCCAGAACAGAACATGCCTGGTGAAAAAAGACTCCCTAAATTGATCATTCAACACAGAATGCTGATGGATTATTATTTTTGTTTTTTACTTACTTTTAGTTTTTGACGTGTACATCAGTGTTCATCATCACAGAGCATCTTTCCTCAGGCGTCAGTCAACACTCAGTGACTGCAGTCTCGGCATTTTTTGAGTACTTTGTAAAACAGGAAAGGAATGAATTAGATCTGTTTGGAATACTTGTTTGTCTGAGGAATTACTGCACCTTGTTTACTTTTTTAAATTCAGATTGCCTTCCAGGCAGCTCTAAAGATGTTCAATAATGCTATCCTAAAATAGAAGTTGCCAACAATATCAGGGCTTCCAATTATGGTAACAGGTTGTCAAATGTGTGGTTTATATTGTGGTTCTGCATGGTTTATTAATTTGTGAAATGCTCTATGTAACACTAATTGTGAGGTTAGACCTGATAGGCAGTTTTGTACTGATCTAAGAAAGCTCTAGATTATTCCCTCCATAAATGTAAAACAGTATTATGTAGTCATTTTTATGACCTGGATCACTTTGCAGGAGCCTCTTCATTTATATAAGGTGAAGGATATGATGTGAGGTCAAGGATAAGATGAAAGATAAAAAGAAATCCTGTGGCTTTAACACCACTCAAAAACAGAAGCACAATCTTAAAACAATCCCAAAAATGCTTTTTTTTCAGGGACATCTAGAGTGCTGAGTCACTCACCTCCTCCCGGCACCAGTAAAAATTGTGTTCTTAAATTGTACTTTGGCTCCACAAACATGCCCCGAGTCTTCTGAATTGACCTTTGTTTTACAATTGTGTTGTATTTATATGGAATAATATTATTTTATATGATCATAGCACTAAGGTTTAAGTTTAACTCTGACCACTCTATTTGTTGTACCTTGCTGGATGGTATGATGACATGACACAATTTATTTCATTGACAGTTGGCATTGAAAGTTGGCAAGTATAATCAAGGGCAATGTCTAGGAAATATTAGTAAACATTAGGTAGCAAATAATTACGTGCCAGGATGAAGTGCCAGAATACTGTAGGCAGCATAAAGCTGGTATGATTCAGCCACTATACAACATGTTCAATGCACAAATACCGACCAGGATGTTTTTACAGTCAGAAAAGACTTGTCTCCGTCATTGAGCATCTCATGGAAATTGTCAGCTGAAATTTCTGCCATTCATTCTCTATGGGAATTATTTTCAAGTGCTCCTTTAATTTGCAGGTATTTATATCCATATTGGGTGATCCGTGCAGGAATGACATCCTTTTTTTTACATATACCCCCCCCCTTTCATTTTAGGGGACCAAATGTAATTGGAGAGTTGGCTTCTCAGTTGTTTTTAATTAGTTGTATAGGTGTATTCAATCACTTCCTGAGTGCAGGTATAGGAACGCTTTCAGTATCTAGTTTTGATTCTAGGCTTTTGATTGCCTTTGTTATTGCCATTGGTCAACATGAGGATCAGAGTTGTGCCAAAAGATGCCATTAGGCAAGGAAATAAGAAAATAACAATCAGAGACATAGGCTTAAAACACAGGCTTAGCAAATCATAGGCTATCAAAACATAGCCTTATCAAAAATCTACTGTTTGGAACATAAAACAAAATGCTTCAGTACCAGATCGACAGGGGCTACACTGCAAGATACTAAACACTAATTAGCTGCAAAAACAGGATGGCCCAGTTACAGTTTGCTACTGTATTTCATAATGACTTTCATTGGCGCAACTCTGGTCCTGATGTTGACAAATGCCAATAACATACAATAACCTGCAATCAAAAGCCTAGAATCAAATCTTGCATAAATTAAGGTTAACTCCACACACTACAGCTAACTTATATCAACTGGCAACTGTCTATGAACTGTTTGCTGATGTGATCAACCCTCTAGTCTTGTTCTTGTTCTTCCACAGTGAGGCTGCATCCACAACCAAAGGAAGTTGCCTTGATGCCTAAGTAAGAAGTATAAGGGTAAACGCAAAGAATTATGGTGTATACTACCTGGCAAAAGATGCATTGATGCTGCCTTCAAAATCAGTCAAATGAAGGCAGCTTAAAAGGCACCGTTTTTACACACTTTAAAATGGGATGGCACTCGATGCCTTCCTGCCTTAGAATACTGCCTAAGAAGGCAGCATTTTTGCAGTTTTGGATGCATTCAGAATCAAAAATAGGAAGACATTTTTGGAATGTTCTTCCATCTCATTCAAAATGAAACATGGCAGCAGAAGCTTACAAGAAATGGTATTTTGACTCCCGCATGCACAGAAGATGAAGATGTTAAAGTTGGTCAAATGTGCTGGCTGATTTCCATACAGTCAGACTTATATTATATGCTTATATTTAACATGTGTGCAAATATAGGGAGTCTGTCGCTTCCATCTACCCTGTGGATACTCCCCATCAAAGGCAGATGTCTTACTCAAAATCTTATGTCAATCAAAGGGATTCTGTGCCAATTGTGGGTTTGAATTCTGCAACTGCAAGTGACATTGCAGCCTTGGGCAAGATGCCTCAGGCAGACTATGAGCTGTAAAGTGGTAAGCATTTTAAGCTGACGTGAATAAAGATACCCACTAAGCCAATTAAAGTTCAGCACACAGAATATCTTGCTCTTAATATCTGTTTATGGAGTTCATTTTCTTGATGGAGAAAATGAAAATCCGTTTCTCACTAAAATATCATTGCATTCAGATAAACATGAATTACGAAAAGATAGTCTCATCAAGCATTTAATGGGCAAGCACAAGTTGAAATCTTGTGTACAGTCAGCTCCAGAATCATTTTCTTGTTAAAAAGAAAAAAACAGGCAGCATATATTCAAAAACAGATAATTATCTATATCTTATGGTCAAAAATGGGAAACTATATTTTGGAAGAGGGTGCTCTGTTCACATCTTTTGGCCATACACATGGTTGTCTCTGCTAGGAAGCTTAAACTTGGTAGATTGTCCAGCAAGACAGTGACTCCAAACATACATCAAAATCCACACACAAATGGTTAAGCATGTTCTGTAGTGGCCATCTCAGTCTCCAGACTTAAATTCCATCAAAAACCTCTAGTCTGAAATGAAGAGGGCTGAATATCACTGATCTTGAAAAGTCCTGGTCAAAAATCCCTCCAATTGTGTTCTCTGATTTTATGACAAATTACAAGAAAAGACTGTCATCAATGACTGTCATCTTTGGCAAGGCTGGTTGCGCAAAGTATTACACCAGGGGTGCCAATAATTGTGAAACCTGCCTTTTTGTGAAATATTTTTATTTATTTGAAAATTAGAAGAGTTTGGTTGATTCACTTTACACATGTTAATAAAGTGATTATGTCAAGAAACTAGGTTTATTTTATTTGCAGTCCTTTTGTGCATATCTGTCAAAGGCAATAATTCTGGAGCTGTATAATATATAGAGATTGTGATGCTAATAGAAACCTATGGGGAAAAATCTGACTGGAAAAAATAAAGAAAAATAAAATATATGTAGCATAGATTGGGAGTCCAACAGGAAAATACACTTTTGGAGCAAAATAATAGGTGTCACTAGCAGACGACTTCATATCAATTGGAAAAGCTGCCATCCTTGGCGAAAATGGCTTACTATTGCTCACTGCTTATTTTGTTTGCATATTTCTATTTCCAAGAGAACATGGTAATGTTGTTATTATTTTCTCCATTGCCCCCAGGCTTGCATTTACAAACTATGGGCAGAGGTACTATTTTCAGCAGTTGCTGTATTCTAAGCAGATTTGAGGACTTTTGTTTTTTGTCAAACTACACTCAGTATCTAATTGGATGAGATGTAATTGCTGCAAACTTAACTAGACGTCACTAGAATTCAAGTACTCCAGCAATTATCAGTAAAGACAGAAAGTCTCATCGGCAAAAATACATCAGTCGATCAAATATCAGTCAAATACAAGATAATGAATGTAGAGACCCTTTTTCAGATTCCATGTTCATTAACCTTTAAAACTAGCTTTCACATAAATAACTATAAACTATATGCAAGTACACAATGGCAGAAAATGTGTAGTTTCACCTGCCTTACTCCAAATGCCATGGTGAATTGAGGGCCAGTTGACCTCAGAAGCACTGGAACAAATTGTGGGTCAGGTATAGCCTACCTTAAATTCAATAAAAATGTAATCCACATTCAAGCACAATACTGTTCAGCTCCACATCAATAGGAATTATTATTTCCAAAGTCAAGTTATATAATATATATCATTAATTTTATCATTGCTCTAATTCAATTCTGTGGAGTGTTTTTATACAGTATCTGTTAAAATGGCCCATTTCTTTTTCATAAAGGTCAGTGTGGCATCCTTCTGAAAAAGGAAAAAAAAGAAAACTATCCA
Source organism: Conger conger (assembly GCF_963514075.1). Classification (NCBI taxonomy): domain Eukaryota; kingdom Metazoa; phylum Chordata; class Actinopteri; order Anguilliformes; family Congridae; genus Conger; species Conger conger. The sequence goes on from NC_083761.1 coordinate 55,994,670, forward strand.
TTTAATTTAATATTGAATTCAGTTTGTGGTCACTGCTCATTACAAACATTGCCCATCCCCGGCTGAAAACGGGGGCCTCTGGGGACATTTTGACTTCCAGAAATATGTGATCCTTGACCGCATGCACCTCCAAGATGGAGGTGTCATTTATTTTGGTCACTTCCATGCGCCCCTTGATGGATGGGGTCCCTCGCACGTTCCTGAGTACCGTCCCTGAAGACCTCTGTTCACCAGCCCTGTGGCACTTCGTAAATAGACTAACAACTGTACCGCCCTTGCAGCTGTGTTTCCTGATAAGGACAGCCCCATAAGGAATGCCTGTTTCTGTGGTATATGACATCTGCCATCTACAATTAAACACCTGTCAATATCTGCCACTTTGCCTTTGAACCCTGGGCGAGATTTAAATGGAAGCCCGGTCATCATGCGAGGACTGAGGTTGAAATGTGAGAAGATTGTTCGCTGTTTTATCCAAAAGGTATAAATGGGTCTTTGTGTTGCGTTTATTTATTTTGATTTTGGAATTTTGGGATGCATGATTTTTAGGATCATTGCAGTGTCCCGTCAAGAGCCCGTGCACTTGGGACTTACATGTTTCATCAATTTCAGTAAAATAATTGTTTAAACATTTGGCCTAATGCAGTCAATTAAACTCAGTTCAATAGAGCTGTCCATTTTTCACAAACTAATTCAATCAAGCAACACATTTTTCCCCAAAAGTTTTAATTTCTGGCAATATATAAAGGTTCCAATGAGTTTTCCACTCAGTCTAGAATTTAATAATTGATGCATAATTACTTGCTAAAAAGAAAATCCCCAAAACTTTGCTTAATGGGAAATCATGACCCAATTTATGTCTTAATGAATCAGGCTTATTCAACCTGAGCTGCTGGTGGGGATTTTTCAGAGTGAGATTAATAGAAATATTGAATCTTGATTAAACTTCAAGCTCAGTTGGAGGTGTTCACAGCAGACGGCCCCACCTTTATGACCCACCTTCAAAAACAAAAGCAATGGCTAAAGCATCCGTAATGAGGATGAACATGTAAGGGGCAAAACACTGGAAGCAGAGTGTAATAATGCTCAGTCAACCTGGAAATGGAGCAAAAGGCTAGCATAATGGCAAGATGGCAGGTATTTTTTAGGAACAGCTGTGGGGGGTGGGGGTGGCGGTGGGGGGATGGGGTAATTATGGCTGAGGCAGGCAGACGCCAGCATGCCGAGGTTCATCAGAGGGAACGTCTGTCTGCAGAAAGTGGAGAGCCGACATGCATTCTGATGCTCCCAGAATGCCTTTAAAACCCCAAACTGAAGGATTTTTTGCTGTAGAAATTTCTTGAAAGTCCTATAACGCATTGTCATTATTCTGTCTTTTGTTAACTGATTCATACGTACGTCAAAATATTGTCAGCTTTACTGTTTGGATTGCTTCTTTTGAAAGAATACATTTCTATTATGTTTTCTGAGTATTATTAACATCACTCTGGATACTCGTAAAAGGATGTACCTTTCTTAAAATTATAGTCTGTCTTTTCTTTCCCTCAAACAAAAATAAGAGTTTGTTTCGCTCAAACAAAACAATGCAGTCTATGTGTAAATACTCCCATTGGTTTCTGTGTGTGTGTTCACATGCGCGCGCGCGTGTGTGTGTGTGTGTGTGTGTGTTTGATAGAGAGAGTGTGAGAGAGATAGAGAGATAGACTCTCTTTAGAAACAATAATCAAGGCACTGTATCCACTTGGCAGAGATGTGGCGGAAACATTTTTTTTAAATGCTGTGATGAGGTGGGAGACCAAGCTATGAACTGTGTGTGTTTTTTTTCTCCCACCCTGGAGCATGTTGCTCTCTTCTTCTTGGGCTGGGAATCACCTTGACACTGCACTGTGTGCAGCTCTTTGTGCCGTGCAGGGAAGCTGCATCCGGGTCTGGACGTACAGAGCCTGTGTGTGGAGTCCCCTCGGGCTTCGGAAAGGGCCCCAGTGGGCCAAGAAACTCAGGGAAGACATGCAGAAGCCCTGGCAGGCAGATTGCTCAGAGAAAGCCCCAGACTGGTGGAGCTTCTGAGCAGGGAGCGCCTGTAGTCCGCAAAGCCATGAAGGCCAATGCACCAGGCACAGTGACAGACATGCACAGATCCATCTTCTAGTAAGGCTCCTTTAAAGCCAAACTTAATCCAGCCTACATTAAGATATTGTATCCAAGTAAAACAAGAGTCGGATGGCCTTTCACGTGTATAGATAAAGCACTCATGAATATTGATTATGCAAGTGCATTTGAATAATATACATTATTTTGACTTGTGTTTGGTGCTTCTACAGTTGGGAATAATACAAAACAAGATGAGGCTGTCTGAGGGACGTTTTCATCAGGTCATTTGGAATTTGTAGCCATAGATTATTATTATAATTTCTTAAAAGTTCATGTTCAGTTCCCTTGTAATATAATGATTTTACTCCTAAAAAACACATTAATTAGAGTATTATTATTTGCAGCATTTTAGGGGCAAGCTTCAAGCCCATGGGGATCTCAGCAGGTAAGAGGATTGTTTATATGTGTGAACTGCCAGGTAGTCCAAAGATCCCATGGTGCACCAGGCCTGTTGCCAAGATTGAAAATGAATGCCTTGTTCCCAGGTACAGTATTTACTAAAGGTAGAAAAACCAATTCTCTCCTTTCGCGTAATATGAATTCAAAAAAAGATTTGGGATCTATTACACAAGAATAATGGTTCTTTTTCTTCTTGTGACATCTCAGTGCTTGCAATCATTGCAAACAGGAGGAAGGAAAAAAATAGTCCAAGATGAATGCTTCTATCATTTCATTGTCTGAGAGCTGATGTACAGTATGTGACTATGTGCAGCAAATAAATCAATACCAGGCCCTTTCTGAAGATCACATACAGTATTTGAGATCAGTCCTTCTACATTTTTTTAAACAATTGAATTATGGTTGTCCATATCACAGACACCTCCACATTTATTTTAACTTTAAAACACTAAAAGAATATCTGAATATCTTGTATACAATTTTTACAGCTCATGCTAAAAGCACACCAACAGATCAAATTCACCAATAAGTGTTTAACTCACGTCCAATGCTTCAGGAGATGGGACTATAAAGTTGGAAGATAGAAAGATGCTTTAATAATGCCACAATAATGTACAGCTCATGCCCAGTAGAGGCAGGGGTCCCTCAGTTAGGTTCCTCTAGAGCAGAGGTGTCCAATCTTATCCTAAAATGGCCGGCGTGGGTGCAGGTTTTTGTTTTAACCCAGCAGTAACACACCTGATTATACTAATGAACTAATCGTGATCTTTAATCAAGACCTTGATGAGTAGAATCAGCTGTCTTAGTCCTGTGCTAAAACAACAACCTGCACACACACCGGCCCTTTCTGGATAAGATTGGACACCCCTGCTCTAGAGGTATACTATCTCTTATGCCAAGGGTGCTCCTGTCCTTGAGGGACTGAAATCCACTCCAGGATTTCTTGCTTTCCATATTTGACTGCTGCTTATAAAACCAGCAGGACATTGATTCAATGAAGGTGATTAAGTGCCTGGCTATAACAAACCCCTTCAGATATTCTAGCCCTCCAGGACAAGGTTTGAGTAACCCTGCAGAAGAATAAGTGGTCTTGGAAGATAATTCCCAGACTCTCACTTGTCACCCAGCACTCTGTTTAGAGTCTTGGGGTTATAAGCAGTGTGTTAAAAGTGTGAGAATGTAATCTCTTCTGATGTGTGATATAAAAAAAGATCTCATTTGCTTTCTGATCTCGGTTCTGACAGAATGTAGAGCAGGCACTGTGCTCGAGATGAGTGACGGCTTCTGCAATATTTCAGCAGGCTGACTGGAGTCGGAGCGTGAAGGGCAGGATGGTCCTTGGCAATCTATAGGATAGTCCCACACCGTGAGATTCTCCTCTGTTGTGCTTAAGGTTATGTTCCACCGAAAATGCATCTTTGGTCTTCACGATCATTTTAGAAGTACATACTTCAATTATCATGAGGTATGGACTTGAAAACATTAATTCTGACAAAATATGAACTAAATTAGCTCATTTGTATACTTTATTCAGGATGGCAGAAATCCAAGACAACTTCGAACATTTTTGTAGTAGTCTATAATCTGAACCAAGTAAGATATCATTATAATTCCTTCAGATTCTAAATAAAACCTGTTTGAAGATAGTTTGGAGACATTTTTTATTACCAGTGCCCAATTGTCATTTTTCTTGAAATTTTGGATTTTTCCTTAAGAAAAATGCTGAAATTTCAGGATCTAATAATGAGATTTGTGATGCTGTACTGGCCCCTAAAACTTATAAAAAGTAAATAATTGGCTCAAAGCACTCTCCTGGATATGCAGTAATGGTTTGCAAAGTTCCATAATGATAGGATGACTATGCACTTAGAAAAATGGTCCTGTAATATCGTTCATCAGCTTTTGAGAAAATTGAATCCAAAGAAAGAAATGGTAAATAATTATACTAATTTCACCATACACATTGTGTAATCATTGAAAAGGTGGTATTAGTCTCAAAATTGAAAAGTTGAGCAGTAAACAAAAAAGGGTACATTTGACTGAAAAAGAGTTTTTTTTCAGTGGAACAGAACCTTAATTATTCACTCTACTTTTTGAGGAAGGAAAAACATTTTTAAAAACAGTGAAAACATGACCCCCTGTTCTGTCTGTTTGGACATTGGAGCTGAGATCAGTGCTAAGCAGATCTGAGCAGGTTCAGAGTAATCCAGGCTCAGAGGCCATTGTGCCACAGTGGAAATGACTGGCGATGAGGGTCCGGACTTATTCTGATCCTCTGCCCTGGGGCTGAAGGGTCAAATGCTAAATCACTTCCTTGTTCACTCTTAAGAAATATGTTTCGCCAGGGTTTGGATTGCTTAGGTTTCTCTTTATTCTCTGGGTAAAAAACGCAAAGTTGGTATTCGAAAGAAACAAGCAGTTATGTGGGAATGTTGGAACTGGATGGTGAATATTACAAACCCTGGTTTTAAGTCTGCATTCTAGAAGGAATGGCCCTATTGTAAATAGAGTCACATTTTTTTATGTTGTGTGTTTCCACAGAGTAGGTAGTAAGCAAGATCAATCCAGAAAACAATAACTTTTATTATATCTATAATGCACAACTCTCACACTATTAATAAAGTCAGTTCACAATTTCAGTCTCTTGTCTAGCCCTCAATGTAAGTGAGTTATCAAACACCTTCAAAAGAACATTATGTTCTACAGCTGACATACATTCTTTCTGTAGCTGTGTTTGTTCATAGAACAATAATAATAATAATAATAATAATAATAATAATAATTAAGATGATTGTTATTGTATTTTTTTCTAAGAGCAGACCTTTTTATTAGTTTAATCAAAACATAATGATGTTACATTGTATTTTCCTGCATTCAGTTGACTTAAAAGGAGCATGTTGGGCTTAATTGGATACTTTTATAATGAGATTATCTGATGAAAATAATCCACCGAATGTATATATTTACAAAATGGCTTTAAGCTCTTTATATAAAACTACTACAATACGCAAGGTTAGTATTGATGATTACTTTTTCTTGTTTATTTATATTCTGCATTAGAAGACTGCTCATGTATATTAACTTTTATAATTAACATTAGATGTTTTGTACATCATCTGCATGTCTATTCCTGTTGCATATGCACACCCAGCATTTACTAAAGAAAGCAAAGGAAATTGCTTTTTAAAAACTATTTAAAAATTGTTCAAAAACTTCTGAACAACTTTGATAATGCCGACAAGAAGCAATGTGCACCATCCACGATTCAATAATCATACATTTGGTCATTTTAGAATAAAAGAGCATTAATAGGTTGTAAAATGGGATAGACATAAATGCTGATGGATGAACATCGTAAGGAAATCTGTTGGGCTGTGAGAAATTAACAATAATTGAGTTCACTACCTTTGTGCAGTACCTCTGAATTAACTAAGCTGTATTGGCTTGTTCCTAACTGTCTTGCTATCTGGGAGAAATATTTATTTGTAAATATAGTATGGTGTTTTGATGAATAAAGCTATGACGTGATCATACATGTGTCTCTTTGCCCACACAACGTGGAGGAACCAATAAACATTTAATTAGTGCTAATGTAAAAAGACAGCATTACCCTCCTCTACAACTCTGTCGCATTGCCTGTCTATTGTGAATGCGGATTAGTGTTTGTGAATACAGAATTTAAGTGGATTAGAAAACTCACATCTCTAAAAACAAACTCTGAAATGGAATGAGATCCTGTCAATCATATCAGTCATTATATATTTATCATACATTTATTATTATTATTATTATTATAGATTTCTTTGCAAGGAATATTATTAGAAGGAGTAGTAGAGTAGAAAGAGTTAAGAGTTAATTAGTGAAGTGATTATGCTGGTAAATATTAAATCTTTTCAGACAATGTTGTGCTATAATACATCCTTACTTTCCATATTTCGATTAACACCATTTTGTGTGTAGACAAAAGTGACCAATTGGAAGCGAATCCTGGAACCATTGTAAGAAAACATTTGTGTTTGTTCATATTTGCATATTGCATATTTAAAGAAAATGCCCTTTAAGAGTGAAAAGAGTATCCTTGGATTATACTGTACAACTGTATTTCCAGACAGAACAGGTGTGGCATCAGGATAAATTGGATGACGCAATAAGCTTTGTTCTGCAGAATCTTGCCTTTGACCTGTAGAGACACCTAATGCTTCAGCTGACAATTTACCCATGTAATCCTCTCTCCCCAACAGGCAACGAACAGGAGGGATGACCAGGTTCTAATCCCGGTGTAGCGACAATAAGATCCGCACAGCCGTTGGGCCCTTGAGCAAGGCCCTTAACCCTGCATTGCTCCAGGGGTGGATTGTCTCCTGCTTAGTCTAATCAGCTGTACTTCGCTCTGGATAAGAGTGTCTGCCAAATGCCAATAATGTAATGTAATGTAAAAAATGTCTCATCTTAGCTGGAGTAGTATCTGACCATTCCGACAGTTTAGATGTTAGCTGGAGCATTTTTGCCCATGCCTGAATGTGGCTGTGGTCTCTCCCCAAAACGAGCTTGCATGTGTTGGCTATAATGGATAATGGGGCAACAGTTTCCTTCCCAATGTTGAAATGAAACACGTGCAGTGCTACACAAGGTTTAGGTAACTACTTCATTGTAAATTTACATTACTGTTGGCCTAACCACGCACATCTTTGCATATGCCACGTGTACTGTAGTACCAGTACGTCCATCAGTTTTAGTTGGTTAATACGGCACAAATACGGGATTATAAGTGCAGTTTGACTCTTTGATTTAATAATGCTATACATCTTAATTTGGTACAGTGTGATTTTATAGTGTACACTAATATATGCATAGGAATATAAACATTTTAAAAGGATAAAGTAGGTCACAGCCTCAATACAAATCCCTGTCTCTCACTCTCATTTTTTCTCTCTGTCTCTCTTCTCTCCACTTTTAGTGGGAGGAAGAAATGCTTGCTAATTAGTGAATTACATACAGAACACAAGCTACACATGTCTAGGTGCTACTGTTTGAATCAACTATTTAATAGTAACATAAATGCCTAGTTTACTGATGGTGAGCTCCAGAATTATTTGCAATGGTCAAAAATTAACAATATAATTATTGAGATAAACTTAAAGGTACAATAGGTCATTTGAGACTCCTTTTTATAATACAGTTCAGTGTTCTCGTGCACTGGTTTTGGAAAGCTGACAGTGACAAACGCAACAGAGCCTGCCATCTTTTCGTAGTTTTCTAGTCAGGAAATGTTCGCCGAACAGGTGACTCTATGAGATCTTGACTTTGGAGTGCTACACAACACTATTTATAGTTTTCATTTTAGCTAACCAACTATATTGTGAGCAACAAGTTATTTGGCTGCGTAACTAGCTGGCTATATAACAAGATATGATAAATAAAGGTTTACAGATGATTGAACACGTAAAGAGACAAAAGAAACGTGTAAAACAATTGCACTCCAGACAAGTGATCACTGAAACTCTGCATACTATTGCTTATCGAGTTAGAAAACAATACCAGTTCGCTATAACAAGCAAATTAGCAATTACTAGTTAGCTTCCCGGATGTACAAATATCGTTACTATGTTCGTATTGCCTATATTTTATCATTCATTCATTCATTCATTATCCTATCCCGCTTATCCTGAACAGGGTCACAGGGGGACTGTAGCCTATCCCAGCATACATTGGGTGAAAGGCAGGAACACACCCTGGACAGGTCGACAGTCCATCGCAGGGCACTCACACCATTTACTCACACACTCATACACTCATACACTCATACCTATGGGCAATTTAGATTCTCCAATCAACCTAACCTGCTTGTCTTTGGACTGAGGGAGGAAACCGGAGTACCCAGAGGAAACCCACACAGACACGGGGAGAACATGCAAACTCCGCACAGAGAGGCCCCGGCCGACCGGGATTCGAACCCAGGACCTCCTTGCTGTGAGGCGGCAGTGCTACCCACTGCACCATCCGTGCCGCCCTATATTTTATCGTAAGTGGATATTTGGAAATTCTTCACGCTAACTATAGATAATTTGAAACTGGTATTGTTATATAACTCGATATGTAGTCTTTGTTTGGATAATAAGCAATAGTACACAGACTTTCAATTATTGCAATTTGGGCGGCAACACAAACAATCAGAATAAGCCCCCAGAAGGCTGTGGCAGTTGGAATCATTTTTCAACCAATGAGCTTTAATTGCTGTACAGCTGTACAATGTTTTGATACATTTGAAGGCCCTATGAATGTACACTTTGAAATATTTAACAGTATGTTTCAAAATGTACACTTTTATGTACAAAATGTAACATTTAACAGTATTTTTCACGTTGGCATTTTTCAGTTTATCTGAATAATTATATTGTTGTTGTTTTTTTCATTGCCAGTCAGGGGTAGCAATAATTCTGGTTTACAATTTCTATAAAACAATATTAATTTGACTATGGTGAATTCAAAGGAAAAGAAAATTCAAGCAATAATAGAGTCGCGCCAACTTAAAGCAACAAACTCGCTGAGGTTTGCTTGGGTTTACAGGCTATTATGATTTATTGCTAGCTTCAGTTCATTAGAAGATCCCCTAACAAACCTCACAAAGTGCCAAAGATGGTCATATGGATGGAGGGTTGCTAAAGAGCTTTCCACAGCATATGAGCTAGTGCATATTATTTTACAAAAACAGTGATCATGTGAACAGATTCATCTCAGGATGGTGTGGGCAATGCCCAATCCCAGGAACACAAAAGTGCGCAAAACAGTTCAAATCAGAAGCTACTGAACTGAGGATGGAAGTACCGAATAGTGGAAAACCTTGAAGTGTCTCACCATGAAGTTGCCAACTGCCATTTGTTCTCATGTTTTTTATTGTCATGACCAATCATGTCCTACATGTCCCACCAGACCAATTGTGTTTCATTTTTAATTGTTTAACATGCTGTGAGATCTTGTGAGCTTTGGTCCCGTCACAAAAAACCCCCCAATAAAATAAACTTGTGTGTGCATGTGTTTGTGTGTGCGTACACATGAAAAAACATGTGGTAACTTTGAAGGCATGGAATCACAGCTACAAAGGCAATCAGCACTTTGATATGTAACCTTCCAAAGCAACATGAGGCAACTAACAGCGTTTCAATGATTTCAAACTGTTGCTGCCAAATTGGTCACAAAAACGACAAAATTATGCATAACAGGATAATTGTTAAACATCAAACTTCAGCCTCACACACATCCCTTGTCTGGTTGAAGTCCTTGCTATGATGCAACCTCAAAGCCTAGGTGCATCACCACACCCCTGCTGCTCAACATATTACAGTAATATATATATTTTCCCTTTGATTTCAGTTTTACAAGTTAGTGTAATCTGCACAAACACTCATGTATTTGTCAGTACATTCCCAATTACCTGTATATTACCATTTACCTTGTCTTTAACTAAACACCAGACTGACCAGCTTAGGATGGGCTCCCTCTTTATATCTGACTTCCTCTGGCGATTTCTCCCCCTTGGGGCGTTTTGTTTTTTCATCCTACTTGGGTATTTTTTTTATTATGCCACTAGAAAACCTGCATACATGTCGATAGTGCTACAACATATTTCACATACGCTTTAAGTGTAGCATTCCAACAGACTTCCAACATCATAACTGGCTGCAAAGCATAATAGTAATTGACTAATTTCAGACATGACTGTATAGTGGAGCACAAAGCTCTTTAATGCAGTCCAGTGCTGTTTGAATGGCCACATAATGAAGCAATTCATGTTATGCTGAGATTTCCTGTTGTTACAGTATACAGTATTGTCAGAAGGGATAGTGCTGCCAGTGGCTTTTATTTGCCTTAGGGGCGTTCATGTGATGGAACTGCTGTACGTGTCATCATTATATGAGGTTTCTGCTGCAAACTGCTTCTGTGCTACATAGGCTCATGATATCACCTCACCCATTGTATATTTTATATGGGAGTCTTTATCAGCCTCACACAGAGAAATGTGAAGCAAGGAATTCTCCCTTTAAAAAATATATAGGATGGCATTCTGGGTTGATGCAGAACAATGGTGTTCATATTATGTAGTTTGAAATAAGTGTTTTCTCCTTTGTACATCATTATGGAACTTATGGAAATGTAATACTTTCCAACTATTGGACTGTATTAGTTGGACACGTAATAATTGTAAATATTGTATAACAAGTAACTTAGTTGGATGTGTTATACACGTCTATACGTGTTATACAATGACTGCATGTGAAAGGCTGAGTGCACAATGTGCAGAAGAGCACGTGTTCACCAGTGATGCTCACACGCACCTACACTGGAAGGCTGCAGGTTTTATGTCTGCAGTGGGGCTGAGTGCCCTGACATGTTGTGTGGCATGGGAGCAAAGATGTGTGAGATGCCTGCATCACATTACTCACATTCCTCTACCCTTATTTGGTAGATTTGATCATTTTAATTTTTGTCTCTTTTGGTTTTAGAATGGCTCCATAAATAAATGGATAAATATAATAAAATTGATGATAAATATAATAAAATTGATGATAAATATAATAAAATTGATATTGCAGAGATCACTTTTTCCCTACATTAAGCCATTAACCCCTTAAGTCACAGCTGGGCTGGTATGGGTTTTTTTGCATTCATTACATTTTTAATGGTGCAATTCTCAATCACTATGGTAACAGGATGAGACGGGTGCGTGGGGGTTGGACCCAAAATGCACGACTCAGAAACAAAGGTTAGATAAAGTCCCGTCTGGGCTTTATTCGGGACGAATCCCAGGAGCGTAGTCAAAACAAGCAATGTCCATACACGTAGATCCAGCCAAACAAATATTAAACAAACAAACAGCACAGTGCCGAGGGAAGAGGCAAACTCGTAGTCGGTAAACGTGCAGGGAGGTCCGGTAGCAGGAGAGCTGTCAGCGGGGCAGATGTACAGGCGGACGGCAGGCAGAGTCGTAGTCGAGGGCGATGCGGAAGTCGAAACCATAAAACAATCAGCGAGGCAAAAGTACAAAGACGGTAGGCGAGGACGTGGTCAAAAACAAACAATGGTCAACGAAACAGAAATCAATAACGATGGTCGGTAAAACAGGCTTGGATCTTAACGTGAATCAATCAGAAAATAATGCTCAAGAGTTGCGTAGTAAAACTAGAGGCAGACAATTTCGCAGTGAACAGTAGCGCGACTGGGCTATAAATGCGGGTGTAGACAGGTGCAGACAATTAGTTAGAGCGTAGCAAGGAAATGGAAAACAGGTGCGATGGATGACAAGTTTAACAAGGAGATTAGTAATCGTTAGTAATAAACCTATCCTGCCCTAGCATTAGTAAATTAGTAAATGACATGCACGAGAAACGTAAGGTAACATGAACACATGATTAGTTTGTTAGTTTCTACCCAATCCTGATCTAGCGTTAGTAGTTTTAGTAAATAGACAAATAGAAACAATTAGGGAGTGAATGACAGAAGGAGAGAGAGAGAAAAGGCGGAACGCAAGGTTTGCGGAAAAACATGTAAAAGTGTATGCATAAACCGTGACCAGTTAACGTAACAATAAACATGCATCAAAACATAACACAAAGCGAAACTAAGACGATAACCACTAAACATAACCAGGAATATAATCGTACGAAAACATAACTAGACATGACAAGAAAAAAAATCGTAACGAGACATAACTAAACATGACAAGAAAATAAATCGTAACGAAACATAACTAAACAACATGACGAACCTAGACTAACATAATACATGATAAGACAATACAAGACTAATACAAATGAATAAACATAAAACATGGCGAGACAGACCTGAAACGTGACACAGGATACAGCATATATTGTTTGAAAGCGTACAACTCAAGGTTCTATACGTATAACCTATTTTAAGATGTCATTACTTTAGCGACAACAGTTCCTTATTTTGTAACATGTGGGTGGCAAAACAAGTGTGGGGGGGGCTTCGCCTCCTCTGCATTTTGGAAATCCATATACTGTATGAAATAAGGCAATGTCAGTGTCCTTTTCACGGCAAGGGTCCAGCAGACCAAATTCATAATAATGCAATTATAAAAATGTGCCAACTCGGAGAAACATGGATAAAATGTCCATTGTTTACTTAGAATTTCTCTGGAGGAAGTATCATTGTTTCGCCGCTGCATACTTCTACAAAAGTACTTGTACGTACAGTGTGAATGTAATTACCGACATTTGTATAGGCTCTCTGGAACAAGAAAAGCCCCCGTACAAATTTGTTGTTTCCTGCTGAGCCGCTAAGTCGTGATCCCCATCCGTGAGCAAAAAAGACTATACAACTTTAGCTGAACCGAGAACCAGCTAGTGGTATGGTATTTAAGTAAAGACTAAGAAGCATTGTAGCTGATGACATTACGTTTCCAACGGTGTATAGTTTGTTAGGTATTCATAAAACAACACAGCATTTTTTTTTTTTGTGTGTGTGCATAACAGAACAGTAGCGTTTTCAATACGCATGCTGTTACTGATACCGATACTGACACCTAGGCAAAAGCTGTTCTTGAGATTTTATGGCCAAAAAGGTTTATGTTTGACAAAAAACACAATTTATTATTCAAACTGCTTTTGAATAATAAATAGCATGTGAAATTGTGTTTGACTTTTTGATGGGGGTTGGATATTTGACAATGAATGTCAATGAATGGACCTGGACATAATTAATATATTAGTATACAAGATGATATTACTGTTATTATTGTACTTATTTTTTTACAATCATCTTGACCTTTGCTCTCTGAGGAGAGCACAAGGAGAGGGAGAGGTAGTGGGAGGGTGACTGGTGGGGGGAAGTGCAAAAACTTTTTGTTGTTGTGTGCTTTAGTAAGCAAAATACAGTATTTTACACATCACAAAAAACAAATCCCAAAGGGTTACATTTCACATGACATGATTATGCCTGTAGTCAACAGGGTTCAAGGATAGTACGTATTTCATTTTTGGAATGACATTTGCAGGCTTGTATTAAGAAAAGGGGTGATACTTAAGGGGTTAACAGGACAGAGTTAATCCCAAAATCTAGATGTTTAGATGGATATTTAGAATTCATTGTCAGGAGAAACTCCATTACACCAACTGCCACTCAGAGCTCCCTCCTCTGAATTATAATTGCCAACCAACACCTAGCGCCCCTTTTTCACCCCATCCCTTGAAAGGCTTGGCAAATAAATGTGAGATTTCAATAAATCACCTCAAACATTCCACCTATTAGCCTCTTTCCCTTGTCTCCCAAAACTCCATTTGCTGCCTTAAATGCTCCCCTGTTGAAAGTTAAAAAGAAATTTAAAATATTGATCCAAAGCTTTAAAAATGCATATATTTTATGAATGCATATATTTTAAAGCATGCAATTTTATGAATGCATATTAATGTCACTATCGCAGCAATTGGCATCTTCAAGCTTGACATATGAAAATAATCAGTGTACATCTTTTGCATACATCTTTTGCATAACCTTAAAGTTTGTTATTTAATGGTCCTCTTTATTCAGAGTTTTTCTTTTTGAATTTGAATTACATTGGACATACTTTTTTTTGTTACTCAAAGGACTGGTGAATAGAAGGCATGGGTCATACAGTTTTTGATCTATTTTGTAGATCAAGTCTTTCAAATAAAATCATTATATGATAGTTGTCTATAACTGCCTGTATACTGCAGATAGTGAGTTTACTGCTTTAGGTCTAGTTGTGGAAAATTTCTGAGATTTCCTGGATGTCCTTGATGCTTGGGATGAGGTCATTTTATCATTTCAGTTCAGAGAACTTTGATATTATGAACTACTTTCAAGTGTGCAGGTTCACTTTTCCAAATGCAACCTTCTTACCACCTTCTGCAAATGGAAAAATTTTCAGACATACAAAATCGTCCAGAGTGAAGATTACCCATTTTCCTCAGTCAATACAGATAGATGCAAAGTAGCATCCATTTCTGTCCTGGGGAGAGGTTGAAACATCGACGCCTCAAATTATTGTTACGTTCATATTTATATAATACTGAAAACTGTGATGGAATAAAACCACAAAACGATGATGCCGGATTGATAAAAAGACTCTCCGCTAGTGAGAACAGCACTTTAGATGCTTATCAGCCTCATATTTGCAAAGAAAGGCAATAAACAAGGAGGCTCCCTTATGTCACGCTCATGGTTTACAACCCTGACCTCGTCACAGACTCACACATGTTTTCACTTACCCAGAGTACTATCTAACCATCCAGATAGATTTGCTGTGATGTGAATCATTTTTCGAGATTAGAAAAATTTTACACTAGAAAATCTCAACAGAAATTCCTGTTTCCAAATATAACTATATATTAAATATATAATATATATCAACTGAGCTCCACATTTAATCAAGTAGTAGTTAACTGTCTGCACAAGCACATGCAAGTTTCCAGAGTAAGTGTGGGAAGGTTGGAGGGGTGCAGTAAATCATTTACTTCAATGGTCACAATGGTAATGATTGTGAAAACTTGGAGGGGGCATGATTAGGAGTAATTGGACAGTCGGATGAAGAGAAGAGCTGAGCTGTCAACTGATCACCATTTGGTGGTGATTTGGTTCAGATGGTAATGGAAGCTGTCAGCGAGACTGGATAGAGCCAAACGTGTAATGAAGGTTTGTTGGCAATACCTAGCAAAAGACTGTCCAGAAGGATTTCAGCTCCCACCTCTGAGAGAGCTTCTCCATAAGTGTGTCAGTGCCATGCAATAGTCAGTGCATGACCAGGTGGCAACACAGCAGTCTCCAGCATTGGGAGGCTGTCAAGTTGAAGAAGTTGGATTCTCAATTCAGCTGACATGTACCAGCAGGTAAAAAAGATTATTTTTCCCCTTCAGGTAAAAAAGATTATTTTTCCCCTTCAGGTGAGGGAGGGATTATTGTCCCAGGTGGAGGAGTTCAAGTATCTTGAAGTCTTGGGCAAGATAAATGGAAAAAGGGGTTGGGGCATTAGCCATGTAAGTTCAGTGGTTGCAGTAATGCGGGCCTTGTATTATACATTGGTAGTGAAGAAGGAGCTCTTCACCACCAAGCAGTCAAAAGATAAAGCTCTTGATTTATCACTCGATCTTTGTCACCACCCTCACATATGGATAGTGACTGAAAGAGTGGTCAAAATGGGTTTTCTCAGGGTGGCTTGATAAGCTGAGGATCTCAGCTAACAAGGAGGACCTCACAGTAGAGTCAGTTCAGGGGGACGCCCCCTGGGAGGAGCCCCAGGGACAGATCCAGGGTCATTGGACAGATTATATTTATTATTCCAATTATTCCAGTTCCAATTATATCTCCCAGCCGGCCTGGGATTACCTTCACCCCGGATGAGTTTGAGGAAGTCGCGAGGTAGAAGGATGTCTGGGCTGCTCTGCTTGCCCAGTTGTCAGTGTGACCTGGATTTAACCGCTACAAAATGGATGGATGGATACAGTAGATGGAGTGGGTAACTATTTGGACAGTACTACAATTTATGTTCTTTTGGCTCTGTATTCTAGCATATTGGATTTCAAAGGGAACAATGAAATTGCAGCTATTTCTGATTAGTCATGTGTATTCAATCGCTTCTTTAGTGTATAAGAAAGTATAAGAAAGCTTTCAGTATGGCAGTATTTTCAGTAATTACAAAGGAGTTGGTAGGCTAAGGAAGATATCCACAGTTGACAATTGAATATTTTTTTCCATAATTAATAAAACCTCCTAGATCAGAAACACTATTCAGGAGGCAGGTGTGGATGTGTCAGTGACTACTTACTGCAGAAGACTTCACAAACATATCAATAGTGGTTACACTGCAAGACGCAAACCATTATTTAGCTGTAAAAACAGGATGGCCAGGTTAGAGTTCACTAAGAGTTCTGGAAAAGGGTGTTATGGACTGATGAGGCCAAGATTGACTTGTATGACAGTGATGGCAGGAGCAAAATGAAAAGGTAGGAACTGCCCAGGAATCAAAGCCCTGTGTGTAAAAAGAGATGTAATTCATACGTAGATCACTCAATATGGATGTAAATACGCTCAAATTAAAGTGGTCAGTCCGCACTTTGACCTCATATTCATTGTTTACTTTCAAATCCATTGTGCTGGAATATAGAGCCAAAATAACAGAATTGGTACCACTGAAATACTTATAGATGCATTGTATATGACAGGAAGCAGTATGAAAAGGAGTCCATTTACTCTGATGAAATGTGGTATTCCACAAGGATCAGTACTAGGACCAGTACTTACTGTACAAAACAAGTAGTTATAGAGTTACAAGTAGTCACAAGAACTGCTTAACCGGTTAATGTTTCAATAGGAATAAAGTAACATCTGCAGGGAAAGACATCAGTAAATAGGGTCGAAAATTGTGGTCGACAGCGTACATTCAATTACCATGAAGCTCATGCATTAGTGCGATATGGGAGGAAAAACAGAAGAGCTAGTCTTCCACAGATGACTTACTGTAAAACGTCAATTCAGGACATGATCAGACTGTCAGTAAGAACAGTCTGTGAACAACTACAGAAAGGGATATTACAGTAAGGTTGCAGTGGGTAGACCGCTCATCACAAAAACAAATGCACATTTGAGAATTCAGTGGCGCAAAAATCATAGGCACTGAGATATGTGATGTAGTCAGATGAGTCATCCTTCACAATATTCTTGACAAGTTGGATAGTGCAGAATGATACAGGTCTACTTGACCCCTACAGTAAGGGGGGTTCATGGCTCTGTTATGCTGTGGGGGGCAATTTCCTGGCACTGGTCCCCTTAGAGGAAAAGGTCAGTGCAAGTGAAACAAAGTTATCCTGAGTTATCACCTTTATCCGATAAAGAAACATTTAACATTTATAATTGGAGTGGTCTCATCCAGGATGGCAATGCCCCCAATAACAGGTCACAAGGGGTCACTGAATAGTTTGATGAGTATGAAAATGATGTAAATCATATGCTATGGCATTCAAAGTCACCAGATCTCAACCCAATTGAACACCTTTGGGAGATTTTGGACCAATGTGTCTGACAGTGCTCTCGAACACCATCATCAAAACACAAAATGACAGAATATGTCTTGGAAGAATAATAATGGTGTTTCATTCATCTTGAAGAATTCCAGATACGTGTAGAATCTATCCGTAGGCACATTCAAGCTGTTCTGGCAGCTCTTGGTGGTCCATTACATCCGTACTGAGACACTTTATGTTGGTTTTACTTTAATTTCTCACCCATCTGTATTTCAATGAATCCTGTGGCATAACTGGGTTTTTGTTTTTTGTTTTTTTTTGTTATCAAGGTTTGGATGCTGCCTAATTCTGCTGAGAATCTGCACTTTTACCATGTGAGAATTGTTTAATCACAATTCTGGAGTTCACCGCCAAATATAGAAAAAAACAAATATCTCTAAAGGATTGTCCTAAACAATATGGAGCTCATTGGGATATGCATCATAGATTAATCTGAGATTAGTAATTATTACATTATCATGGCATTAATTTTGTTTTGCATCTTATGTTGTTAGTCCAATGGGCCTATAGTGTAGGCAACATTGCAGTAGATCTTGGTATGTAACTAATCATGTATTGAAATAAGCCTTATTGGATATACGACTGAATAAATATTTGACAACTAAGTGACCGATCAATCCAGGGAGAAAGGACCTATGGCGTAATTGTTTCGTTGTGTTTCTCACTGCTGGTACTGTACCTCCATGCATCCTGTACGCTTTCTTCCTTTCGGGACTTAAAAACATTGCACGTGGTACACTACGACAAAATGAATGGGAACTATCTTCCAAGGGTCTGTGTTGAACTTACACCATTTTTAGTCAGGCGGTGTCCATCTGATTACGAGATTTACCAACACGCCGTCCTGCGATATTTCTGAACTAACATGCATTTTCCGTAAAGTTCACCCTGCTGTTTTGTAACAAAATATAACGGTTGACAGTCCGGACAAAACAGTCTTGCGTCTTGGTGACGGAAACTTCCGACTGCTGATCTGTTTGGAATAAATAAAGCCAAAGGTGCAGCGGAGTTTCAATCAGGGGTTTGCCTTGAATTAATCATTCTCTGTTTAATGGATCTTTGAGGTTTGTGCTTGGCGCAGTGAGGAGCTGCAGCTCTTTGTATTCTCACGCTGAGTGCAACCCTGGATTTTCCTATAGAAATTCGCTACCCTCCGCGAAAATGTATTTGGGTTCGGAGTGACATTGACGCCCTTACATTTGGATCTCGAGAGATTTGGAAACTTCTGTCTTTGCTGATTTAAGCAGGTAAGCGACTAAATGTTATCCTTTCTTGCAGCAGAGGGACGTCATATAGATGCTCATCCTTCGTTTTGCATCACTACGACAATACGGACATGCATGCTCCTCTAGTTGCCATTGAACGTGTTTGAAATTACTCGTTTTGTATTTAAAGCTTAAAATACCACTCACTATCAATTCCACAGCATGCTCTTTTACACACTCGATTGGACTCTGTTTCAATAAGGGTATGCATCACCTTAATTTTTTTTAATTCACACATTTATTAATGATTGCTGTGAACGACACTTGTGTGAAGCTAAAGGGAAGCGTAAACGCGTTTTGTTAGCAGTTTAATGTTGAAAGTAGCCTGCATTGGATAATACGCCTTATAGTATAAATCCCAGCAGAGATCGCTGTTCGACTTTATTTGTGAATAGTTTACTTTTAGAATGTCGATTACGAATAAAATTGGTCAAAGGACTTTTCAGGCGGCATGGGTCTGAAAATGAAAAATAGGAATGCACCTAACCTCTGCCAAAGAATGCACTTTGTTTTGGAGTTTGATACCATTTAAAAACTGTTTTATTCAGGCCGGTTATGGCACTTTCTCCAAACGGCAAACATTTCAGATTTAAGAGTTAAGGGAATTTATTTGGAGCTAAAATGTTTAATTCGGGGTGTTTGCAGAAGGAAATGTCTTTGTCCATAAATGTTTCAGCGCCATGGTTAGCAGACGATTGCATTTGCCGCTAGAGTCCGCTTCTATCCATGAAATCTTTTTCTGATTTTTATGTCATACACCTTCAAAGTTTATGAATAAGTGCTATAGCCCGTGTTCCGATACATTTTGTACAGTAGGCACTACAGCCTGTTCAATGCACATGTGTCTTGCGTTTGTTTAAAGGACAATAATTTGTATTGTCGTTTTATTGAGTTTCGTAAATCTTTGCATTAGATACCATAGAGTATGAGTAGTTTCATAAATCAGCTTGCATGTCACCGTGGAATCCATGATAGAACAGCATGTTCAATTCCGATGCCAAGTGCCACTTCAATTAAGGTGCAAGATCACAAATGTTAGTGTGTTCTTAGCAGATCATTCTAATGCTGATTTAACAACCACTACTGTTAATTGAAAGCAATGAAGTTGTAGAACTTGCATTCAGTACTTTCAAATGAACATTATTATTATTATTATGATTATTAGTATTATTTACCTTTTAGATGAAGCCTCTCTGAGCTAACTTAAGCATGACAATGTTTTATCATTATTTACCATTTATGGGCAAAGTGTAACGCAGTTGGTTCCTTTTTCTCAAACGTATACATAATCGAAGCAATATAGATACCCCACACTAGTCTTTACGTGAATTACGTGAAAACATACTTAATAGAACGGAATGCACTATAGCCTATAGGTGCTGAATTTTAGCATTTTCATACCTTGGCGATTTAAACTGCAATTTATGAAAGATAGGGCTATTGGTCGCGGAAGTCCTTTGATGTATAACCGTTTCATCACCGTTAAGAAAACATTGGTATTAAGGGATGTGCTTTATTTGCGACATGCCTGTCTGCTTTCACGTATTGAAACGTGATCGAAAGCTCCACATAGCGGCAGTAATTTATTAATCGCGTGCTGATTGGTGGTTGACAAGATGGCAATAGCTTCATTGGCACGCCCACCAGTTTCAAACTCTTCATTCGCGAAAATAACCCGTCCAGCTGTAGCCTACGGCCTATGTCTATGCTATTACGAGAACGTACGTTTCGTCTATAATGGAATGTAATGCTTTAAAACCCGATAGAGAGGGCCGCTTCTCTGGAATAAAAATCCAAGCATTTACAGTACAAAGCTACGGTTCAAGGATCCCATATTGTTGGACCCTTCCTTTCACTAATAGCCAACAGAGGGAATTTCCACAAGAGACAACTCGCATAGACACATTGCCCCTAGGCTAGTTTGACTGAGAGCAAAGGCCATTGAGATGCAGAATACACTTTCCCACTCATGTCATCATTCTGCTGTATTAACAGTTGCTTTAAACATCAGCTTTTTTAAATCCCAGAGTTAGTGACGAGTAAGACTGGCATGGGCATCGAAGCCAGTAAGGATGCCTTCAGAGCACCGCACCACATCATTGGCTCAGTGACTATGCTTGTGAAAATGGTGATGCACAGGTAACTAAATGTTCAATAATAAACAAAGTAGGGTTTTTACTTTGTATTTTCCTGTCGTGAAATAAACCTATGTTCAACCAATTAATTTTTGTTTTATTATACTTTATTTGAGAGAAAAATCACTCTGAAGTGATGGCAAGATGACACATTATGTTTCTGCTGGCTGTTCAGAGACCGCAGTGTACAGTTCTTGTAACCCATGGACAGGACCTGATCCCACCTCCATAGCCTTGTTTTTGTTTTTCTGAGGAATGGATACACTTTTGTCCTGGCCTGTCCTTGGTTTCTGCAAACAACGTTTAATTATCTGGCATATACAAGGCACAAATCACAGCAGTCTCAAGGGTGTGAGAACAGAACCAGAGCACCAAGCGTGGTTACCGGAGTGTTAGTGGATCACTTTAGTGTGTAACCTGGGAAATGGAATCATTAGTAAGGAAGTACAGCTTACAGCAACTGATGTGCTCCACAAATCTCAAAACTCATAAACTTGGTATTCCCTCCTCTGTGCTTGTTAGCCTCATGCTAAGATTGCTATGACATACACAATATGCAATCAGTTTTATTGCTCAGTGGTTCAGGCTGTAGCGTTACACTGATTATAGCAAACAGAGCAGAGCACACTGACAAGAAAACACCCACAAGCTGCCAATTTAACCTTTCTAGAGCCACTTTAACATTTTCAGTGATAACTACACATTGGTTGTCAAGTAGTCCAATATCATCATGCTTCTTGTTAAGGGTAAATGAAATATCTGTGAAATCAGTTCGGTTTGTAGCACTAAGGGGAAATAACTACGAAGAGATGTGGGATTAGCATCCGTTTATCCGCATGTATGCGTGTGCGCGTGTGTGTGTGTGCGTGTGTGCGAGAGAGAGAGCATGTGTTTCCATACGGAGAGAAGTGCCTCTTATTGTCATAAGTACCCTGATTGCTCCGTAGGAGGCTTAGCGAATGAAACTGTAGTGCCCCTGACATTTCCGTTATCTTGCTATTAAATACCAGTGAACTCACCCTTTGAATAACGACGCTGCTTAACATTAAAGTTTAGACACCATTTCGAACTCTGGGTGACCTGCTTTTAATTTCATACTTCTCTGTGACAGATTTGCCATGCATTATATATTGATATAAAGCATTGGTTTATTCGTTTATAATCATCATCCATTCCAGGTGGAGTCTCATTGCTGAGGAGGTTATACTTTGTTGAATAACAACTAATTGCTTGGTGTCAAGTCACCCCATTTTATCGACTAATTTCATACTGATCAATCTTTTAAAGATCCATATAAGGACAGCAAAGTGTGTGGTCAGGAAACAATAATAGGAGTACCAATTAAAAATATATAAGGATGGTCTAAAGGAAATGACATTATTTGCGACCTGCAACCCCAGTGTACTTTGTTCTAGAGAGGTGTTCTACAGTCTAGTGGCCTCTTAAAAAAACCCATATCGTCCCTGATGTTGGGGACACCCGAGGGTGCTGATGGGAAGTTTCTTGGAGGCTCATATTAAGTCAATAACTCTGAGCTGTACTCAGGGTCCAGACCATGACAGCCAGAGAAGACTGGGGTGGGTGGGGTCATACTTTTATGGTCATACTTCTTGTAGTATAATTATGTTGTATTAATTTTGTAGAGCATAATTGTGGCAAAGCAGAAACACGTTTCTGGATAAAGCATTCATTGAATACCTCCCAGTGTGGCAGATGACGGTTCCACACCACAGTCTTTACATTACAGAATAGACTTAGATAACTATTTGTTTTCTTTCAACAACACATGGGGGGATGTGTGTGTGTGTGTGTGTGTGTGTGTGTGTGTGTGTGTGTGTGTGTGTGTGTGTGTGTATTTATATATATATATATATATATATACTTATTATATTCATTTTTTAGATGTATTCAATCTTCTGCTGCTTCCACTTAGAGGTTTGACAAGTTTTGTGTTCAGAGATGCTCTTCTGCATACCACTGATGTAATGTGTGATTATTTGCATTGTTGTCACCTTCCTGTCAGCTTTGACGTCAGGCCATTCTCCTCTGACCTCTCTCATTAAATGGTAAATGGCTGGCATTTATATAGCGCCATTATCCAAAGCGCTGTACAATTGATGCTTCTCATTCACCCATTCATACACACACTCACACACCAACGGCGATTGGCTGCCATGCAAGGCACCAACAAGCTCGTCAGGAATATTTGGGGGTTAGGTGTCTTGCTCAGGGACACTTCGATGCAGCCCGAGTGGGGGATCGAACCGGCAACCCTCCGACTGCCAGACGACTGCTCTTACTGCCTCATTAACAAAGTGTTTCAGACTGCAGAACTGCTACTCATTGTATTTTTTTTGTTTTTTGCACCATTCTCTGCAAACTCTAGAGACTGTTCCCAAAATCCCAGGAGATCAGCAATTTTTGAGATACTCCTTGTCTGCCACCAACAATCATTCCACGGTCAAAGTCACTTTGATCACATTTTTTCCCCATTCTGATGGTTGATGTGAACATTAACTGAAGCTCCTGACCTGTATCTACATGCTTGTATGCATTGCACTGCTGCCACACAATTGGCTGATTAGATAATTGCATGACCAAGTAGGAGTAATAAAGTAAAAATGTTCCTAATAAAATGCTCGGTGAGCGTATACTCAATTAATCCTACTCTATTATTTAAACAAATTGCATGTTGATGATCTAATGAAAGACACATTAACATTCCATTTGTAACAAAATATCAGCCGATTTCGTAATAAATTATTGTCCCAGCACAGACGTGCTCTGATAACGCGAATTTGGTTTGTGAATTAACCGGTTTTCTATTAAGGGCCAGAGGTTTGCAAGGGGAGGGCATGAAATTTCGTCGTGGGTGTACTGCTTGTATGAACCATGGTTCTATGTTCACATCCGTATCCGCTGCTTCCCCTCTCTCTTATCTTGATATGTTGCTTGTGGATTGAGTCAGCTGTTTTGTATGCAAGTTGCCTTTGCTGGTTGCTTTGAGAAGGAGAGCGAGATCGTGCTGTGGATACAGAAAGAGAAGCGCCGTTCTTTATGGTAGAGGGAAGAGACGGCGAAAACGGTACACGATTCCCTCTATATAATTACGTCGCTGTGGAAGAAGAAGCTTCATATCCTAGCGGCAAAGCGACAGGAAGGTTAGAGACGGGAGCTCTCGTGCTGTGTGTGATTCTTCTTATTTATTATCCTGTGGTTTTGCATTTTAGGGACCGCATTAGGCTACACAGTTCATGCTGCTTATGCGCCACTCTGCTGGTATATATCTCGATCTCTGTTCATTTCAAACCCTGAGCAAAGTAGAACAGTTTTTTTCTCGGTGGAGTGATGTAGTCGTTGAAAAAAATAGGTACTGATTTTTCATAAATGTAGCCTCTAAAAAACTGCGGTTTCCATTCATACCTAAGCAGTGATCTGGGGTAATGAAAGACTGGGACTAAATCTATGAATAGGATATGGATGGACAAAGAGGGTTTAGACCAATCAATGGACATAAACATGTAGACCCATTAATAAAGGGGATGGGCATTTGATGCCAATCAAATATTTCTTCAAGAGAGTTAAGAATGGAAGAAACTTGCCAGGTCCAGGACGTTATTTAGGCGGTTACCGATTACATTCATTCAGGGCGCTGTTCGCACGTGGATTTCGTGTCCCAAGAGACAATTCTTTGCCGGAGATCCTTAAACTCTGGACTTCATGCTCCTATTAAAATGAGACTACTGATCTATTCGTGTCAAGGACTTGAAGTATCTGCTTAACAGCACTTGGACTTGGCAGAAGGGTAAGCTCGGCGAAGACTCAAAAGAATCTTTCGAATTCTGAAACCATCTTGTAACGTGAGAGGGCAACTACGTATAACGCCGCCAATAGCTAAATTGCAGACTGCTAAATGAGGTACGTTATTATTATTATTATTATTATTATTATTATTATTATTATTATTATTATTATTATTTTATTTATTTGTTATTATCATTATTATTATAGCGAACCTATATGAATGCGTTTAATGGCATGTGATGAATTTGAAAATATGCGCTCGACTAACATGCCAACACATAGTTCAGTGGAAATGAATTGCAGATTCATCAATCCGGAAACTTCAATAACATGACTGTGCGTGTTTAACATATTTAAGATGGCAAATAGTTTAGAACTCTATTTGTGATCTGTAATTCTAATCCGCTGCGCTGTCAAATACTTTTGTAAACTGGTCTCAGTAATATTCAAAATATCAAATAATGGTTGTCTTAGTATTGGCTCCTTGGACTGCTATCCGCGCATTGCAATTGAGGATATAAATTATGTCATTTAGCAGTGTTGCTCTATGAGAAAAGCCATCAGCCCACCCCCTGACTTGTAATGGATGAACCATACCATCTTTATTTTAGCTTACTGCTTACATTCTATAAGCGCCCGTAGTGAAAATGTATTTTCTCCTGCGTAAAAAGTAGGTCTGTCTTGTGAAATCTTACAGTAGCCAACATCACGATAGGCTACGTGTAAAAGCACATCTGGCGTCTAAAAATTGACAACAGATATTGAAAAGACATAACGTGCAGCACATTTCTTAAACTTAGTTTTGTGTTTTTCGTTTATAGTATTCCGACTCACGCACACTCTCCCTAGACATCATTTTGAGCAATATTGGAATGCAGAGATTGCAACTGGCGGGTTTTTCCTTCTCATCTTTGTTACAGTGTGATCGCTATGCAACTCATCAAGTAAGCCTCTCTCTCTAATACTCAAAACAAAAAGGTAAAACATTGGCTTATCCCAACCAATGTTTTGGTATTTAGGGAGGGTTCTAAAAAAATAAAAATAAAATGAAAATTTCCAAGCAGTTTTTTTTGTTTGTATTTAAACAGTTCATCGTCCTACCTAATAGTATTTCTGTTTTCGGTGCACTCAGACTTTAACCCACGTGTATGTCTATAGAGAGGATGCAGTTGGAATATATCCATTTTAGTAAAAACGAATGTAAGTTTGCAGAAGAGGGCGGATATATGTTATGTTTTGGGGAGCTTTTGCAGCTGCTTTAAAACAGCCTTCTAGAAGAGAGCTTCTAGGAGAACTGTCCATGGTGCTGAACTGAGGGATTTTTGTTCAAATTCCGTAAAACAACGCTACATATGCAGACACGAATAGACAGACACGAGCGCGCATGTACGCCCCGGCACAAACAGAGAGACAGAGAGACAGACACAAAAAGAGAGAGCAAAATCAATGCGCACATGCATTCATACATGCATTTAACGAGAGTATTTTATAGCTTTTCCTATACACACTTTACCACTCACCACACTTCCCATCTCATTAGTGAGTCCCATATACTTCAGTATCCCTTCAGTTAACGACTGAAGACATATTTCAGATGCAATTTTTATGAGTGCTTTTAAAGTGACGGTCCAACTGAGAAAAAACGAATTCCCAAAAGTTTTGTAAACTATGATTAAAAAGCTGGGGACTGGTGGTTAATGGAGTTGTGACGCTGTTTCCTAAGGAGAATGGCCTCCACGTGACAGTCAGTACCGATGTCTACACCAATGGCAGCAGCCCTGCAGAGCGATTCATAATTGGTCCTAGCATCTCCCGGGAGGGAGGGATTCAATTGGCCAAGTTGACCATGACCCATCACTCACTAGGGATTCCCATTCGGGTTCCCAGTTGGGTTTTATTAAGAGCCCTCCCCTTAACTGGATAATAATTTACCAGCTAGCTGGGAAATATACACCCGGTGACCACTTTCTTGGGTATTTATCAGACTTATCTTTTAGACTTATTGGTCTTCTGTTGCTATGGCCTATCCATTTCAAGGTTTGACATGTTGTGTGTTCAGAGATGCTCTTCTGCATACCACTATTGTAACACATTGGTTATTTGAGTTACTGTCACCTTCCTGTCGGCTTGAACCAGTCAGGCCATTCTCCTCTGACGTCTCTCATTAACAAGGTGTTTTCATGTACAGAACTGCCACTCACTGGATATTTTCTGTTTTTCACATCACTCTCTGTAACCTCTACAGACTGTTGTGCATGAAAATCCCAGGAGATCAGCAGTTTCTAAAATGCTCAAATCACCAACTATGGCACCAACAATCATTCCATGGTCAAAGATCACATTTCTTCCCCATTCTGATATTTGGTCTGAACAACAACTGCATTTCTTGACCATGGTGTACCTAATAAAGTTGTCACTGGGGATATGTTACTATGTACAGTAATGCTGATGTACAATTATCACATCCATATAGCTACATTCAAATTTTTTTTTAACCTGCTGTTTAAGACTGCTATCACAGGCAATGGGAATCGGGAAATCAAATGGGTTCAATTTTTCCCTGGTCACTAGCCCTATTATGCAAACATTGTTGCAGCTCTAAATGCTTTGCACCAGCAGTGACATTGTTATATCACACTGGCAAGCTGCAAGATATTTCCTATTGTCAAAAAATAAAACAGAATGTCTAACCATGTCTTTGTCTAAACCATATTTAGTTCTATTGTGTAACATTCATGCAGCTATGCATCATGATGTGGCAGATTTTAAAATAAAATAATTAATTAAATTAAAATGATTAAAATGACATGATTTGTGAATAGGTACATATGAATGATGAAACCTAATTAATTAGTTACCAAAACTATTTCACTAAGATAAACAATTAGTTGATTGAACTGTTTTCAGAATATGCATGCTCTGTATTAGTCAGCCATTTGGCTAAACCTCAAGAAATTTGTCTAAGGATATGTTTTTCAGTTGCAAGGCAGCACATCCTGTTAAATTTGGTAGTTTCTCAGATCAATAGTGCAGCTTTTAATTCCATGATAAGGTTAAGGGAGACTTCATCCGTGGGCAGAGAGGGAAAGAACTCAGAAAATACATACCTGTACAATTTTGCTACATACTGGGATACAAATTTGAAAAAACTCTTTGTTTTGTGATGAACAGACTTCTGTTTTCATTTCTTTCATTTAGTTACTTTTATCTGTTAAAATAGCAATAAAAGCACGTCATGTTTCTGAAAGGGTACTGATTATTCACAAAGTGGTTTCTTTTGAAAGTACAACTGTCTGTGAAAA
The DNA here is from genome assembly GCF_963514075.1 of Conger conger. Lineage (NCBI taxonomy): Eukaryota > Metazoa > Chordata > Actinopteri > Anguilliformes > Congridae > Conger > Conger conger. Next base: position 56,022,782 of record NC_083761.1, read on the forward strand.
GAAATGGATCACTCTTAAATCTGCCTCTGTAACTGACCCTATGCTGTTTGAGAAAGATGCCTCAGACGTTGTTGATGAAAATGGGTTGAACATTGAATGCTGATATTAGCATATGGATCCAAACAGTGTGTATAAGAATGCTTAATGTAATGAAGTATCAGTTGAAACGAAATGTCTACCTCATTTCAATTGAAGTAATATATTTTCAATTGAAGCAAAAATAACAGGTAAACAAACAAAATAGCAAATAGCATTATACTGCCACACAGCTTCTGTGACTGATGATTAAGTACTGCAGCAAAATATTGAGAATAAAGCAACCAGAAAACAAGCTACATACATTCCAGATATAGTGCATGGTAACGGTTGTATGCTATTTTCTTGGTTTATTCATCTAGTTTATTTAAACAAGTTGTTTGGCTTTGGTTGTCAATCCATAATTCATTTGCTTCCCTCTGATTGAAATTGATTTTATGAGCAGTCATTTCCTCCTAAATTGTGATATAGCTGAAGGGGGTTTATTAACCAGTAAAATGAAGCACACACACATACGTATATATACTGTGTTTGTAAAATTATATAGCATTACAACATTAGTATTAGTAGTAGTAGACACTAAAACACACAGTTTCTGTGTGCCCAGTAAGGACTATACAGTACAGTACATTATGTACCTGATCAGAGGTACATACTGTTCGGAGTTGATTTTACACTGAACAGTTGACTGCATAATAGTGGTGTTGTTATGTACCAAATGCTTCATACATTTCCAATCTAACCATCATAGCGGTATTACCCCAGACGATTTCTAGATTACTTCTGCAGGCTTTAGTCATTAATATTATAATGCTTGATTTCACATGAGGTGGAACTGAACTGAACTGAACCCTTTGTGAAAAAACACCATGCAACCCATATGTTTCTGGATTACATTTTTGTACAACATGCTAGGGGTTGTGACAGTCTTGAACTTGTAAGTGAAACTATTATTACATAAAAAATAATAATCTTTGCTGTTTTCATGGAATATATATATATATATACACACACACACACACACACACACACACACACAGTTGGTTGTGTATATATACCATTGTTCCAGTTGTTGTTTTTTTTCAGTGATGAAAATTTAGGGCAGCTTTGGAAATGCGTCCAATCTTTTTCAGTCAGAAAGTGTGTTTATCCTTTCATCCACCAGTAATTACTTTTTATGTTTGCCAGCCAATTGCTGAAGGCCCTTATTTTGAATAATTCGCCATAGGCCTAAATTACGAACATTATATTATGCCTTATACATTATATAGCAGAGAAAGTGAGGAGTGTATTTTAAAAGATGGTCTGTCATTGATGGAAGAGGAGGCTATCATTTCTTTATTTTAATGTAAATGAGATGCCCATGTAATTTCCTGGGTGACATCTGATTTGGCACTCATTGGGAGGAAATTCTAAGGTAGCAGTTGTTCAACATAACATCATAGACTGTAATTGCTTTTCTCAAGAGTCACACACCAACTAGCTCATCTAATCAGGACTTACTTTGTCGTTGATGAACTGCAAATAATTTCTTACAAAGCTAACCTAATTCTATATTGTTTGTCGAAACACTTCAACAAAATCAACAAGACAGAACAATGGAGATCACAAGGTTAATGGATGAATAACATAATAGTACATGACTGGGACCCAGCAGGTTAGTGGTTCCAGCCCCAGTGTAACCACATTAAGATCCATGCAGCTGTGGGCAAGGCCCTTATCTCCACCTTGCTCCAGGGGGGATTATCCCCTGCTTAGTCAAATCAACTGTAAGTCGCTTTGGATAAAAGCAACAGCTAAATACCTGTGGAGTAATATAAAATAAAACATCTATCCATCCATTATCTGAACCTGCTTCTCCTGAACAGGGTCGCAGGGGGACTGTAGCCTATCCCAGCATACATTGGGTGAAAGGCAGGAACACACCCTGGACAGGTCTCCAGTCCATCACAGGGCACATACACCATTCACTCACACACTCATACCCACGGGCAATTTAGACTCTCCAATCAGCCTAACCTGCATGTCTTTGGACTGTTGGAGGAAACGGGAGTACCCGGAGGAAACCCACGCAAACGGGGAGAACATGCAAACTCCACACAGAGAGGCCCCGGCCAAACCCAGGACCTAGTGCATGTTCCTAGTGCTACCCACTGCACCATCCGTGCCATGCCTAACATAAAACAATATAGATTAATTTTCCTGCAATGCGTATTCACAATGCACTTCTATCATCATTAATGGCTACAATGTTATGGACCAAAAACCTTGAAGATAATTTCTCTCAAAAGATATACCACACATAGCCATTCACATATGTTTGTCAGAGTGTGATGATAGCAGAATTCATCACAGCATGGCAATGCAGTGGTCTCTTATGTAGTGAGGGAAACAGCTGCATGCTCACTGAAGCACTGCTCTTTCTGTAATGTACATCATGTGTACTATAACAGTCTGCTACAGACAAGAGCCCAGATGCTGCAAGATATACCTTGTATCATTAAAACCGCCGCACCATACTTTGTTTTAAGGATACTTATCTCAGAAGATGAGATGCAGGGACCAGGGGAACGAGGCTTACAGAAGCAAGAGTCTGTGTGCTTACTCTCATAAGCTTTACAGCTTTCCTGAAGCACTTAGTGGAGGTCCCCAACTATCATGGTATCGCATTATCTGTTGGTGTGTACCTTACGTAGTGTACCTTATCCCATGTATATTCTAACCAAATTAGATTGCATATTAAAATTACAAGTGGTTATTGTGAATGGTTATTGTGCTTAATTGCGGTTGTCAGGGGTCAAATAGTATCTTATGCTTTCTGATAATGGGAATGTTATTTCCCTCAAGTATTTTAAGGGAATAGTAAAAGCAATTATCTATGCCCAGTTATGAAATCATTGGAGTTACACATGACTATACTGTATGCTGTTTGATGCACACTAATTTTAATTGGGGTGAAAGCACTCTTTTATCATCAGTTTGTGATTCTGATTATGATGATGATGATGACTATTCTGATTATTGTTGTTGTTGTTGTGGTTGCTATTGTAGTTGTTGCTAATATTTAGCTCCTCACAAGTCAAGTACACTCAGGGAGCACTTTATTAGGAAGACTGGGTATTGGGTAGGGCCTCCCTTTGCTCTCAAAACAGCCTCAATTCTTCTTGGCATGGATTCCACAAGATGTTGAAAACATTCCTTTGAGATTCTGTTCCATGTTGACATGATTGCATCATGCAATTTGTGAATTGCGCATTCATGTTGCACACATCCCATTCTATCACATCCTAAAGGTGTTAAGATCCGATGACTGGGAAGGCCACTGAAGAACATTGAACTCATTGTCATGTTCATGAAGCCAGTTCGAGATGACTTTTGCTTTCTGACATGGTGGAAGTAGCCATTAGAAGATGGGTATATTGTGGCCATGAAGGGATGCCCATGGTCAACAACAATACTTAAATAAGCTGTGGCATTCAAGCAATGTTTGATTGGTATTAACGGGCCCAAAGTGTGCCAAGAAAACATTCCGCACACCATTACACCACCGGCAGTTGCCTGGACTGTTGACACAAGGCAGATTGAGTCCATAGATTCGTGCTTTTCGCCATCTTCAGACCAGGCTACGTTTTTCCGTTCTTCAACTGTCCAGTTTTGGTGAGCTTGTGCCCACTGCAGCCTCAGCTTTCTGTTCTTGGCTGACGGAAGTGGAACCCAACATGGTCTTCTGCTGTTGTAGCCCATCTACCTCAAGGTTCAACATATTGTGCATTATACTTTTCTGCTCACCACAATTGTACAGAGTGGTTATCTGGATTACCGTAGCCTTTCTGCCAGCTGAAACATTCTCTGTTGACCTCTCTCATTTAACAGTTGTATGTAAAAATTCCAAGAGATCAGCAGTTACAGAAATACTCAAACCAGCCTGTCTGGTCCCAACAATCATGCCAGATGGGCTGGTTTGAAATCACATTTTCTTCCCCCTTCTGATGGTTGATGTGAACATTAACTGAAGCTCCTGACCCGTAGCTGCATGATTTTATGCATTGCACTGCTGCCACAGGATTGGCTGATTAGGTAACCGCATGAATAGGTAGGTGTACAGGTGTGTGGATATCATGTATGATATGGTTTGAAAAGCAAAGCTTCACTTCAAGCACAATTATGGTCTCAAACCTTTTAAAAAAAATCTTTTTTATTGTTTGATGAAAGAAACTGTCACAAGGCCTTTGCCTCATATACCATACTTTTAGATGTGTTCAACAAGCAACAGCTTTGAATTGTCTCTGTGACTTTGAAAAAAATTATATCTATTTGAGATGGTTAACTCAGTTGGTTAAAAAGGTTTTTTAATTAAAAAAAAATTAATTGGCCTTGAGCCGTCTATTAAAACGCTATTTTCTGTGGCAATGTTATCTAAAATGTGGGTTTATCTAAAATGGGAATGAAATTGTGAGACTTGAACTGTACAATAAGTGTGGCTCTGGACTGAAGCCTGTGCCATTTAGCAGCAATGTCAATTGAGGATTCCAAATCGAGCCAGGCGACAGCTCTTGTAGATGAATGCATCTCTTTCTATAATCCTTTAATTGCTTGAGCCGGTGACTGTATTAAAGGTTTCATTCTTCTGCTTTCTGTGGGACCTTTTGATAAATCCTGTGGTCCATGACAGCTGTACTAAATTCTATTAAAATGACTGATGTGCCAGAAGAACCCAGAGTGAAGCTGTTTTGTCACACCTACTCAATCTGTGTGCGTTTGGAAGAAAGAAAGCTTGAGTTGTTGGCAAACTTGCTGCCTTTTCACTTAGTTATCTCAATGCCAGGTGCTCCCCTGTCCAGGGGGTGGCCAGCTATCCATCTCTGAGGGCTTATTTCTCAAAAGGAGTAACCCCCTTCCCCGTCTCTACAGTCTTTGAAGAGAAGTGGTGTCACAGAACCTGCATGAATACCGACAGATTTCAGGATTTCTATTACCATCCCGTGAAAGGAAATGCTTGTCTTTTTGAAGGGAATAGACATTCAAAGACAAGATGTCATATACTTGGGTTTATAGGTTTACCTCAGTTAAAAATTAATAGATGTCACAGTCTCTGACAGACGGCCTTATACTGCTGTTCCAAATCCGTAATGTCTATAGTATATGCCAGACTACTCTAATTATTAGCTTCCTGTTCTTTTGATCTCACCCTTTGAGTCTGTTTTAGCAATTATCATGAATATCACACATCTAATGACTTGTAATTTAAATGCTTCCTGTTTTTGCCGACTGCTTCAGATGTAAAGATTTGATTTGCTCTTTAATGGATAGGAAAACTACTCTTATGCACTGTCAATGCTTAAGATAATTGTACACTTTGAAGAAATGATGCAGATGATAGCATTTGAATTACCTTAGAAAATGCCGTGTTTCAATCTCGGTAGACATTTTCATAATCATACATTTCTCTGGGGGGTAAATCTTCCCTTGATCAGGATTAGCTGTTTCCGTTGTGAAATCCACAGCTTCCTCCTGAAGACTACTGGAGGGCAACCATTTTCAATTGTAACAGCCAAACTTAATTCATTGTTGAGCATCCAAGAAGACCCTGCATTATGACAGACCTTTTTGTAAACAGCACAAGCAGAGGCAGAAGACTGCAGGACAAATGCGATGTCAGAACAATGTTATTTGCTGTCCAGTAAACTATACTCGAGTTGGCACTGACAATTGAGCTGGGCTCTTTGAAAATAGGGGGCTGTAACTTGGCGATTAGGCTTAGAAAGCCTACTGACATCACTTAAAGCCTTAAAAATACAGTTTTATTTCTATATAGCAATTTTGGCAAAGCAAACATGGCACAATTGCTGAGTGTTTTTGAAAAAATACACAAGATTGAATGACGACCACACAGCCTGTGTGTCCCATTTGCTTTTTGACCATTCCTGTAGCCCAACTATGAGCTTTTATGTTGGAAAGAATCAAACTTCAACAAGTTTGCTATGTTGATGCACTGGGATGTATTCAAAGCCATAGGGACTGCAAAAAAGCTGAAGGATACATTTCAGATTTTTTTAATAAACTATATTTAGTTATTAAATCCTGAGACTATTAAAAATGAGGACGGACGCCTAAGGTTGTCAGGATCAAAGCATAGTTTCTCTCTCAGACACCGAAACAAACTACACTTTGATCAGCAATGTTTTATTAATGCTGCCTAAAGACACTGATTTAATTGGACTCATGAACAGGTATACTGAAAAAAATGATGTGAAACCTACAGAGCTAGTTTGGGCAGACAACTCGAGAAGCACCGCACCCCAAACTTACCTGTTTAGACCCTTGCTAATTTTGCACGCTCTGCCATGCTATGCTGCCTGCTAGCTGCTGCTGCATCTGCCCTGATGCTGTCATACAAAGCTGCCCTGCTGCCTGGTTCATTCCGCATGCAAAAGCCATAGCACTGCCTGGCTCTTTCTGATGCACTGCCTGTCTTGGAATGCTGCCATTGCTAAAATTGCATGCGTTGCCACTTTTGCTAGCAGCTTTTGCTTGAATTATCCTGCTATTCCTAATTCATGCCTTCAAAATGTTTGCGCTCCCACCACCTACTCAAGTTCCCCATGGGGGGTTTGTAGCCACTCCCTGTTTTTACAACAGGGAGCAATGAGAGGCAGAGACGACGGCAAAGTTTTCATTTACATTAAACCTCAATAAATATTGCTTAATTCATTGTGAGTTGTCTGACTGAAATACCAGATTTCCATTGATAATTTGAGTCAAACTGAAATACAGCGACAGACATTCAGCAATACACCTGGTGACCGTTGAATTGCTATGGGCCTTTTTCCACATTTGAGAAGTTTCTCATTTTTAATGAAATCTTCTCAAGTTTATGACAAATTACAATTCAATGAGAGGCAACACTATAAGCACTATAGTTCCGTTGTTCGCTACCCCTCTTCCTATAGGTATCATGACATCAGCCTATTTTAATAAATGAAGGATGTCAGCTATTTGGAAGAATTAGAGGATTAGACCATTAGATATAAAAGACCGATGAACATTTTATCAATTTTTGTGAAAGGTCAGGAGACTCTACCTTCCACCGGTGGTGCACACTCAATAATTAATAATAATTTCTAAAAAAAAAACACGACGCTAGGGTGGTTCCCTAGTGGCTCATTTGCTAAATGTCTTACTAAAGCAGCTGACAGGCTTATTCAGATTGAATATTAATTTGTTGTTGCCAAATTAGGGATTTAAAAATAAAGATAGAACAAGTCTCCTGGGTGCTAAAGAATAATGGAAGTGAGGCTAATTCCAGAACCCATGGTAACTCTACCTGATTTTCAAGTAAACAAGCTTTAGTTGCTCACTAGGGAAGGTGTATTCTCTTTTTTTTTTTTCAGTGTAGCAATGAGAAGTATGGTTACAAAAGAGCTTTAATGTGCCAAAGCAGGACGTGGCCATACTTGATGAATATGCTTTGCATGAGACTGTTAAAATTGGTCATACATAACAGGTTTGTCAGTGCTCAGAGCAGAGAGGCCATTTATTATTGAGTTCACAAGCGAGTGTGTACGATTTGCATGGATCTCCTCCTTGAATATATGCACTCTGCTGGAATCAGCTAGATTTTCATAAGATTTCCATGTACTCCGAGGTACACATTAGATTATAGTGACTTTTTCCAAAAATGGTTTTTGGGGGCATTTGCATTTATACAGTGTGAACCAATACAGTGTGTCAGGCAGTTGAAAAATCATGTTGTCGCCCAATGTATATGCCTTGCCATCTGAAGCTTTATTGACAAATATAACTCACTATAAGAAATTGTAACTGTGAGGTTTGAATTGGCTTGGAATTGTGATAGATTTCAAGCTTGAGAATGGCAAAGGAAGAAACACAAAGGCTAAGTAATGTCAGGGATATATCTTCATCTGTTCCAAAGAGCAGCGGTACCAAAGGGAATTATGAGATAATGTGAAACCCTCACATATGTGTGATAATGAAATAATGTGAAAGATTGAGAAGTCATATCACAACAAAATATATGTATGCTCTTGCTGTAGTCTCAATGATTACACTGCCAAAGGGTGAACATTTAGTGAATTTCATCTGCTTCAAAGGGCGCATTTATATGGCAGGCAAGATAATTTAATTGAAAGAGGGGGGGGGAAAGTCCGGTAACTTCTATTTGTAGTTTCCTGGGTGGTTATAAGTAGAAAGCTGCACGCCATCCATCACACATCTGCGATCTCTTGACTCCCCCCTGGAGGGAAAAGAATGCCCTGTGTGCAGAAAAAAGGATTTGTGTGCAGTGGGCCAGCAGTGACACAGTGCACTCAAACTCAACTATTTTTATTGTGTTGATAAGTACGGGCCGACACCAGCTCTGGGGCGGCAGTGTGAACATCTGCAGGTGCAGATGAGGCAGTGTACAGCGCTCATGCAGATCTGAGAGGCTGTGCAGATCTGAAAAACACATTCAAGTGCGCTTGTAAGACTGTTGAGCTTATCCGTATAATATTTTATATTATTTTTTTTTTTTATTATTATATAATGTTTATTTGTTAGGGACACATAGACTACAGCCTTGTTAAAATTGAATAAAGATGTCATAACCAGGAAATTAAAACATATTTTGCACATGTTATGCATTTAATGATTATTGTAATTTTGCGTAATGTAATATACAGTGCAATGCACTACACTTGTTTTAGCTGCCATTTTGAGCCGAGCTTGTAAAATGATGGGATAAATTGGCTGCCTTGTACATCAGAAATGGCCTGACTTGCATGTGGTGAGGCTCATTTGCTATAACCAATCTATTCACAAGCACACCCCTACAGATATGACAGGTGTGGTGCGTTCACACAGAGGATTACTGGATTCAACACATATACATATACATACACTCAGTAAGCACTTAAGGTGTTTATTATACTTATTGTTTTTACTTAAGTCATCTGCACAAACAATCATTTTTCCCCATTCTGATAGTTGATATGAGCATTAACTGAAGCTCCTGACCCATATCTGCATAACTTTATGCATTGCACTGCTGCCGTACAATTGGCTGATCAGATAATCACATTAATACGTAGGTCTACAAATGTGCTCAGTAAGTGTATGCACATGCAGATTATGCACTCACTCTCTCTCTCTCCACACATACACACAGACACATGCATGCTCTCACACATGCCCACACATATTTGCCCACCCTTCAGAAAACAATACTACATACACAATACAAAATATGTTCTGGTAGCCATGTAGAATTATATGTGAATGCAGCCCAGAATGAAAGCCAATCACAGTAATGAGCTCCATAGGGAGGAGGAGGAGTACGCCCGCCATGTCTAAAATAACTGTGGTTATTCTGCAGAGAGAAAGAAAGTGAATCAGCCAGGACCATAATCAGCATCAACTTTGTGCAAATTTTTGGTGGATCATCAGAATTGTGTTTGATAATCCTGATGATCAACTCATGGAGAATAATATGTGAATATGTGATCTGAGGGTTTTAAGTTCTGTGAAGTTTTTTTCTTCCGTTCGTTGCTAGCAGTTGACTGAATTGTTGATACGTTCAGGCAGAAGTGACTTCATCTTCACTTTCACAAATACCTCTGACTCTACTGTGAAACATTAATGAAGACGTTCATGTCTATCTTTTATATTAAGATATATATAATCATTTAATCATCAACATCAATCGCTGACACTAAAACAAAGTAGCTTTGCCTATTAAGTGATGTTTAGGCTGATTTATAAGTTTTACTTTCGCCATAAATTAACAGCTAATAATTCTGTAAATGTTAGAGGCTAATTTAAAGGCCTTTTCAAAAAGGCATACGTAAAGTGTATACATCTGGATATTTAGTTGTTGTTAAATATAATAAATAGACAACATCAATCATGTGCAGCTGGGTAATGCCGGCATGCAAATCATTGCATGTGTGCTGTAATCAGCCTGGTCTCCCACTAATTTGACGACCGGTGACCAAATGTTCTAACCACTTAAATTGGCCTCTGTGTTCAGAAATCTGCAAATGCGCCCCTAGTGGTTGAATTTAGCAGTGCATTCTAATTCCCCAACCAAAACTGAGGCACTCAAACATGTGCTTACAAAACATTTTTGTGCCTCTCTGCTCAATTAATATTGTTAATGTTATATCTTAACCCTAACCATAAACTCTGTTGCTACAATTGGTTTGCCATTTACCCACGGATTATATGTAAATACATCTAGTATTTAATATATCTGTTCATTTTATATATCTACTATATTTTTCCTTGCAATTGCAGAATGTCATCATGGGATGGCACTTATCCAGGAATCGGTATATGTGAACCGATATGTTTCCAGGACGTGAAAAATCGGTGCAAGATCATGTTGCTGTAATCATGCATTTGGCGGTGCCATTTTGTGTCGGTGCCAGATTTAGACATTGTGTCATTTGGGTGGAGAGCGTCCACACAAATGCAAAATGTGGGCACAGATCACGGCCTGCTCCCCACCGTCTGCTTCCCCGTCTCACAGCCATCCCGCGATTAGCCTGACCTCGGGTCAGTGAGCACGGAGCACCTCAATCCCTGAGCCAGTGCAGGCTGAGCTGGGTCAGGAGGTTCTGGGTCCACCTCACCACAATCGATACTTTATTTCTCGAAATAAAGAACACATTCTTGTTGCAGGAGTGAGATCAAGCAGTGCGAGATTAGATGAGACTGACAGCCATCAGACTAAATTAAGCGTAGTTTAAGATTACTGTTCACTGTATCATTGTCCCTTTTTTTTTGTTTCAATCATTTCCTGGTGAATTATAATAAGGCTTTGAATGGAAAAAGTACAAACAAAATGAACACGGTGAAACTTTCATGTTAAAAAATGTATGTATGTATGTTAAACCCAATAGCATAATGCTACACGTTATCCTGTCATGCAGAATGAGTTGCCTCTTGAAACTCAAGTTTAAAATATGCAGCAGTCAAATATGATGTCATTGTCGATGTAATAAAATGAGTACAAATTTATAAAAGCATCACATAAACCCAGTCAGCAACCCAGGGTAGGTATGCACATCACCATTTTAACTGCACACCTACATCAACTGCACCGACTACATAAGACTTTCTGAAGCTACTGATGATCTCAAGATTATAATACTTTAGAAAGTACTTTAGAAATCTTGAAACTAGCCAAAAAAAGCTAATAATAATAATATTATCCCTCCATAGTCACAATTTAATTTCCCTGATGGCTTTTCAGTACAGATCAGATTATTGCTGGCTCCCTCCATATTCCATTTGAGTGAATAAGTAAAGCTAGGCTGAGAGGCAATGCTTACTGTTGAATGCTTGGTCAACCTTTTGAAATGTTTTATTGGAATTTTCTGCACCAGATTTTCAGTGTTTGGAGGTTAGGGGAAGAATCCAGGTGCAAAATACTGTCATTGTAACTGTTACTTCACATAATGTGGCTGTTTGTACTTGGAATTGTCTGCACCAGGTTTTCAGTGTTTGGAGGTTAGGGGAAGAATCCAGGTGCAAAATACTGTCATTGCAACTGTTACTTCACATAATGTGGCTGTTTGTACTTAATGCCTGAGTCATTGTAAGTTGTTTCCAATTGCAGCTGCTAAGTCTCAGCGGGCGTGTGTCACATTCCTACCATTGTGGTGGCGACTCAGCAGCTACCCCCCTCCCCAACACTTTCCCCCGGTCTTGATTCACGACAGCACCGTGCGTTTCGGTGTTCAGCACAAGCGAGACACCTCCGCCATATTGTGAGCTCCGGAATCCGCGTTGTTTCTCTCCGCTGAGCATGTGGGCCTCGCAGATGGGTTATCCGAAGTCAGTGGCTGTAAAGTAAATTAATTTTCTAAGTTTCTCCGGGGTGCAGATGCCAGAAACTGTCACGACTCTTAACTCAGCGCTTTTAGAAATGCCTGTAATGAATTTGCAAGGCTTAACCTGTGAGAATTGAAATTTGTGGGTTTATGGGGTGGTGGCTCCTCTCTCAGTGCTGATGTATCGGCAGTTGCTACTTTTTAAAGATAAAGAGTAAACAAAGAAATTTAAATGTGGACTACATAACGTGGCGGTGAAAACAAGAGCACTTGAAATGACAAGCTGCTCCATGGAAAGATAAGAGCAGCAGCATCTGTTTGAGCTGTGATGCTCAGCTGCTGTCTGCTCTTCATAGTATTTAGATACGTGTTCATTTTGAGCAATGCAATCATGCAAATATGCGGGCATCAAGCACACTATAATTGTAGTGCTTGCCTTTGCTCTTGGACTAGGACTTGAAATATAAATATGAGATGGACTGGAGAGTGTTTTTACCCACAGAACTGCTGCTCACTGGATTTTTTTTTTTTCTCTGCAAACTCTAGAGACTAGTGTGCATGAAAATCCCAGCAGTTTCTGAGATACTCATTCCTCCCTGTCTGCCACCAATAATCGTTCCATGGTCAAAGTCACTTAGGTCACATTTCATCCCCGTTCTGACATTATTTGGTCTGAAAAACAGATGAAACTCTTCACCACGTCTGCATGCTTTTATGCATTTACTTGCTGTCACATGATTGGCTGATTTAATATTTGCATTACCAGGCTGGTGTGCAGGTCTACCTAATAAAGTGGTCATGGGTGATTGCCAAGTCTATTTAACAATTGTGTATGTGTAAAGGGTTCCATTTTACTCTGCAGCAGGCATGTTAAAATTAGTTGTATTCAGTGCGTCCCGGGACTATAAAAATCTCGATAAGCAAGCTGTATTATAAATTGATGGTTTCGTTCGGTGAAGCCCTTTTGTAATGCAAGTGTGTGTCTATAATCAAGGAACATAGATCGATTTTAATAATTTATGCAACATCTGTTTGATTTCTTGTGATGAAATTTTTGTATTCATTATTAATTCTGTAAATATCCACCGATACACAGTAGGGCCATTGGAACAGACATTGTTTCCATAGAAACGGTTTCAAAATTTTAATGAAACATGCTACCATCAATGTATTGTCTACACCTCACTGGCTGGTGATTGCTTTCTCCGCAAAGTATATTTGGTTCAATCATGGTGTCTATCCTCCATCTCAATGGCATCAGAGGGAAATACATTCTAGAGTAGTGGCAATAAAAAAACAAAACAGATTAACTAACGGTAATGGAAATAGTTTGCATTAGTTCAGTAATATTTATTTGCATTACATAAAATGTGAAATTCAATATTACCTAGAGCATTCAATTGGCATTCTGGTAAGATGCATATATTAATGTTAATGACTGGGTTTGTAATTGTGGCATGCAGCGAAACACAACACAATTCCCCTAGCACCATTTTGAGAAATATTGTGTTGCAAGATCAAAGTAAGCAGCAATTCCAGTATGGCAATGTATACTAACACAGATTCTGTGTGCATGACAATGTTATTACTTAAAGAGATGTGTATGTGTGATGTCACTTTGTTCCAGAGTGTACAAAGCACTACAGACTCATCACTAAGACATTTAAAATGAACTGACCTCTCAGCAGATTCAAGTGTAATAATGGTAGACACTACTGTAAGCACAATGCCGGCACTGCACATCATAAACAGATTTAATGAAACAGAATTCAACCTTATGGCTTTCCCTGTGCAATAAACTATAGCATTATTGATGCCAAAGTATGGTCAGCATATGCTTTTAAAACTGTGTGCTTCACAGCGTCTTCACAGTGGGTGTTTTGGTTGTGGGCAGCAACTTTAATGTGAATTAATTCCCAAATGTGAAGCTGAAAATCGCACTAGACTCAGGAAAGCCTTTTAAATTCCTATTAACTTCAGGTAATGCAGTACTGAAAACCTTTTAGCATATTAACTCAGTTGAGCCTTAGATTGTTTGAAATGCGGTATTTTTGACCCATAGAATCATATCTGATTGGATGGGGCACTAGAATATCCTTCTTGTGACTAGGCGTGTTTGCATATTTGGTGTGCCACACAATAGCAGTGAATGAGCCCCATGATATTACTATTACATACTGTACATGGTATCAAGTAGGTATAACAAAAGCTAATGTGACATTGTATATCACTGTATCATGCATAGTGCCCTTCTATCAATCTCATATGGACATGCTGGTTTTATACTGCCTGAGAATTATTTGATATTACCTAGATTTAAAGGTGCAATAGGTCATTTCGGACTTCTAACGGTCAAGAGAGGAATTGCAGCAACAAATACGCTCAAACCACAGCACTGTTTATCCCACCCCTTCTCTGTGAACGCGTTGAAGTTGAAATGCCATTGGCTGTGGCAATTAGAACCAATTTTCAACTGATGAGCTTGAATTATTGTTTTGATAGAGTGCCGGTCCGTCAACTGCATATTTTGAAACCCGAATTTAAGGACTTTAAACGCAGGCAGAAGGTGATTCAACATGTCAGTAAGCCTTTTTCAATGATAGGAAGGGATTTACAATGGTCTTGTAACAATATTTTAACACAATATTCAACCTATTGTACCTATAAGTCTTCCATATTTATTTTTTTCACTTGGGCTCCAGGTTACCTATGATTTTCTACACCATAGTCTGGTTACAAACTGAAGTTCAGTATGCAATTAAAAAGCTTTCTCCAGAAGCTAACTGAAACCAAAAATCTGCCAAAATCTTAGTTTTCTTTTCCACTTAAAAAAAAGTGGGAATAGGAAACTATCTACTTTGCATTTTGTTCAGACATTCAGACATGGGGAAGCAGCAAGTGTGTAATAGAGATTGAATCACAGGACAGAAAGTAGTAGGGAAATGAACCCCTGGCCACATGGGGGATTTGTATATGGGTTAAGAGTCAGTCACCGTATGGACAGCAGTCTCTGTTTGGCTTTATTCTTGAACTGAATGTATCTCCCAGTTTGGCTTTTGTATTCCAGTAAGGGTTGCCAAATGCTGTTGATTAATGTCCAAGGTGCAAGCTGCCAGCATTGCTTCTTTTCATTCTGCTGTGTATTGGCTGAACTGTGCAGTCATTGCATTGGAGGCATACAATCCAAGTGCAGATAGGCAGACTGCAGGCACCTAATGGACCAGAGGAGTCACTCTGCTGAGTTAAGGCATAACCTGCCAGGTGAAACCCTCCCTCCCTGTGTGATGCAGCTGCCAAAAGTGTCTTTCCCTGCGGGTCATAAAATTGCACTGGCACAGTCAGCAATTGATTCCAGACTATGAGGAGTATCTCTGCACCAAGGACTAGTACCTTGGATGGACACCTGTCTTTCTCTACAAGAATCTCACATACACTCCTGCCCCTGGCCTGTTTAACTGGGCCTAGCCTTTTTAGTACATTCACTGAGCACTTTATCAGGAACACCTGTACATTGTGCGATTATCTAATCAGCCAATCATGTGGCAGCATTGCAGTTCTTAAAGTCATGCAGATACGGGTCAGGAGCTTAAGTTAATGTTCACATCAACCATCAGAATGTGGGAAAAATGTGATATAAGTGACTTTGACCGTGGACTGATTGTTGGTGCCAGACAGGGTGGTTTGAGTATCTCAGGAACTGCTGGTCTCCTGGGATTTTCACTCACACTAGTCTCTAGAGCTTGCAGAGAAATTAAAAACATGAGCAGCAGTTCTGCCTTATTTATGAGAGAGGTCAGAGGAAAATGGCCAGACTGGTCAAAGCTGACAGGAAGGTGACAGTAACGGAAATAACCGCGCATTACAACAGTGGTATGAAGAAGAAGAACACGCAACGCGTCAAACCTCTAAGTGGATAGGCTACAGCAGCAGAAGACTTAAGTCAAAAAATAAGTCTGATAAATACCTAATTAAGGGCTCACTGAGTGTATAATATGTTATTTTATAATATGGAATATATTTTATAATATTTATAATATGTCTTTTATCCAAAGGCACCTAAAAGCAACATGACGAGTAAATCTTTGAACTTTCAGAAATATTTTGGTCAATGTATACTGACATCCCACCTCTCCCGGAATTCAGCTCCCTGATACCCGTGACCGAGCAGAAATCTCCCGCAAATCAGCAATGTGCACCAAAGGCAAAGTGAAGTTTAGAAATGCACGTTATCCTGTCGCGAATAGACCAGCAACCAGGAATTAAGGAACCGAAAAGTGCTAATTAAGGAACCAAACGGAAGGAACAATGCACCAATAACTACATTTAAATCCAACGGATCCGACACAAGACCACTCATCCTGCTGGTAATTCAGAAATATACATGCATTTTCAAATTTCATGACTGCCCGTTTTATTAAATTTTAATTAGACGTCAAAATTATTACCCAGCACTGTGAAGAAACACAAAGGTTGTCAACTGAAAAGAAAGCAAGGTGGATTTTCAATATAATTTGGTAAAATCTTGAAAAAAAATTTATATATACAAGTTTATCCAGATCACTTTGTCACTGGTAAGTTTACTTTTAAAACATTCTATCATATAATGTCCTCATAATCAAGATAGCATTTGGTAAACATATTAATTAGTTAGTGATTAATACTAATTATAATGTAATGTTAACTACAGTATTCCAATTAGATACAGGGCCACACTCCTACAGTATGAACTGAACACTCAGCAAACACAACGTCAGGTCTGAGTAGTGGAATGTAATGAATGAATCCAACATTCATTAGTATTCATGTTTTACTATTACTATTGCCAATGAAATGGTACTGTACATAGGTAGTAGCTAGGTGGCATACTTACTAACATTTTTGTCAAACTGTTAGTTCACAGTTGTAGTGTACAGGTCATGCTCATGCTCAAATTCACATTATTAATTGACACACATTATCAAGCCAAACAACCTTCCCAACATACCTTTAAAAGATGCAACACAGATTTTAGCCACTACTGTCAAAAGTGAGTCATTCTATGGGGGCCCATGAATTGAATTAGTTGTGCCCTTTAGCAGTATGCAACAACCTGTTATATTTTCCATCAATTGGCCATGACCACATTGTGATTAATAGGCAAAGCCATGACTCAAAATTGGTCTTACCTTTCCTTTGTCTTTTCCACAATTGCTCATTCAAATTGGGACTTTTTTTACACCAATACGATGAGCATCAATTCAAGTTCAGTGTATTCTCAGCAAATAATGTTGATCCAATTCATTTAATTAGTTATAAGATTGCCTGTTGGATACAGCTTGAATATTTTATTTCTACACAAACATACATATTTGGGCTTTAGCAAATAATGGCATCCAGAAATGCTTAAAATCTGGACCGAGGCTCTGTTTTTAGTATAAGGCCGTATAGCCTTTATGGATTGACAGTGAATGTGAAAACTAATCTGTGAAAGACAAAGGGAAAATGTAGCTGTAATGCTCCAGAAAACAAGTGGGATTGTAATGATATAAGATGGCCATGGATAAGGGCATCTATGAATCAAATAGAAAATGTAATCAACTTTATTAAGGTACAGTATTGTATTATGGTACACTATGGTATAATAAACAGATATCAATTTTGCATGGATTGATATCTGTTCATTGCGCATATACATAATTGAAAAGGAAGTAAGCCCCAAAGAGATCACGCAAGTATGAAAACATGCAGGAGTGCTCATACACTCCCAAACTGTAAAAATAAATTAGTTGAACTCCAATAAACTAAACATGCTATGTTAGATCTTTCTGGCAACTGGTTCATATGAGACGTAGGTAACTACATTACATTACATTATTGGAATTTGGCAGACGCTCTTATCCAGAGTGACGTACAGCTGATTAGACTAAGCAGGAGACAATCCACCCCTGGAGCAATGCAGGGTTAAGGGCCTTGCTCAAGGGCCCAACGGCTGTGCGGATCTTATTGTGGCTACACTGGGATTAGAACCACCGACCTTGTGTGTCCGAGTCATTTACCTTAACCACTACGCTACAGGCCGCCCCTAAGTAAAAGAACATTTTTATTTAATCTTAACCAGTATGGAGAATACATTTGGACATAGAATTAGCATATTTATAGGTCCTCATAAAACCTGTATACAAAACGCACACACACACACGCACATACACTCAAACACACACATGCAAACACATTTTTACTCATTCAGCACTGGAGCCGTTTCTATTCAAACTGTGTTTGTGAATTTACTGGCCTCGAAACACATGTACACTGAAGGAAGCCCAGTGGGGGAGAGCCTGACTGTGAGAGTGTATACTACTGTGAGGGTGCAGTATACTACATGTTACTTTGAAGATGTCAAAGGATGTCCTGCAGTGCTTATACATCAGTAATGACTTTTCACTCGCATCATGCAAAATAACCAGCACCTCTCTGCGAAGCCAATGGGACTTTGTGTTTGGAAGAAGGGCAGCTCAAAATACTCTAACCTTGTCATGTTGAGGTTGCAGGGAAGAGAAATTGACCGATGGGGCCAAAAATCATGTGGGATCTATCCCTGCGATTGGATGAGTGCTGCCTGGTGTAGTTGAAAGGAAACGCATGCAGTCTGAAACTTTGGGCTACTCTCTGGCACTTTGTAGACTTTGGCTTAATTGCTCATCAATGTGATGGATGACAAAGTAGCAGGGGAACAAAAACATTGAAATGCCTCCGCATTCGATGGGAGCGTCATTGTGTGCAAGCAAGGCACAGATCTTTGAAAATGCCACCTCAAGCCCAAACCTGTAAAAGCAACCCCATATTGTTAACATTTCCAATCTCAAGGCCTCTGAGGGAGCTGCCAAATCAGGTCATCTTTGTGAATTGTGTACCAGCTGCATGCTGGGAATAGATTAGCGAGAGCCTTTTCTATGAGGAGTTGGTTGAAGGATGTGGTTTTGAAATACAATTGTTGTCTGCCTCGTATTTAATACCAAGGAAAAAAAGGAAATAGTCTGGTTATATCGTGATGTCTAAAATATCTAAAATATCTAAAAATGTATGCCATAGTTGTGGAACTCCCCTTCTCGACCATCTTCATGTTTACAATTGAAAAGGGTGGAAGGTCAGCTCACTGGCTTTCCTGGGCTGTGGTTGTGTCCTCTTTGCTACTTCTTGTGAATTGTAAGACATGAGTATTTGTATTGTTTTGATATTTGAGATTAGTGATATATGCACACGCAGTGCCATGTCGCAGCTATAGCATTCTTTATATGGTTCTACTGTATGGACAATCATGTTGATATATGTAAAAAAAGCTCTAGCATCTATACAGTATATACAAACTGTAATCATATGCTGTGAACAGACTGTGGTTCTCTTGAAGACCATATAGTTCTTGTCTTTGAGTGTTTTCCACCATTGGATGAACTGCACAGCCATCAGAAAAGAAACAGAATGCTAAGTGGTGACATCATTTATTTGTAACACAAATATCCTATCAAGGCTAAATAATGTGCTTATGGGAGGACCCCGTATTTAGCCATAATTAACCATTAAAAAAAAACACTTCTTGATTTACATATTCCTCTGTGTAAGATGTCCTTGAGCCTTGTGTTTTAATGTGCTGTACACACCTAAGAAATGGCAGACCTCAGCAGATATCTATCAGCAGTCAGTAATTCTGCAATGATGAGGCGCACATTTCTCGCTTTCTCAAAGGCAAGCGGAGCAGCTTTTCAAGTGTGCCCACAGTAGTCAGATGATGAGATTTTGTTGAAGGCAACATTACATCAACAATTGTGCACCATTGCTGAAACACTGCAGGGAATGTGCTGCTTGGTCATAAGACAACAGTAATACAGTACCTAAACAATTCTTCAAAACGGTGTCACAATAACTTCATTTTGACATAATTGAATTTAAATGGGCGCACGTATTGTGGTGCTCTGAGGCAAGTGCATCTTGTCCCCCCCCGCTCCGCCCTGTGTGTGATTTATGCAGTCTTGAACATCATCTGCCTTTACTTCCAATACAAGATGAAAGCCATTTTTCACATGCTGGACTCTGGGGTGGATAGCAGCACATATTCTCGAGGTAAGGGTGATATTTTTTTCAGCATTATTATTGTATTAGATTTTTTCTAAGCTAGTTCTAAGCTTCCAAACCCAACTAATCAGTTTGGCAGAGTGTTGAAACTCCAGAGGTTTGTTTTCATACCATATGTGGCTTCTGGAACAAACATGGCCTCCATTAATACAAAATCACTGTGCTGCGTCTCCTTCAACCATTATAATTTTTGCTGTGCTGCACACCACACCTAACACTCTTTTGTAATTCTGAGCACAGACTCCTGCCTAAATTTTCCAGTACTATCAGCAAAAAACCCAGCAAGTATCAACAAAAGGGAGAAGATAGAATGGGTTTGGAGAACAGTGATCTGTCAGATCCAGTAGTCTCTTTCTCACCTGTGGTGGGGTGATGCATCTCGATAGCCAAACAATCAGCAAAGCTCTGCTGTGAATATCAATAAGCAGTGCTAGCTCATATGAACTCCAGTGTTTTCTGTTTTCATTTTTTCCATGTAAACAAAAGGGAAAGGGTGAGACTAAAGCAAAATAACAAAATCCACCTTTCTTGAGTTGTTTGTTGAAATATTCTGGGCATTTATCTATTTATCTATCTGTTCCAAGATCAAAGCACACATTATATATCAGATGAATGTTCTGCAACTGTTGAACATCTTATGATGTTAGTTCTCATTGTCTGATACAGATAAAAATGCAATACATTTTTTGGGCCCAGTCCTTATTAAGTTCCATGGTATCCATTTTACAAAGGAGGAAAAACAGCTTTTCACATTTCAGCTTTTCTTTACTTTGCAAGATTTTTAACTGATGGCTATTATAAATATTTACAGAAAATAATTACATCATGTCATTAACACTAATGGATTGGTGCAGATTTAACTGACGAGTATAACTGAAGATTTTGTTGCTTTGTTAGCAGAAGGCCAAATGCTTCACATGCCCAAGCTAGTAACAAGAACACCTCTTGGAAAATGTCTGTCAGACATATAAAAGGTAGTCAAACAACAGGTATCTCTAAATGCTAGCACATTGGATGTGAATAGAAAACCAGTGAACCTTTCAGTGTTGAGCTTTTACTTCCTTCTTCATTACTAAATCTGTATTTTTTGCAGTAGCAGTTATTGTTAATAGCAGACTAATAGCAGTTTGTGCGATTGTGCGAATGAGCTACATTCAATTTAGACTGCAATCAAGCCAGATAATTTAATTAAAAGTAAGATTTAAAATATTTTAAAATTAAATAGTTCGAGCAGCACCACTGTGGGCATAAGCAAAAGTATTCATAATCAGGTGCACATCTTATTAATGCATCTAAGATAAAATAATTGTAAATAGTAAATACAATTTGGAATGATAATAGCTTATAGACACCAGTTGTAACCAATCAATTTTAACCTCCTAAGACCTGGCGTACACATGCGTGGACTCCACATTTTGGGCTGTACAACCATAATACTTAATTCTTAAGACCGGGAGTCCACATATGTGGACATCATTTTTCTCAAAAACTACATCATGTCAAAAGATGATGCTTAGTTTTTATACTTATCAGGTCCCAATAAGCTCAAATAGCAAAGAGAAATTAAAAATGCATACCAAAAAAGAGTGCGGGTCTTAGGAGGTTAATGATACTCTGCCAACGCGATTGGGTCCAGTTTCCTGTAAGTGACTGTAAAACATTAATTTGTATGCTGTTATGGTAAAGCACTAACCTCCTGTGGATTAACAAAGATGAGCCTTGTTGTAATTACAGTCCTCTTAACAGGGGGGCTCTAAGGAAAATTCACTTAATTCCCTTTGATACCTTAGTAAGATGTGTACCTGATTACAAAAACTCTATTGGTTATGACCATAGTGGCGGTGCTAGAATTCTAGCATATTCTAACATATGCCAAAGAGAAAATATCTTCACATTAGCAATTCGCTTCTTTTTTTTTTTTTTTTACGAGCTTAACATTTGGCTCCATCATACCCTTTAATGCCCAATCTGCTTGTCTAAGGTAGTGTGCAATCTACGTACCATTTACATTCATTTAAAGAAATTTAGTCTTGCGCTGTACAATATTCTCAGTGGGCCAGAGCCTACAGCATTTCCAGCTGTGTCACATCTGTGCTGGACCTACCCCAGAGAGACTACCCACCTCGCGTGACTCATTGGCCTCACTGCCAGTCAGCACAAAGAGCCTCTCCTGGAGGCCTGATGCATGATAATGACTGGGGATATACGGTAGAATCCCTTGGCCCGCTCCACCAGTGAAAGGCACAGGTGGTTGAAACCGCTTGTCACATCGGGTTTCTCCTGGTGCCACCTTCATACCCCTTCCGTGTGTCTGTGTGTCTGATTTTGTGTGAGATGATTAGGCTGCCCGTTACATTCAGCCTGCTTCCTTGGGCCTGGTTCTGTCGGAACAGCCCATCTTATTGATATCATGGCAGCAATAGTGTAAGTAACCTCATCGGGAGCAATTTGAATAGAAACATAAACTGTAATGTTCCTGAGTTTGTCTGTTTTTGTGTTTTTTCTTGTTGTTTATTCATCATCATTCATATCTGGTTTATTGTTTTCCATTACAGTTATTGCATTCGTGATCCCCTGTGATGTCTGTGTCCGAGTCACTCCCCTGTCTGTGTGCTTCATAATTCGGGTGGTTTCGGTAGTTTCCGGGTTTCTTCCAGCCTCACATTCCTTACTTCTGGCTTCTCTCGATAGTTAAATGTTGTAAAGCACTATTCTTACTAACTACTACTAATTTAGATATTGTACAGTACTAGTCATATTAATACCCTTACTGTCTGTCTAACTAATGAACTAGCAGTCACTTAATTTCGGTAGTTTATATTTTATCACGCAACTAACTCACTAACGTTATCCTATTTTCCCTGCTGTTCTATAGCTCCACCTTTCTATGCTGTCCGTGATTACTTGCTTAGTTGTGGGTCTATGTGCATCCAGTCCGCGTTTTCATCTCCCCTTGTTATTGTATCATTACCCTATTATGTTTTCCACATGTCTGTTTGTTTAGCCTACCTCACTCCCGAGCCCCGCCTAGTTTGTTACCTTCCCTCATGTATTTAAACCTCAGTCTCTGTATTGTCCTTTGTCAGAACGTTGATCATTATTCAGAGCCGAGTTACCAGTATGCCTGTTTAATTGAGATTCTTTACGACAACCCATTGCTTGTTTTTTTAGTTTGCCTAGCCCCTTTGATTTGTTTGCACTTCTGTTTATTCGGTTTTGGATTTGATTCTTCTGCTTTCATCAACTTTTGCCTAGCGCTTCTGTACCTCTGCCTTCTGACATTCTGGATTTTTGACCCCTGCTAGTTTTTTTACTTTTTTTTTTTTTGGCATTGTTGTCTTGTGGTGTCATTATGACATGAGAGGCCATGGTACATCATGAATATGGCAGAGCTAGGTTTTAAAGTGATACAGTATGTGAAATAAAATTCTGGTAACGGGCATCATTCACAATTTAAGTAATGTAGCATTGTTATATTTAAGAATTTATTAGATCTTTTTTTTTTTTTTAATAATGTCCATCCATCCATTATCTTAACCTGCTTATCCTGGACAGGGTTGCAGGGGGGTCTGGAGCCTATCCCAGCATACATTGGGCAGGAATACACCCCGGACAGGTCGCCAGTCCATCACAGGGCACACACACCATTCACTCACACACTCACTGCGGTGAGGCGGCAGTGCTACCCACTGCACCATTTTCATGAGCTCATTTTGATAGAATTAGCCAGCCATGGGTAGTTTAAGGGTTTTAGTGAGTGTCCAGCCTTATTCCCTATGCCACTCTTGCCCTGGGAGATCAGAACATTGGCTCCATCATCCTTTAATAAATCATTTTTAGAAGCTTGGTTGCCTACAAACCCAAGCAGGGCCGCAGGGCTGAATTTGATTGTGGAATTATTTCATTATACATGTTTTTTCATTAAGAGAAAGCCTTGGCATTGTCTCAGGCATCTGCAGCCGAGTGGAAGGACCATTTATGCTTCAGGAGGCTTCTAAGCAGGCCTTTCTCTGTTGCTGTTCAAATGCCTTTGAAGTTGTAAATAAATTAATAAGATTTCTTTGAGTATTTTTTATTTATTTTTTTTGTGTGCGCAATTTGATTCTCTGGTTTGATAATTGTATCATTCATGCTTTGATTTCAGTCACTAAGGATAAGTTTTAAAAATGTTCAAAAACCAGATGACAATACAAGTGGATCAAAGCCAAGCTTTGCCAAGCTTTTGTACATTAGAGATCTGATACAGGGCTGCCAAATATGCTTAACTTTTATGGTTTTTTTAAAATGGTAACCACGATCATCACATTGATTTGTTTAAAAGTTGGTTTTAACAGGAACAAATCACTGATGTCAAGAGAAATTCACTTGGTTATTTGATCAAGTTTATCATTATATGTTGTTATATACTGCATTAATATAGTAAATTATTATTTTCATGTAACAGACTTTTTGATTACCACAGTAAACTTTAAGAATATATTTACTCGTAAAATATATTTACTTAAAGGGATTGGTCTCAATTCTAAGTATGTCCAAGACTGAATAGCATTATTATTTCTGCAGATAGGCCTTTAAAACACCATTAGAGAGAACAAATATGTTACTTGCCATATACATATTCTGCTTATCGCTCGAGTTTACAGTCCCAGCATGCTTTACAAATGGACACACCACAGGCTCACACTGCTAATGGTAGCCCCCTCCTGTTTCCTACTTTCTGTCCAGATATCTTAGATCCAGCTGTAAAATATGTTCCTAATGTGTTATTTGTATCTTTCTCGACTTGCCCTGGGGGTAGTATTGTGTTTTTAATGCAGCTAAAACGTGTACTGCGGAGAACAATACTATACATAAATAAAATGATGGGAATACTGTTGCTGTTTTTCTATCAGCCATCTGTCCTATTTGCACCCAAGGCACTTTGAAACATGAGTGCACACAGCTTGCAACATCACTTTTATTCGAGAGTGGGACAATGGCTCTCAGTGAATAGGGAAGCTGTAAAATGTCTTCCTACCGCCATCAACAGTGTAACAGGCTGCCTTATATCCACACTTCCCGCTGTGTGTGCCTGGTACCGCCAGTCTCTGTTTGCAGCGGGAAACCGCAACTTCCATCTGCACCAGGATGGGCAGAGCATGCTTCGCCAGGCATTGCTTTTCATTTGTTGGATATATTTAGAGAGGCCTGTCGTTTTGGAAGCTCTCAGCTGCTGCATCCGTGCTTAGACCCAGTAAAGGCCCTGGCTCTGGGGGTAATGTGGGCCCATTGGTGTGCCACTCCTCTTCCTCTCTCCGTATCCTCCGTAAGTACCCATAAGCCTTTGTTTCTCTCTTTCTCTTCTTTGCTCGGGTTTTCTGAGATTCTGTGAAAATGACTGCCATTCAGTTTCCTTTTGCATCTCCTCCTTCTGAAATTCTTGAGAGAAACCTGGGAGCATTCTGCCTTAAGGGCATGAATTTCAGGATAAGTGAAATTACCTTTTTGTGCACCTCCTTGTTGGTCCTCTTAAAGATATCCGAGTCATAATACCTTCGCAAAATAGGAATACCGCAATTGTACAACTGAAAATACATTTTCATTTCTATTGCAGCTATGTAACGAGGTAACTAATTATTGTACCTTACAGTGTGTTTCCTGTAGATCAGTCTGCATTTGTCAGTGCAGACTCAGACAAATATGTTTTTCACATTCACATATTAGGCTATTTGTTTCCTCAAAACTTTTGAAGTAGATTCAAACGGCATTAAACATCATTAAAAGGGTTCTCAGCATGATAACATTTTAAATTCTTTGTGATTAATCCTTCCAGTTGGAAATACATTCATCAATGTCTGTAAATAGCAGCACTCATTTATTTATGGAAAGACTGCCAATGTTTATCATTGTCTTTTATCTTTTTTGCTCATTCAAAATAGCTTGATTTATAATAATTGAAATAGTTAATTTTGTGAATAGTCTACTTCACGATTTCTCTTCTGAATATGGCACTGTGATTTACTGTTTGTAAATATTGTTTCTCTTTATAAATACTGTATTTGTGTTGTGTGACTGGCTATTATGGTATTAATTAATTACAGCATGATTGTTTGAGCTGGTTCCACAACTGTAATACTCGTTGGGTGTTCTCCCGACTCATCTTAATGAACTGGTTCTTCTTATGGATGATCATTCTTCCCAACACTTAAATGCCACAGTGGAGTACATCTGTTGGCTGTTATGCTCATTGGTCTCTTTCAGAACATGAGTACAAGTGTTCTCCAAAGACTCTGTGAGCCATCAGGGAAAAATATTTGGTCCAGCAAGATTGTGTGAACAGTGAGAAATGTTGTCATGATACTAAATTGGAAGGCACAGAAGTGGTGCCGTAATGCCACAATGAGCCCTGCACACAGACCGTTGCTCTTGTCTGACATACCTGTTGGCATCGATTAGAGGCAAGCGGAGAGGAT
Organism: Conger conger; assembly: GCF_963514075.1. Lineage (NCBI taxonomy): Eukaryota > Metazoa > Chordata > Actinopteri > Anguilliformes > Congridae > Conger > Conger conger. The sequence goes on from NC_083761.1 coordinate 56,049,210, forward strand.
GGGATCCCAGGCTGTAGGACATTAGATTTCCTTGCCTTCAGCATTAAGATAAGCTCCCAGCAGGTTGTTTGAAACCTCCTTGAAAATATGTTACAGAATCTGTGTTAGCAGACGTGCAGCCGCCCAAGGCTATGAGAGACTTAACCCACTCACTGCACTGTAGGTCCTCTCCTCTCCTTCTTTTTCCTTCTCTCTCTCTCTCTCTCTCTCTCTCTCTCTCTCTGTTTCAGTCATTCCTCTATGTGCCAGTTTATCTACTGCTCTCTCATCCACTCAGATCTCCCATCTCCCATTTCCTTTTCCTCCAGAGGACCTGTTAATCATTCTCCCCTCATCTTTTATCCTCTACCCATATCTTTTTTCTGCTTTCCCCATCCTTCCTTCCTCTCTCTGAAGAATGCCAAACTGTTCATCCTTAAACACTAGTGGTTAAGGTTATTGGTGTGACCATGTGTTAATACAGAAACATATGACATATGACTCGGGCACCAGTCCTTAACAGAGTTGCCACAAAACAAGGTCTGGCGTATAAGAGAAGTGTGTGTCTGCCACTAGAAAATGCGTCTTATTTTAGATTTATTTTTTTATGACTAAAAATTACTGTTGCAGCCCAACAGAAGGAAAACAACACTATGCCTCTAACAGGAGACGAGACAACTCACAGGCCCTTATTTTGATAATGATGGCTTTGCAAGCATCCCTGGGGGCTAGAGGAATAGCTAATTTCATCCTTTGCTTTTGTTTGGTACACTCTCAGAAAAAATGGTCCCAAAAGTACAGAGCCCTTGGTTAAAAAAAATATTTTAAAAAATGTAAAAAAAGTGTTGAGAACAAAGTTTAAACCAGCTTCACCAATGTAGACTGGTTTAAACTGGAATTTTCAGCAGGGAAATGTATTCTGTAAGCGGGATCCACTCTAATTTTGTTGCAACAAACTTTTAAACCAGTAATAAACCCAATCCTGATCTTAATCTAATTAGTTAGATTTGATTTCAGAACTTACATCTCCTTTTCAGTGACTGGTTTTATTCTAGTCTTTCAGGCAGAGTTTATTACTACATGTCTTGTCTTAAGGTACCTAATAGGATTACACAATGCCGCACTCAAATATGCACAACAGTGGAGGAAGACATGAATAAATAATCCCAAAATGTGCATAAAAAGATAAAACAAATTAGAGGCAATGGGTTTTTTAATTCTTCAGGCAAACTGACCAAAATTGGTCAGAAATTGCTGGTGCAGAACACCTGCAATGGTCAAAATGCTTTTTCTCTATTCTGTTATATCCATTTACCTGGGGTAACTATTCATCTGTATTTTTTCTGTTGCGTATTTGAATGCATTTACTGTGTAACCATAGTTGGTGGGTGCTGCTAATAAATTGCATGGTTATTGCAATAATATAGAGTGGTCCTATTATTTTCTAGCAAGAATGCTGAGCCATACTGTACTGCATTGTCTAATTTTAATAATATTTCCATTTCTCATCATGACAAGTGATTTTATTTTTGCTTAATGCTTGTGTTTTTACTAAAAAAATCTTAGCATTCTTTAATTGTCCTCTAGTGTGCTCTTCAGAGTTTGATATGAATAAGGCATAATTGCATATGTTACCTACTATACTTACCTGGGAAGGACCTTCTCACTGTGGAGCACTAGTACATCAATAAAATGTAACTGAAGTGGAGAATGTATTGTATTGTTTCACATACATTTTCTGTTCAATTCAAAAAGCAGTATAAACTAGGCTATTATGATATTTTATTGCTAAACTAAATGGAAAGAAAATACAGGAAATGAAACTATATTTTAGGCTTCTATTTAGCCATCCAGCTAAGATAAAAATGCACAAGCTAAACCATTAACGTGCCACACACCTCCTCTAGTTCACACACTATACTGACAACATAATTTGCCCTATGAGGCTTTTTAAAGGTTCCATAAATGCATCTGTTGATCTCCTGCACAAGTATATCAGACATGAAGAATTGCTATGGTCTTCATGTAATGGCAGTAAGAGTAAAAAGAGGCCAATGAAACCAAATATCCACCACTGTCGCATGTAATTCATTCCTCTTAAACCAACCTCTTACAACTGCCCTGCAGGTTTCCTCGAGTGTCAAGTGTTGAAATAGCCTAACCTGAGCTGAAAGTGCCTTAATACACCCTCACCGAGTTTGACAATTGCACCATTCATAATAAATACATGCCTGTGAAAATAAGCTCAATGTAGTATTGGCCATTTGAAATTTAACTGACCTGGTAGGAAAGAGGACTGCCTGTGTACATGGCTTTCCTCCAACCCGGCCTTACACAGTGAGCTCCAGAATTATTAATAACATTTATTAAATTAATAACATTTTAGAAAAAAGGCTGTGTATAATAAACAACATGGATAAGTACATCCTTTGCATCACATAAGATTCTGTTGCCCCCTACTGGGGCGGTAGATACATATCACTACATCTCCCTTTCTAAACAAGCTTGGAACAGTAAGCATTCAGTAATGAACATACGAACAGAATTATTCCTCAAGACAGACATGCCTATTGCACATGCATCCTTTTTAACAGAGAAAAGAGACCGGTAGAATAAAAAAACAGAACCTGGAAGGCCAGGGTAAACGTCCTGAGCCCTCCTCCAAGTACCTCAGGTATTATTCTGACCCTTTGTGATTCCTTGGATTGAGATATGGATGTTTCAAAGTCTTGCCGGTACGAAGGAGGTTTGTGAATCCTTTCAGGGTATTGTCTTGGATGTGATAAGGGCGAGATGTGTCCTGTGGGCACCGGATTTGCAGACCCTGGTCCACCTACATAGTCATCTGGAATGGAAGAACTATTGAATCACTCAGGAGGTCACTGGGTGAGGGTGAGGGGTCTGCGTTTCCTGTGAACCTATTTGGTAAGGAGTTTTGAGTCTTCTGCCAGAATCCCGATTGAACACCAAGCTTTGTAAAAAAAATCTTAGCATTCTTTAATTGTCCTCTAGTATGCTCTACACTGAGCAAGACATGGAGCTCTCTTTAAATTATTTCTCTTTAAATTTTCATTTAAATTAGTTAAATCTATGCAGATTCTAACTTTTCCATCTGGATTTGGGACCACAACCATTTCTGAGCGCCACGTTTTGGGCTTTTGAACCATGGAATTTATGCCCAGCTGCCCGATGCAAGCAAGTTCCAATTGTTCCAATTGTAGCTTCCCAAAACCTAGAAAAGGGTGTGGGGAAATGCTGTCTGACCTCCTGTTCTAGACCTGTGTGGACTGTCTCCACTCTTTGTTGTTCCATCCTGGACACCAGACAAAGAGAAGTGATAGCAGGGCATCCTAGGAGAGCTATTTTTAGACCCCGTGCCACATACACGTCATCTTTTGTTCACTGGTAACCACATTTTAGGATGGTAGAACATTTCCCCCGGACATGTAATGGGACCTGTCTAGGCCTTTGGAGAACTTTAGTTGTGCATTAAGAAGAACCTGTGATATAAGGGGACTCTGGGATCATGGTTACATCTGCTTCTGTGTTTATTTTAAATTTGGTGTCATGACCTCATTGACTTATTGCGATTATCCATGGCTGTTCAAGGCCATCATCCCGCAGGCCTAGAAAGGTTATTTCATTGTCACCCTGCTCTGATATATCAGAAATAGCAGGTTTGGACCTGCCAATTGCAGCAAAATACCCCTTCTTCTGGCAGATCCTACAGTTAATGTCGATGGCTGGACAAACCTGGCTATTGTAGAACTGCGCCCGCCCAATCTGCAAAGCTCCATTTGTGGCTGAACATCTGGTCTAAGCCTAGTCCACTCCCTCGGTTCATATTCATACTTGCCAGTTTGTTTTGGTTTGGCAGTGAATTGTTTTCTGACTGTTGTTCCTCGTGTAGTTATAGCCTCTACAGATGGTTCCACAATAAAATCTTTCTGCAGTATTGATTGGTGTTTCCTTATTGGTGATTCACTTTGTAGAGCAAGCATTTTTGCAACTTCTCCAGTGTAATGTCTGCATCCATCTGCAACTTCGCTAAGTCCAACAACCAATCTGTCGTGAATAAAATCATCCCACAAGATTCCATATTCACAATGTTCAACAAGCTCATACAACGCCTCGATGAAGCTATCTCTTGCACACGTTTATGGAATCTTGCACATTCAAAAATCAAATTACATTTGAGGATAAAATGATTGGACATTTCTGTTTTGTCAGGTTGAGTGTTAGCTAATCGTAACACCGTCTAGAGACATAATGAACCCACTCGCTGTCACAAATTGTGGATTGTATTACATTTTGTGGAGGACACAAAATGTAATACAACGAGGCATGTTTCTAGACTTGGTTGACCAGTCCTCTTTTTTTAGATAGCCAGTTAACTGATCACTTGTTTAACATAATGCTCACTAAGTTACATGTCATAGACATTCGCTGTTTATGGAAAATAACTGGCTGATGAAATAAAAGGCAACATATGTGGCTGTGCAAACTGAGATGACAGCTGTGGCATGTGTTAGCCAGTGTGTAATTGTGCTTAGGTAGGCTACATTACTGAAGGTTCAGTTATGGAGATTTCACTTTTAGTGCACCTACCATAGCAAGGCTTGGTTTCATAGTTGTATTGCTCTAATGGAGTAGGGGCCTATTTGTAGTCCTGTAGCTGAACTGGTAGCACAGGGCATTGCCAAGGTTGTGGATCAATTCCCACTGGTGCCAGACATCCTGAAAAAATGTATGCGCTCATGGTATTGTAAGGTGCCTTAAATAAAAGTATTAATTAAATGGCGTATGTTCGAATGCCATATTTTCAAATGCAATGCTGGGGCGTGAGCTATTGGAGCATGAGCAGCCGCCACTGCCCACAATACATCCTTTACATTACATTAGATTCTGTTGCCTGCTACTGGGGCAGAAGATAGCTATCACTACACCAAGGATTGCAGTTTAAGAATGGCAGAGATTGGTTGTGTTTTAAAAAAAAAACAGCATAAAATGGCGTAAAGACATCCCTTCCTGAGCTGACTGGAGGTGGGACATTGATGTTCTGGCGATGTTTTGCTGCCAGAGGTCCAGGAGCACTATTTAAGATGAATAGCACAATGAATACAACAAAGTACCAGGAAATCCTGGCAGGAAATCTGGTTGCCTCTTCTAGGAGTCTTGGTTGTTGGTATATTGTCCAGCAGGACAATGACTCCAAGTATACATCAAAATCCACCCAGAAATGATCCTGTAAAAGCAACAACCATGTTCTGCAATGGCCATTTCAGTCTCCAGACTTAAATCCCATGAAAAACCTGTGGTCTGAACTGAGGAGGGGGGTATCCCAAGGATGTCAATGATTTTGAAAAGTTCTGCTTGGAGGAATGGTCAAAAGTCCCCCCAATTCTGAACCAATCAAATGCATACTGTAATTGCAGTGGTCCTGCATAGAAGCATGACAGTTCACTGGTATAAATGTTAGCTCTGCTACAAACTTAAGAGTTGTGCTCTGTTCCTACCAGTTGTACTTTTGTCTGTGTTAACTAATTTTTCATTAGGTACTACATATCTGCCTTGATGCTGCCTTGAAGCACAGGGCTGTGGTATTCCATAAAGTACCAGGGGTTCACTTGTGTCTGTAATAATATTTAATTTGTGGGTCCTTTGAGTATAACTTGACTTTTGGGTTTAAAATCATTCGCTATATGGATTAGGAATATAGCGCCGTCACTTCAAGTAATGCAAAATAGGTGGTGCAGATCCAAGGGGCAGCTATAGTCAGTCAGGAAAATGCTAACGTAGCAGGGTGAGGTTAACATATGCCCGATACAGAGTAATTAAACAGATGTATCGCTGCTCTTTCCCTGGTCTAAGCATGTGCTGGCCCAGCTAATCCACAGACTTCAGCAGGCGGTGTAAGAGCATCGGGGGGAGGGGGGAGTATGCCATTCTTCTCTGTCAGACAGTGAATCACTCGCACGGGCCGCTTTCCAGCACCTCTATCAGCGAGTTTCGATTCGGCAGTGCAAAAATAAACTGCCCTCCTGAAACAATTCTGTTGTTGTGCTTATCAGGCCTAATCCCCTGGTAATCCCATCGAGTTCACTATGGAGCCAACACCTATCAGAGAAGTTATTTTTCAAGGCTCTGCTAAATTATTCCCTCCACATTCTCATTGCTTTGAGTTAGAAATCCAACCTTGTCATTTCAATCATTTAAGGTGTTGAAGAGATGGGTCATATGGGGAGATGGGTAAGAAAAGATCTGGGGTTAATATTAGTCATGAGAAAGCAAGATTTAATGATTCCAGTAGTGCGTGGCGCTGCCATATGTTAAATGTTGAATTCACCAATATATCTGTTTGGTCCATGGAATTGCTCACAAATTATATGATGGTTTGACGTTTATGGATGATGGGGTTTATAGATGATGAGGCCTCCCATCGGTATTCACTGCCAGTGCAACACAGAAGCTCCATGCCCTACGAACCTTCTCTGCCAGAGAGAACTCCTGTTATACCTTCTCCAACTGACCTACATGAGAAAGGCAGAAATACAAAGAACACAGCCAACAAGGCCCTTAGGATATTAGCTGACTAAGAATAACAGCTTTTTAATTTGCTTCATTTGAAGACAATCATCTTTCTCATTTGCATCATTTGTGCAGTGATCCAGACTCACTCTTTTATTACCTTTTTCTTCCCCTCCAGGAAAGTGCAATAATCTATGGTAAATTAATTTTAGCTAAAAATGTAAGCAAGCGTATGCAAACATCAACCAGTGGCATACGGAGAAAAAATACGCACAGCATAACTTTTATAGCCACATGGCGTTTGCATGAATATATAGTTTCAGATGAAGGCTCAGAACCTATGGCCTTTTCATGTTTGTCCACCCCTAATCCTAGTAATCCATTAGTTATGGTGCTTACTGTGAAAGTATTTTAGGTTTAGAGGTTTAAGGAAAGGAAGATCACAGGGGAATGCAACAGTGTGAGGATGGCTTCTCCAGGGGCTTGGCTGTCTTCATAAGATCAGTGGTGATGCCGCCATCTCAAGGTTCCCCATCCCAGGCTCGGCTGATTCATCTATCTCCAAAGTAGTCATTGATCTCATCTGATCAAGCACCCTCTGAGTCTTTGTATGTTGCTGCTCTGTAGATGTCAAAGAAGAAGTGGGCGAATTCAGTCTGCCAGTATCATGCATGGAGCTCCCTGGTGAAGATCGACATTGGGTTTTGCCACTATCTTTCAACCACACATTTCTGCTCCCGGTCAAGTATTTGCTAAGTCCTTTTCATTGAGTGCATTGTCATCATAGTTTGGTCTTTTTCATAAAGATAGCATTAGTTCCCTTTTATGGGTCAAGTACTGCGAGATTATTCAAACCAAGTGGGTTTACTCAAAATAATTCAGAACACTCAACCCTCAGTGACCAGGAATGGGTAATTCTAGCTGAGCGCTTACCTTGGTGCATTATTATATTAATAGTAGCATGACTGCATTTGTTTTTTCTGGGTTATCCCTCAATCTAATATGTCCCAGGAGGAGAGGGGCTGCTTTTGTGTGATGAAGAGGGGAATACATAATTTTCACTTTTTTAAAGGGAAAAATTCAGACAAGAACCAACACCATATTGAGCTGTTTAATGAAGGGATTATTGTGAGATAAAATGTTCACTCTTTTTAGGATTTGACTTTGTGTTGAGCTGCTATAATAAGGCCTATCTGCACTGAAGCCTAGATGCTCGCTCAGATACATTGTGGAATCTGAAAATGTCATGTTGAAGGTCAGCCAGCATACACCAGTCTACACTGTCACATTTTACAGCCTTAGCTGCAGCCTTCCTATAGCCTGCATGCAGTATATGCTCATTGTAGTCTCCAGTGTAATGTCTGAACCCCATCCAGGAGTGCCTGGCAACCTTACAGCAACCTTAGTCAGCATGGGGTAGTGCCACGCACTTCCAGACTGTCAAAGTCTATAGTCAGCATTAACGGGCATTTTAATTATTACTGTATCGGCAAGTCGGGACAGAAGCCGCAATTTGATTGGCTAATGAGGTTGGCGTGTAGCGACATCACCCCCGTGTCTGGGCGCAGTGACCCAGGGTGCCATCCTGATGGGACTGTGAACTGCGATGCTAACGCTGAGCACAGCCAGCTGGGGTGTCGGAACGGGAGCCCAAACCGGAGAGCGCCTCCTCCGCGAGACTGGATTGATCTCTTCCAGGCACTGATGGAGGCCTCGCTCTATTATATCGGAGTAGCGCAGCGGTCCCCCGGCTCCGTATCTCCCGCGCTCTCTTTCAGCGCGTTGCAGTGACGGACACCGGGGCGCTCAGAAGCACAGGCAGGTAGCGGTGATTGTCGCCGTGATGCACGGGTCTGCCTCACTGTCTCACGTCAGGCCCCTTAATGGAGTCCCGCACGCGGCGTTCAAATGCCAGGCGAAGAATTCTGCCACACTGTAAGGCGGAGTTGGAGCTGTCACTCTCGGGTTCTTCTTCAAAAGTTGCAGGACTGTGCAGCAGAGGTCCCCAAAAATTACAGTCCCGAAGCCTGTAAATAATTTCAATTTCCGCGGCAGTCCAAAATGACATATGCAGTTTGCAACGCCTGATACACATGTTTTTGAGTGATGAAAAATTATAATCTTCTCACACTATAAATTGGTTGTAATTATTGTAAATATGTGTAAAGACAGAAATAGATGAACATATAGATGAAAATATTACATTTATTTAATCTACAAAAATAGATGAACATATTGCAGTACATTTATTTAAATAAATCTCATGGGAGTTTCTGGTTCTTTTTCAAAATTGTCCTAATTATTTTTTCTTCCTATGGTGAAATCTACAGAACCATTAGCTGCTACTAGTCCTGCTAAAACATCAAATTTGGTCTTTCGGGGGAGCAATGCTCCATTTTAAATTGGGTAACACTTTGCATTATGGTTCCAGCAACAAACATGTGTTAACCCCTTAAGTCTCACAGGCTTGGGTTTTTTTGCATTCATTCCTTTTTTCATGGTGCACTTTTCAATCACTATGCTAACAGGATATACTTTTTGAAACCATTAAAATTCACGGTTCCATCTATGTAACCTACACTCAGTGCACACTTCATTAAGTATTTATTAGACTTTTTTGACTCATTAAGACTTCTGCTGCTGTAGCCTATCCACTTAGAGTTTTATCTAATATCTGAGATATTCTTCTCCATACCACTGTAGTAATACTTGGTTATTTGCGTTACTGTCACCTTCCTGTCAGCTTCGACCAGTCTGGCCCTTCTCCACTGACCTCTCTCATTAACAATGTGTTTTTGCCCCCAGAACTGCTGCTTACTGGAGATTTTTTTGATTTTCACTCCAAGAAACAAAAACTGCTCCAAAGCAGTTTAGTTCAGCATCATAAGCCTGATCAAAAGAGGAACTTTCCTGATATCAGAAACTATGGACTAAGCACAAGACTTGCTAACCTACTTAACCTGCTTTGTGATACAGGCCCCAGGTTAGCTAACACATTAACTCATGTTAGTTAATGGAACTTTTTAATAAATTGTTACCATGAATTGAAATCAATTCACGTTATGATTTATTAGTTTAAACATAACTTTTACATTTTTGACATAACTTACATGTTGAAGCAGCCCTGCAGGGATCTTACAGCACCTACTTTGAAAAATGCTGCTGTACAGTGATTGGAGCTCGCTGTCTGGGAAGACTCAAGAATTAACATATGTGAAGGCAGGTAAAAAAAAAAAACTTTCAATACAGGTTCTGGCCAAAAACGTACATTTATACAGGAAAATGAGAGCCATAAAGCCTGTGCGAAGGTAGTGGTGTTTCCATCACATAGGTGTGGTTCTTGAGTTAATTGTATTAATTAATATCTCAACATCCGCAACAATTTTAGGCAGGGCTGATAATAATGGCTAGCATGCCTAGAAGATGAAACGACTTTGAAAGAGGGATGATCCTGGGTTGCAGCTGTCATTTGCTGCTTGTATGGGGGATCTACCAGAATGACAATGCAATCTTTGGTCAAGGAATGGTCAAGAATCCCTCCAAATGTGTTCATTAACCTTATCACAAATTATAGGAAAAGACTCATGGCTGTCATCTTTGCCAGGGGTCTTTGCACGTAGTATTAAACCAGGGGTGCCAATAATTGTGGAATCTGTTTTTTGGGAAAAAAAATTTTTATTTGAAAAATGCTGGACTTATAATACACACCACTTTACATATGTTGCAAAGCTTATGTCAGTAACTGTATTCTTTTTTAGTTTTTTACGCGTATTTATCAAGGGTACCAACAATTCTAGACTGTATATGTCATAGATAGTACTTGTTGAATTCAAAGTGAGAGATACTCTGCCAGGTTTACACTGCCCAGGTGCTGAAATGTGTCAGTAATTAATGGCATGTGGTCATGTGATGGATAATTCTAAAAATCTCATTGGATATCAAGTCACAAAAATGATCTCTATTTCATTCCATTGCTCTATATTGTTTCAGTTTTTCTCCTCTAACTGCGCTTCTTCCTTTGTTAAGTAGCCCATGTATCCTTATAAAGGCGGCGAGTACTTTGTTGTCATGTTGTTCCGGAGAAGCTTTGTTTTTTTGTTTCTTTGTTTTGTGGCTGGCTCCTCGCAGTGAGGGAGTGACACGGACACAGTGGGGAACGCAGCAGAGTTTGGCAAAGAGAGGCCAAAGATAAACCCCTTTAAAAGCCTTTGTGTGGCAAACACTCGTTTCATTTGCAGTGCGGTGTCACCCTGAGACGCAGCCACAGATGAAAGGTGTCCTTTGTTGTTCCCCAGAGGCTTCCTCTGTGCTGTCTCCCTCACATAGCGCCCATCTCGGGATACTAAAGATGAAGCTGATGCTTAATAAAGATTAATTGTCCACGCTTATCGCATTGGGCAGGGTGGTGGGGAACGGACTTCCACCTTTGATGAAGCAAACCACCCATGTTGAGTCGGCCATCTTTGAGCATTTTCCTTGGTAAAACAACATTGGCACATGTCTACTGTATGCAGGCTGTTCTGTAAACAACAAAATTATGACTGACTGACAGTGTATTTCACTGTTTGACGTTGGAGACATACTGTACAGAGAGAATATGATGAATTCCATACTGCAGCCAGTGGTGTTGCTTGCCAAGAATTCCAGGACATGGGCCAATTGTTTGCATCAGTAGACAGTATCGGAGAAAAGGCATCCGATTTCAAAAGGCCAAAAGTACCTACGCAGACCACACTTGACACAGTTGCTAGATTTTAGTCTCCCATTCCTAATTGCTAGGGTAATTTCAATGACACTATCGAGACATTTGTGTATCGCCACCTCCCACAAGCATCTCATGCTGGAATCGCATGCTTTAAGATTCATTGGTCTAATTAGGTTGGCACCAGCTACCCGGTGCCAGTACAGTCACAAATCACTGTCAAGCCTCTACTAAGTTGTTTTCAAAATAAACAATAAAATGCATGCCATATTCTCCTCAGACATTAAGTATTTCTGCTAATAGATGTTTCTCAGTTGTTCTCAGAGATGTTTTTAGGCAGTGTTCAAAAAAGCAATACACGTTATTGAAGCAAACCACTAGCTCTGAAGTGTGTAGGCATTGAATCAGTCTGTCTTGGGATTCAATTCAATTCAATTTCATTTGTATATCGCTTTTCACAACAGACAGTCCCAAGGACAAATCTGTAGCTCCATGATGTGTTGAAGTGCGGGCATGAACTAGGAGGGGGGGGGAGACACAAGATCCTTAAACAGGAAGTGTTCTGGGTACATACTCTGGATAGATTTACTGAGCACTATGGCGCCAATTGGGATGAACAATGAATTTAGGCTCATTCTCTTTCTGTCCTAAGGTATATGATAAATGGGTAAATATGGTGGTGTAGCCTGTTTCTGAACAATCTTCTTGTAATTGTATAGTCCTAACTGTCTTTTGCTAAATTTAATGAGGTAAGCAAATAATTTATGTATTATGTTTTTCTGTCATGCCAGCAATTCAGCTGGAGATGGTTGTTTGTTAAATAATGGAAGAAAGTACATTCTACATACATTTTCCCCTTAGCTCTTGAGAAATTAGCTTTTGTGTAATATAATTATCACAAGTCATGTCTTAAGTCTGCAATATGTATTCGCCACTGCCTTATGGTGCAGGTCTCTTAATCAAATGCCATCATTCTTGTTGTGCGTAATTGAATCATTGATGTAGATGTTATGTGACATCATGTGTTTTGGGAGGTGCACCTCACCTCAAGTACTACCTGACTTTTAATAACTATAGTGAATGGTATTGAAGACGGCATGAGCCGAAACATGTCCGCCTTGAAAATAAAAATAAAAGAATTTGCAATCTCTTGCTTGATCAATTATTGGATTACGAGTCTCTGTCTGCATGCGCTTGCACTGTCCTTTATCCAGTATTTGTTATGAGCTTGGAAAGCCAACACACCTTTTTCGATAAACAAAGCGCACTGGAGAAGTTCATTTTCATTTTAACTCTTGTAATTCAAGTAACATTTACTTCTTTGTTTTCATAAGAGTATGTGCCATTACACTTGGGCTCTACTTGAGCTTTGCAAGATGTTCAGGAATGTTTGCAACAACAGTGTTTGCAACCATGCCTTCAAACATACTGTAAGAAAAAAGCAATTTCTCCACCAATATTTCAAACCAAAGCCTGTCATGGCAGCTAACCATCAAAAGTTCTTCTTCCGTCTTTCCACATCTAATATACAACAGTTTCCCTATTTCAATTCAGAGGCCAAAAAGCACAAGTGATGGTTCTGCCCTTTCAAGCAGACTAATAAGGATTAGACCCCAGGGAGTTTCATTATTTCCTTAATCAAATTTCGCAAATAGTCGCTGGTTCTGTGTTTGAGTGGCCCCATAGTCTGTTCGGCTTTATTTGTCTGTGCATTTTTCACCGGTTATGTTATCAGATCAGCGTGGCATTGACGTACCCTCTCGCACATTTTAAACGTTAAATCTCCGATCAAACGTCTCCGTATGATAAGTACATCTGAATGTCTGGAAATAGGTTTCTGCCTGTATTATTTCAGTTATTCTTCATCTTTGTGCCCCGCTCCCTAGCACATCATTACTCAAACAATGAGAGAGAGAACGCACGCATGCGGCTGCTGTCACTGTGTGGCGGCCCTTCAGAAAGAGCAGAATGAATAAACAGAAATATTAATACTTCAAAACAGTTAAGTAGGGGAATTATGCAAGCTCCAATTGTTTCCGCGAAGCGACAAAGAATCGCCATTCATAAACCTCACAGGCCCTGTCTAAGGCTGCATTAATGAGAACACATCACCAATCACAAGAAAAGGCTCATTATGACCCCAGCGATTAAAATACGGTGCTTAACATGCAAAGCACCAGACTGGGCCTTTTTCAAATGGCTGGGTAGGCTGGGAAAGTAGGGTCCTTCATATTGGCTCCCATGTCGAGTAAAGACGACCACTCGGCTCTATGCAATGTGACAGTAGAGCATCAGACTGATTTTGGGATAGGTACAAAAAAATGTGACAAGAAATGCTGTTGCTTCATAAAGAATGTTATCAAACTTGGAGCTGAAAAGATTCCTTTTATGTTCTGACAAGTCGCACTTCAATGCAAAATTAATTCAGTTACTGTATGGCTTGTTGACAATAACCATTAAAGCTCAGCCGTTTGCCTAATTATCATGGAAGTGATAAAAAGTATCAACTTTGCCTTTGTGAGGTGTTTATCTAACTGGGATTAAGTAACTGTTGTGACTCATTTGAAAGTAGAGTAGGTTTTCTTCCCTTGAACAAATAATATGATGCATAAGGGTAATAATGTAAGTTTTATATTTACATATATTACACATAATATATGTACACATGCTGCGCACAAAATCAAAAGAGGATTTATTATTCCGGTCCATTAGCAAGTGAGAATAAATATTGCTTTTCATAGCAAAAGCATTGGCCAATCAGATCACTTAATAAATCACTCAACTTTTACTTTCGTTTCTATCTGGCTGTACCAAGGCATTTGGATTTATGAGAGGGAGATGGAGAGGGAGAGGGAGAGGGACTTTGCTGGGCAACTCCCAGAGAGATCCAACTAATTGAGGAAAACAAGCATCTCATCTCTTTCAAGCTGGTGATTTCAATGAGAAAAGGCAGCAATGGATCAAACTGATTTCAGAGGAGGAGATGGGAGCTGGGAAAGAGGTGTTGTGAAAAAAATCACTTTAAAGTGTCTTGCGGTACCTTTATAAAGTTTTCATCCTGGCAGTTCTACAGTATATTTTCTTGAAAAAAAACCTAGATGAAAATTAATGGGGCGTTCGTTTGCCTTTTAGTGTATGCCATTCTGACAAATGACCCTTTCATTTAGTGTAAATTTACATGAAAGCATAAAGGCAGAGCTATTATTATTTATATTTTCTGTCAGTTTATTGAAGAAGGTCTTTATGCACAAAGGACTGCTCAGCAGTGTTACCTACAGGCAAGTCAGTAAACCATCCATTTTGAAACCGAGACCATTTATCTCCATGTTACAGACCAAGCAAAATATAAATACAATTTTGTTCTGTAAAGATCACGTGAATTTTTGTATTTGAAAATATAACAGTATTTTGGATCGTAATGAAACCTTATGTTAATGATGCATACTTTTCATGAAAAATCCTCAAGAAATTCATGTATTAGGCAAAGAAACTATATTTACTTTGACCATTCATCAGCATTTATGACAGGTGGATTTAAAACAATTTCAATTCAATCAAGCTAGACTTTCTTTCCTAACTTTGATAAACCCCATTTCCCAAGCTTTCACACAGGTTGAAAACGGCAAAAGGTGACTGGACTAAGCTTTTGCCTTCAACAGACTGCAGTCTGTTGCCCTTCACGCATTCCCTGTTGGTATATTTTAAAGTTAACTGTGCAGTAACTAAATCACTGATGGCAGCTACAGTATTATGACAGGGAAACCAACCAAATGATCTATGCAATGCTGTGCTGTAGCTGTAATACTTTATATCTCCAAATTGTTGTTGTTATGGACTGAGTGAATTTTTATGAATAAACTGGAACTAATATTAATATTATATTAACGAATACAATAACTACTCCATAATATTTGTAATTATAATTAACCACTGATACTGTAATCTAGATCAGGGGAGCCTGAGTGTGTTCTATCAAAAGTAATGCATATAACCGTACTCACCTGATTTGGGAATCAGTGGAACAAGTGATGATTTGCTCATTCTTAATGTAATCATGAGTGATGTGCATGAATGATAAATGCTCAGACGGACTGCCCCTCTGGGATTTTGGACATACATTGTGTGTGGTCTGACTCCCCTTCTGCAGACTAACTGCTCTGTACTGATTTTCCACAGTTTTTGCCTTGTACCTTTTTCAACTAAGTTCCAACAGCCTTGCATGCATGGGTCCACATTCACTATAGGTCTCTCATTAATAAAATTGTTTTCTGTAAGTAAATGAAACCATTTATAAAACTGCATGAGTTAAAGCAATGAAGTCCAAATAGGCTACGCACATTAATGTCTTTAAGCAGTGGTTTATGTAATCATAAGGGTCTATTTGCAGCAGATACTGTACTTAACCACTTGTCCTGGTGATATTTTCTGTAACCCGATGAAACAAAATTAATGAATGAACTCCCTTATTTTTAATTAGGTTAAGAGGATGGCAAGTCATCTTGAAGTAACGGCAATCTATTTTTCCAATTAGATATCTTCCTGTGCTGTGAAGAACATTGTGCTGAATGTAGCATGCTGGTAAAATGTGTGCCTGCCTTAATAACAACTTGGCACCTAAGGCAATAACACCTGGTTTTGCAAGCATATGCATGAACTCTAGTTTGCAAATGGCAATGAAAAGCAATAAAGACAATCCAGCTGTGCAGAATGGAAAGATGGGTGGCTGTGTCCACTGGGGTTGTAATTGGCAGGCCATTGACTAAAATCTAAGTGGAATCAGTTATTCATTATCTGTTTGCTATTGAGCCCACTGTAGGCGTGGTCTGTGATTTCTTTGTATCGTAGCTGCTGCACATTGTGTATGACAGTTCAGGACTGATGATGTGAAAGTGAAACTATTCCTGCTTTTTACAAATTCTCACTCTTGTGAGAAAGAGGGGAAGCATTACGCGTGATAAAATATGAGACAGAGTGAGATAAAAGAAAATGTTTTTTTGGGGCAACATGGACACAGGCATGAACTGGTACATTCCAGCAATTTTTCTCCCCTGCTTTCTCCGATGCTGTTCTGTCCCTGCCCTTTTCATTTGAAGAATGCTGGAACAAATAGCTACACTTTTGCATTGTAAAATTTCTGTTGATTACATGCACTTCACAGGAGTCGCACATACAACCAGATGTTTGTCGATGCAGATGTGACAACATCTTGTTAATCAGCCCGTTAAATACTGTTTAGGACTAGTCCATCATTACATGGGTCTCCAGAAAATGTCAGTATAACTGCTGTAACTACAGTAAACGGACAAGGTTAATTGAATTTTTTATTTAATTCATCAGTAACTTCACGGTTGGTTAATTTGAACAAGGAACTCAGGTACTGGGCTTCTTTTGTTGTTTTGGTTTTTTCTTTCTTTTTCAGCTGATATTGACAGCGCCGTTTTAGAATTGAAGTTTTTATGCCAAAAATGTTGCCCCCTCTGAGACATTGTCTTCCTCTAACCAGAAGAAGGTTTGTTAAACTCTGGAAATCACTCTTTGTGCTTGTCTGGGGGAGAACAGAACAAGTGGGCCAATTAAAGGATTCGCGCTCCCTGCCAAAATGACAGGTGAGCATCAGCATCTGGGAGAGAACTGTCTTGTTAGTACCTGTGAAACATACCCACTCTGATTCCTTTTCCGCGGGAGCCGCGAGACGTTTCCGCCTGACAACACTCGTTTAGTTTTAAGATACATCATTAAAGGCAGCGTTTGTGTTTAGTGGTGTGAAGGGGGACAGGAAAACAATGAGCAGTCAAACGGGTTGTCAGAATAATCACTGAGTCATCTGCACTTAGGAGGGAGACGGGAATCCGCGGCCCCCTTCCCCACAGAGGAGGCAATCCAATTATGGACGCCTCACGTCCAATTCGCACACAGGATGCATGAGTGCCACTACAGCAAGTAAAGCTAAGGAGGACAGACGATGCGGACCATGACAGGTAATTGGTGAAAATTGTGTTTGGTGACTTTCAGTCTTTTAGTAGCATGAAGTCTTCTTCGCTCTTGTAATCCTTTTTTTTGCTTTTGTGAAGAACAATTTCCACCGCAAAAGCTAGGTGCCTTAAGGGCACAACCTCGGAGACCTGTGACACCGGCTTATTTCTCTCCCGAGAAAGAGACTGTCCATCACAGCCTCCAGTGGAAGGGCTCACCACAGGACAACACAATGGTTTTGTCTATGGGAGGAAAAAGAAATCGAAGACGTTATTCTTTCCTTTGGGAATTGCTATGAGATGTATCCAGTGGCTGACATGAAACTTTTGGTGGTGGTGAAAGCCTTACCTGTTGATTTTTAATGTCTGATATTTAGAAAATTGGGGCACTTTATGCATGTGAGGGAATCTACCCTTTCAGAAAGAGCTACTGGCAGCTCTTTAAAACACAATTCATTTACAATAACAGCAATCATTTTTTGACTGTCACTCTGACTAAAATACCAGAATACCCTTTCAAGAAATAAAATATACCATTTCTAAGTGCTTTAAAATGTATGACGAACTGGGTCAAAATGAAATATTTGGTCAGAATTTATTTTAAAATGCATTTTAGCTAGTAGCCAAACATGAGTCCCAGCAACCTCTGGGCTAGACACACATTTCTTAATAGAAAACCTTAAGCTATGACTTTCAGCAGGTCCCGGTCTATTAGTCTTTTCATGGTAGTGAAATAATCTGCTGTTATTGCTATCTCTCAGTCATTTCTGTCACAAGACGGCAGTTCCATCCCACCACATCAGCAATCTCCTTCTCTAACACCAATGTCATAGCTGTTCTGGGGGGGAACATATGATATGACACAACATGGTAATATAAAAAGAGGTCAATCTAATGCAAATTGAAAGGCAAACTCATCCATTTTCTGTTGAAGAGATAGCCTTTCCCTGTTCGGGGAGGTGTGTGTTTGCAGGAAGGAGATCTCTTTCATGCCTGTCGGTGGAGTGCCTGTGTGGCAAGCCTGGGCATTATTCATTTAGTGCAGAGACACTGGCAAAAATGTCATATGTAATATAATGTTCTATCTACTATAAATGTATACCAATGTATCCATGTACGCTCCAAAATTATCCCTGGTAATTATAGAGTAAAATGGAGTGTTGTACGGGTGGGACGGTATGAACATTTAATGCCACGATCATCCTGACAAAAATTATCTTGATTTATGGTATTATCTTGGTATCGTTGAAATGTGCTGTATCTCTTTAGAAAGTACCAAAACATACTGCAATCACTACACCACATATCCACAGAAGGAGTCCTAAAAGTCCTTGAAGACCTAGTGTGGTACAGCCTACCAGTCCATTCTGGAGCCATGCCAATGTTGAAAAGACTGGTTCTTCAGAAATATCTTTGTGTTCATCTTAGCAGCTTAGCAGCTGCCAACTTTTACAGGAATTACCGTTGGTCCAGAAAGTATTTTGTTTAACAAGGGGTAATCTACAGTTTTACAGGCACTTCAAGTTTATATGCGCAGAACAACTGACACCTCCTGATAAGTTTTACAGCATATAGAATTGTCAGCATAGCAACTGGTGAGTAGACTACTGGCCCACTTCAAGCACTGAACTGAAAGGAATGTGGTCGTGGCAGAGACTATGGCAGAAGCTTGTTGGTCTTGGATGATAAAATAAGATATGTGAGTGGAATGTGCAGGATGCGTGCATTGCTCACGAGTGAGAAATTCCAGGGACTGAAAAAAGCAAGGTGCCATTGTGTTCATGGTAATAATGTTTGCGGCGTTGTCATTATCTTCAGTGAATTTTACCGAGATATATTGTGAAACTGTCCCATCCCAAGAGTGTTCAAAAATACAGTAAAGGAGTGTCTAGTCTTAGTTTTAGCCTCTGTTTTCATCTGTGGACATTGCTTTTGGAGTCAGAAGGCATACACTGTGAAGTCCAGGGAACTAACTATTGCTGAAAAACAACTAATCTTCAAGCTAAATGAACTGGAGAATTAATTAAAAAGGATAACACAGTTTGGGAAGTCTTGAAAGAGAAAGAAACCACTAGTGGAATCAAAAAATAAACAGCGTATAGGTTGGGCAATGAAGGCAACTGCTGTTGATTCATTAAGAAGAATATCTGACTGCGTATATCAAGTTCAGTAGTTGGAAAGTCCTGAAAAAGAAAGAAACCACTGGTGGACAGGTCGGCTGATCTAGACAACTGCAGTTGATGACAGTCAAATCCTAAGAGCTGTGAAGAACCCTAAAACAATGGACATCACCAGCAGTCCACATAGAAGCCACAAATAAAGCCACCATGCGGTGACACCATACCTAGAAGTCTTTGCGAGCAGAGTTTTTGAGACTACACTGCAAGATGCAAACCTCTCATCAGTGGCAGGAATTGAAAGGCCACATTAAATGGCAAAAAATAGAGAGACAAACCAAAAAGATCTTTCATGGAACAAGAAACTGCTTTGCATTTCCATCAACTGTTTCTTTACTCTAGTGATTATGTTTGGAGGAATTTTGTGGAAATTTTTCAAACAGTTTAATTTAATTGCTTCAGCTGAATGGCTTCAATTAGTGTGCTTTTGAAATAAACTTTTTTTTACCACTACAGAACCTTGAATTAGTGCAAAATATGTGTTTTTGTGTGTTTGTTTCTGCAAAATTAATGAGCCTATTATACAATGAAATAGGGTTTAATGTCTTATTGTAAACAGTCGTCCAAAACCTACTGTATGTATTACCTGTAAAATACTTGGATTTTTATTTTGTCTGTCATAAAGGTTCATACTTGCTGCAAAGAAGTTTCTCTCAGTTCCAGACTGTATTCACATGGATATTTCTCATATTGGCTGATACTTTATATTGACACATTATCTGTGTGTGCTATGCTGCTGGGACTAAAGGTAGCATGGAACAACAGAAAAGCCTGATGCACCAACACAATGCTGACTACATTGAAAAGGTCCACTCTGCTTCTTGCACCCCAGCACGGTAAATCTCCATAGATTGCAATTTGTTTGTTTTGTTTGATGTTTTTCTTGCAGCTTACAACTTCTGCCATTTAATGCAGACTGTGCTGCATATGTGTGCAAAGACTGCCATGACACAGAATATGACAATGAATGATATTCACAGTTGCAAGTACCTTTGGGCATAATTATCATTCTGGCTTTGACTGGATACCTTTCTGTTAATGCAATGGGGATTAGGTTACAATTCTGAAGTTGCGTCTGGCCAGTTTGATAAACAGTGTTTCCATGGCAACCGTATCTGTGAGTCTTTTCAGCCGAATCGAATCGAATCAAAAACAACCTTTATTCAGTGTCTAATGAATGCGCGCAATTGTATCGCAATTGTTCCCTGTGCGCTGGAAGGCTGTGACAGTCAGTTTTTGATATATGGAGCGTCTTTGCCTCATTAATTTGCCCCCTGTGACAAGTTGGATCCATTAATAAAGGGGGGTTGACAGAAAATACTGAAGCTCTGGTTGCCCAAGTTGGGGTCAAGAACAGATCTAAAAGCAGCCCTCACTGCACTGGCCAGGCCTCACAGCCTCAGAGCTCAAGTGAAAGTACAGGTATGCACGGTGGGCTATGTCCAATGAGTGAGCCGCTTGTGTACTTCAGTGAGAGACTGAGCGCAGTCCACTGGAGAATGTTTCTATATACACTCAGTGAGTTGTTGTAGTCTATCCACTCATTGCTGCTGTAGTCTATCCACATAGAGGTTTGATGCGTTGTGTGTTCAGAGATGCTCCTCTGCATACCACTGTTGTATTGCGTGGTTATTTACGTTACTGCCAACTTCCTGTCAGCTTTGACCAGTCTGGCCCTTCTCCCCTGACCTCTCTCATTAACAAGGCATTTCTGCCCGCAGAACTGCTGCTCACTCAATGTTTTTTTGTACAATTGTCTGCATACTCTCGAGACTGTTGTGCATGAAAATCCCAGATACTCAAACCACCCTGTCTGGCACCAACAATCACTCCACGGTCAAAGTCGCATTTACTTTTATGCATTTAGTTTCTGCCACATGATTGGCTGATTTAAATATTTGAATGAACAAACCGGTGTACAGGTCTACCTTATAAAGTGATCACTGAGTGTAGCTCTGTGTTCGTCTGCCATAGGATTTTTCTGTGCCCTTTTCTGTACAGTGCTACTGCTCACATGCCATCCATTTTCCCTTTGTGATTCATATAGCGTAGTTTCTCATATGATGTGAGGGGAAATGTGTTTGTATGGATCACTGCTCTGCCCTCAAGCCTGCCCGTACTGTACACACGCCCATTCGTTTAGCTGGAAAACTACAGTAAGGCGGTTTCCTCTCCGCCGTGCTCATTTCCTTTTCCCTTTCAGAACGGCTGATTTGGGAGTGCGCTTATCAAAGGACAAAGATGCACTGGAAAAAAGATCCCCAGCACTGAATTAGGGGAGTCACATTAGTGTCAGAATGTTTTATCTGCATCACACCGCGGTTCTGATGCATCGGTGCTCATATACCGCCAAAGCCGAGTTTGTTTTAGAAGATCTGTGATTTCGCATGGCGTAATGTAATTACGTCTGCTGAAGGGGAGTGAGTAAGATGAGAATTTCAGATTTTCCCTGCAATTGATGTACACAAGGTCTTTCATAGCCAACAGACTGGAAAATTTACAATTGGGTTAGGCAGTGCTCGATTTAAAAATCAGGCCCAAGGCACACTTTATTTACGTTTGACTTACTATTCAGACCCACTGTATGAAAATTCAACAATTCTGAGGTACACCATATAATTGCTGGAAATCAAATGAAAAATTTTTTTTTGCAGGGATACACGATAAGATTATTGAGCACTTCAATGTTCGTCAAACTCCATCAGTTCTATTTTCACAATACCGGAGAGAACACTTTCACATACAACTTGAGCTGTCGCAAAACGCATAAAATACGCTATAACCCATTTGTCTGTAAATCGGTTTTCCTCTAATCTACACATTGGATACAATTGTTGAGAACTATTGGATAATGTTTTTTGCACACAGTCCTGGAGAGTTAGTCTTTCAGTTCATATTGTTCATATTTTTCTGGTTTATTGTTAAATCCATCACCATTAGCCATGGCTGTAGTTCAGCTTTGTATGAAGAATTGTTCATCTTTGTCTTTGCCATCATGCTTAGACACGAGCTGTCTCCAGCTGTATCACTTTATGGATACCCATGAGCTGTATCCTGGGAGAAATCCATGCATGTCACCTGTGTAATGAAGTAAAATAGCTATTTATCCTATGACCTAGCTATTTATGAACTGTTGCGAGTGTTGAGCTATCAATTCTAACACCAGCCTCCGATTCAGCTATGAAAATACACTGGCATCTGACATCACACTAAATTAGTAGTAGTTATGAATACCTGAAAATGACATAGCTCTGCAGTTCATAGCTTCTGTCATCCTCACTTCTAAATGCATCTAGCCGCAAATCATGGGAGAGGTAAATCAATCTGAGTCCAAATAAACAGCGCTCTCCGTGCAGTAGTGTGGAAGGGGCCATGGCCTTGGTCTGTGATGTTTGGCCAGACTATGGCCAAGTTTGGACACGTCTCAGCCCCACGGCTGTAGCGGAACCGCCATTACATTGCAACCCAGGAGGTCCCTGTAATAAATCCACTTGAGTGCAACCTATGAATACATTACCTTCCAATAGTGACTAATGTTCAGCTTGAAAAAAAAACTGCTTCATAAGATTCCACATTCCTCCATAATTGAGTGCTTCGCGGCATAAATAGAGCAACGGCCCAACTTGACTCTAGAAAATGTCTGTTATTGATTAGTGATTTCTGCTTGTGTTTCTGTTTTGCCTGTTCTCATTAGGGTACCGTTTTTGTTTTGAATGAAAGTAAGTGTATACCAGTGTACATTTACTGTATGTATTCATCTTATTTACTGGTGTTCCCAGTTTCCTGGAGGCCTGCAGAATAACAGATTAACTCTAACCTTGAAACAAATCCTACATTCAATAACCTTTCTATTTCACTTTATCTGCAAGTGATATTTGGATAAAATAAATGAGTGTGAAATTTAAACTTGTGCCAACTGGCTCTGTATCATCTTTCATTAAAAAAGCAAAATAAATATGGATATTTTCATTCGCATTGCAATGGTGTATGCACACAAATCAGTAGTTTGGCGTGTCCAATCATTCACACAAATTTAATAATATTTTCAAAATGCATTTCATGTTTTGTCAAGAGAGGGACAAAGCTGTTCTATCACTGATATCCTCTGAAAACGCTCAGTAGAAAATGAACATAATGAAATAAGGTCCAGAAAATGTTACTGTTAATGCTGACAAATTTTTGCTTCAGAATTCACCTTGTCCACTGTACTGAGCAGGACTGACCCATTTCTGAACTGCGTTCCGAGCTGTGCTGAGGACTGAGGCATTGATTTGCTAAGTGAAAAGTGAACTTGGACAAAGTCCTTTACACCAGAGGATAGAGGAGCCACCTCTGAGTAGTATTTGAAGCTTTAATGGACTGAGTGCACGGGCTGAGAAGGAGACGGGGGAGGAAAAAGCACCTTGACCTTGCTGGCGTGATTGTGAATTCCTTCTGTGCTCGACGATGCTTGAGTCAGCTATTTAGCTACAGTAACACAGTTGGCTCTGACTGGCATATTGTTCATAAGGTGCTTAATGGCCAGATGGCGGAAGCAAATCAGTTACTGCGAATTGATTTTGCATATTTATGAAGTGTTGTGAATAATGAATAGGCCCGAAATGTAAGTGAAGGGAGGCAAGGGTCTGACTGTGATAACCCTGTGTGCACTGGCCTTGAACCCCACCATCCACATTGCTACGCAGGCTAATGACGTACACTCTACTCAAGTGGGCAGCTCTTTCCTCCCTACCAACTACACAAAGCTACCCACAAAAACACAGCTCAGACCATAGGATACTGGGCTGAAGACAGAGCTCAGCTCACTCTCATTCCTGTTTCGATTTTTTGTATATCTAAAGGTACAACCGCTGCTCTCTCCTTTGCTTGCTTCACCTTTTCTGCGTCGCGTCATGGAGAGAGTGAAATTCATTGTCACACTGCATGCGCTCATTAATGCTTTTAATTTGCAATCTGTATTTGTTTTTTTTTATGGATTTGGATCCTGTCTGCTCGTTTGCGATGTCATTCTGCTGCGTTGACAAGCGTGTAAAACATTTAAGGACGTTGCTGTGCGATGTCTGAGGTGGACGGGCAGTTCAGAGCCTCTCAGGGCTTCCCCCGTGTCTCCTGGAAAGAAGCAGCCTCTGTAAATGGTAAATGGCTGGCATTTATATAGCGCCTTTATCCAAAGCGCAGTACAATTGATGCTTCTCATTCACCCATTCAAACATCAATAGTAATTGGCTGCCATGCAAGGCATCAACCAGCTCGTCAGGAGCATTTGGGGTAAGGTGTCTTGCTCAGGGACACACCCAGGGCGGGATTGAACTGGCAACGCTCCGACTGCCAGACGACCGCTCTTACCGCCTGAGCTAATGTAAGCTAAAGAGGAACACGCTATAAGAAGCTTTTTACAAAAGGCAATGCCATAACAGTGCCATGCCATATCTGTGCCATGTCACATCACAGACCTCACAATCAGGACAGGTCAGAGTGCCAATGAGGTCTGGAGCAGAGACCCCCTTCAGGCGAAGTATTTAATGTGGAACAAACTTGTTTCCAGATACACAGAGGCAAGAGAAATTTTGAGGAAGTAGTGATTTACTGCCCTGGACCAAGATTCAGCACTGCACTGGCTTCACCCCTCCCTTTTTCTTACAAGGGTAACAGTGGTAATTCTTCAAAGTGAATTACAGTGTGTACCTAAAAACAGAGGGCCCCAGGATATGCTGTACTGGAAAAAAATGAGCTTTGTCCTGTAAAAGTGGTCAAAGGGATTATTGCTGTTTTTTACTGGAATGATGGAGAAGGGGAACTATTTCTTATTGCTTTCTGGGGCCCCACTGAATGATTGTAGGAAATATGTGGGTTTCTTAACCACATTGGACACTACTCATAGTGCACTTTTCAATTTACGCTTCATTGAAACTCCAAGGATGAAATTTAAATTTTCAGAGATCTCTACTGGGATTTACAAAAGGGAATATAATTTAATGCTACATTCAGTTTAATTACATTTTTGTCAGGTTCAGCATTCAAAAGCATTATAGGAGACTTTAGCGCTTGCATGTTTACAGTTGCGTCATTGAAAATTATTATCGTGATGATTACAATAAAAAACAATTACCTTTTATTTCCTGTTTTAAATTGCTAGAAAATGGCATTGTTTCCCAAATTGTAAGTAAATTTTCACAGAATGAAATAGCAGTTAATTGCTTAAATGTGCCATATCTTTTCCAAGCAATTAAAGATTACTCTTAGAACATTTGGATTTTTCACACGTTCAGATCACTGAAACTCCAGCAACACCGCGAAATCTCCACCATCTGGGTAAACAATACTGAAACAATTAAAGCTCGTATTCTCTTGCTGTTGATTTCTTCCCCACTGTTCCTTAAACACAGAATTTGCCTTGGATTCTGTTAGCATCTCCCTGAACCTCTCATGAATTCTACTCAAACCACAAAGCTAGCCCTCATGACAAAATTCATCTATTTTTGGCTGGATGGGATTGCTAGTTTTGCCTTTATTATTATTTTTTTAGCCCGGGGCATTTGAGGTAGCGGCGCATATCGACACCATGGATCACTGAGCTGTTTACCTTCCCGTGTACCAGAGTGACAGTAAACTCAGAAGTAGCAGAGATCTATTCCTGGTGCACATTGGGGAGGAACACTGCTCTTTTTGTGGTAAGCACGAATGCAGTTGAAAATCAGCCCCCCAGGCCCCTGGCCTCCATTTTACTGTTCAAACTTAAGCTGCAACTGAAGCTGCTACCTGACAGATGGTTACGCATGCGGAGAAATCGGATGTTATGGATTATGCTTAACAAGGTCTTGCAATCATGGAAGAAAAAAAAGAGCGCGTTAAGTAAACAAACCCCTTGGGCGAAAGTTTTCCTTAGTAGTTTGTGAGTGAAGTTGAACTTTTTCTTCCGGAATCCTGGAAGTACATACATATACATTTCGCTAATGCATTACCAAGTGCATAATTTAAGAGTGCCGTGTATCTTGCGGTTTTTCTGTCCTGTTTTCCTTCCAATAGTAAAGCTGGCAGTTTGCACAGTTTGCATACTGTTTGCTGCATGCTTTCCCACAGATGTGAGGATACCGTGAGCGGGGGTGGAAGGGCTTTGAACTTCCCGGCTTTGCCAGAGCAAAGAGCTGAACTGCAAACAAAGGGCTTATTCCAATCGCTTATTTTATCCGTCCTTGTCTCCTCAGTCCTCAACTTATGCAAAAATCGATAGAGGTCTGCCAACTTTAAGGACATTCCCAGCCATTAAATGTTCTTTGTAGGAGCAAGGAGCTACAGTAGAAGGCTCCCAAAGGATCCCTGGATCCTTGTGCAAGGAAACACAAGTACATCCTTTTCTGAAGTATTTTTCGGAATGTCGGCCATATACACTCAGTGAGCACTTTATTAGGTACTTATTAGACTTATGGTTTGGACTTATTAGTCTTCTGCTGCTGTAGCTAATCTACTTAGATGTTTTTGTTGTGTGTTCAGAGATGCTCTTCTGCATACTACTGTTGTAATGTGTGGATTATTTGTGTTATTGTCACCTTCCTCTCAGCTTCAAATAGTCTTCTCTGACCACTCATTAAAAACGCATTTGCTCTGATGGGTGGAGCTAGGACCAAGGAAAGGACGCAAGGATATAAAAATAAGCTATTTGAAGGAGCCTCTGGCCTCTCGTTGGTCTAATTTTTCCCTCATCTAGGAGAGAGGGCCTCTAGGCTGAGAAGCACTGGTTGCACACAGTGGCCTACTTCATCTGTCTTCTCAGCTGTGAGGATCAGAGACCCCCCTCCCCCCCAGATAACTGAGACCCCCACAGCATCCAAAATCATTAGCGGTAATATTTGCAGTTTTGTTCTGTTTCCTGATGAGATTCCAGAGTGCTGTAGTCTGCATGCTTCAGAGCTGTAGGGGAAACCATGAAAGATATTCATTTTCACTGAAATCATATTGGCAGCCATGTTTAATTAATCGTCTAATTGGGTTCTAAAAATAAATAATCAAAAATAAATTTAGCAATGATGTGCTTGAATGCTTAATATTTGCTATGTGGTGTTTATTTTTAGTGGTCTTTGCCACTGGATTGTGAAAAAATGCCCGAGTAGCTTTCAAGATGCAGTTCCGAAAAATTTTTCACTGGGTAGACGCATACTGTCGTCCCTTAGCAAAGTGCAATGTTAAGACAGCATTCAAAGTTAGACTGTCAAGTGTTTTGGATAGCAGGCAATGATATCTCCCTTGTTTGCCTTTTAGCCTTTAGGATTATGTGATATTCCTCACATATCCCCCATTGGAGTGTGTGACCTGCTAGTGTCAGGCCAGAGCAGAGGGGCACCGCTCCATCTGGCTGGGTTCATGACGCTTAATGCCACGCTCCGCCAGTCATTCCCGTTGAGTCATGTTGTTGTGGAGCTTGCGTTGCTCACCCCGCCGTAATGCACCGTTGTTCTATTAGGGTCCTCCTGAATCTGTGTCTTCAGTAGCCACAGTTCATCCTGTGTGAATGTTGTATGCTGACTGCTTTGTCAAAGGAAAAGAGCTGCAATAGGTGGAGTTAGTGTGTCTTTTTAATGGAGCTTGCCACTAACCATGTATGTCAGTCCTACACTATCGTACTGTATAAACGACATTGGAATTTCAAATTTTTGAGAATGTGATGCAGAAAGTCCAGTTTCATAAAAGTGCTGTGGACAGCGTGGAACACTTAACAATTTTACCTTTGACAGGATTTGCAGACAGAATATATCATTCAAGCGTGTATATTTGAATGAATATCATCAAAAGCTTGAATTCTATATTCAAGTGATTAAAGAACTGGACACTTCTGGGGTAATAAGAGTTTCTCAATTTGGCTACACTGTCAGAGGCGGATTTTATGCTATGCACTAAACATAATCACCCCGTCATACTGCATTAACAGTCATTAACAGTTCTTAGAGCCCTGCTTCCCTCTCTGTAGTTTGGGATAAACAATCAATCTATCTAGTACAGTGTGCTCTTCTATACTCCATATACTCCAATAGCTGCATCTTGGCCCATGCCTTCATTTGAGTGACTACTTTGTGTATTTTCAGCATCTTGGCTGGATAATTAATCTTTTGGATTCCTGAAATTCCATAATTATGACTAATACCACAGTTCATTTGTATCACTGCTTAAGAAGGGAATCACACCATAGATGGCCTTTTACTTTATAGTAAGTCTCTGTGGTTGCACAGAAAAAATCACAAGACAGGAATGTGGCATTAAAATAAGTACAAACATACTCTGATTCCTCATCAAACTTTCCTGTATATATTTAAAATATAATGGCAGATTATTCTTTGTCTCAGCAGAGACTTTAAGCTTTGATTTAATAAACAAGCCATTATGGATTTTTAAATGGCTTCTCGATGGGAGAATGCACACTTGGTTGAGCTCTCCCGTAGATAAAGAGACAAGAAGGAACATTAATCTCATTGTCAGTATGTGGCATATGTGGGCATTCTGTGGTGAACATTACTATTCAAATATGGAGCCCACCCAAAGCGCTGATGGCAAATAACAGTTGATGCTGAATCATTACCCCAGGCAGGCATAACACATTAAAATCCCTGAGTGCATGTGGAATAAAAGGTTTTTTTTTTTCGCACAATGACATTCAACTTTGAACGAATAAAGTAACACTCCCTTCCACAATGTTCATTACCTTCTGAATGTATTTCACCTCTGTATTCCACACAGTGGTACAATGGAATAGCTGTTTCATGACAGTCTGAATTAGTGCGCGTCTTCCCCCATAAAACTGGCAGTGCATTACAAAAAAATGGGATTACAATCCCCAAGGTCTTCTGCAGTCTTGTACCAAATTGCCCACACGGCTTTTACAGATTTGAAATAATGGCTGCCCCTTGTTTCTGTTGTAGCAGAGAGCAGACTGAAAAGTAATGAGATTTGACAGGTCAAGAAACAACTTTCAAAGAACTGAGAAGTTAACAAGCTGCACATTTGAACTGTTTGGACCCCAAACAGGAAAATCTTGTAGTGCTGTTACTCAGTGTCATATTCACTTCCATCTTAATATTCTCACAGGGGATTGCATAAGAGAAAAGTGAATGTTTTAAGCATTCCATCCCTGTAGAAACAGCATGACATGATGGCTAAAGTGTTTTTTCCCTTTGTGATGAGAATTACCAAAAAAAACAAAAACCAGCAAACTTGTGAGAGATTTATTGCAGCAAAGGTACAAGGAAGGGAGAAAAGTTGTTCCCTGTGAACAGATCAGAATTACTGCCCATGCAGAACTTAATTCCAGAGGTAAAGTGGTTTATGGAGCAAAATGTCAATATTTTAACTTTGCCAAGGTAAATTACAGAACATACATTCACCGGTCCTGACTGTTGAAACTGTGGCCAACAGATCGATCTCGTGATAAGTGATTCCTCCATTTGCGCAATGTCAGGGTGAAGCAGTACATCTTGTTAGAGTAATCCTCTCTGGGTTCACCTCACCTTCAGCATGTACCACAAAATGAACCAAAACAGTCTCCCAGTCTGTCTGACTCTGTTACCCAGTTACCCAGTGTCTCCTATGCACATCAGGACACTAGCATTTTACCATCAAAAATTGACTTAAGTGAAGTCACTTACAGAATGCATGAAATTTCAATAGTTATTGTCTGCGTGTCACAAGTCCCTCTATTATTGCTATTCCCCAGGTGTTTTAGGATTATTTTCAGTTTCGGCAAATAATGCTGAGCCATTTGTAACGTCCTGAATATAAATAAAATGTGTGAAATGTGTTGGTTGGGTAAATCAAATTTATTGTGAGGGTAATGGCAGACACTGCTTATCTCCTCAAACATTAATAAACCCAAGACTTTGTGCATCATTAAAATCTTATTTGTGTAATTAAAATACAAATGAGAACTATGTGTGTACAGGCTCTACTCCATATTGCCTCCAATGTTGTCTTTAAATTTTATGATTTTCCTATACTACTGCTGTTTTGAGCAATTGTGACTGGAGTTAGTCATAAATAACTGAAAATAACAGAATCTCTTTGGTAAACACTGTTATATATCCAGTGTCCAATTATAATTTCATGATAACTGTGCTCACCATCGATAATTAGAGACAAGGTTGAAAGAAATGTTTAATACCAGAGAAATAATGAATTGCTGCATTAGCCAATTTTTAAGCATCAGTAAATTAAGGATATTAATTTGTTTTAAATCACTGTGGGATTGATGAGAATTAGCTGGGTCAATTTGAATCACTGTGAAATCAGACCCCATAGGATACTACAAGAATAATGGAAGGTGTGCAGCATTCAGGAATGTAATCTCCACTCAATTGAGCAGAGTATGTACGTCCAATACAAAATAGCATAGCGATCAACAAAAATAGTAAATTATGTAATTATATTTAGAATATGATTCATCTCTATTGTTCGCTGGATCACTGGCTAATCACCAGTTTTGCCGTCCATGTGAGATTCTCAGTTTACATTAGACATCCAGTCCATTGCAACTTTGAAGTGCAGTCATATAGCTGAAATACAGCTGAGCTTCAGGTGCTGGCTTGACAACAAATCAAGGTCATCAGCTAGTGTATCCCCTCTTCTGCAACCTGAGGACAATGAAGTTATTTGAAATTATACCATTGTCTGGGTGAATACTCAATTCTGATTGGATGCTATGTGGGGATTAAATTTGTAACATTTGGCAGGTAGTCCAGGCCAAGCCATCTATATTTTTTGCAGAATTTAACTAACATATGTAACCATAGCAACATGCTAAAACAGGAGCTACCTTAAGTAGTTAGCCAGCAAAAATGTTTTATTTTGAAGGCCCAAAAATATTAATGAGCCCTGCTTATATTTGGTAAAAGGAATAAGCAGAATAATCCTCTCCGAGGTGGTCATTAAAGGTTTTACTGCACTACGCCCCCTTTAATGACCACCTCGTTCTGGATTATTCCTTAAAGATTTGTATTTTTTGCACCTACTTTTTATGCCGTAGAAGAGTGATTTCACTGGATTTGGAAATGGGGAAGAAATCTGAAAGCACAGCTTTTTTTTCTGCTGTCAAATGGGTCAATACCAACAGAAGGTCCTCCTCAAATCTTTCCCGCTGTACTTTTCTTTGATTTCCGGTCCACAGAGTAATTTTCCTTGGGGCTGCACCTTTAAAAAGGAAATGAAGTGTTGACACATTTCCCACAGGACCTGGACCAGTGGTGAAGAGACATCCTCCTGATATGTCAATGGCAGACACCGAGAGCATAAAATAGGCCATGGCATTATTGTGTCAGGTCTCCTGCCTCAAATGGTTGAAAGCCAAAAAATCCCAAACAGTGTCACTCTGATTGATACCTGAGCTAGCGGAGGCTTCCAAGGCCCAGCTGTGGACAGAAAGCTTCCTGCACAGAACAGCCACTCTCAGAGAAATGCAAATCTCTCAAATCAGAACTCACTAATGGTGCCACTCAGTAAGGACACTTCTGGCAGGTTCCCTGTAAATTATTTATGTAATTCCGTTTTTTCATGATCCCTGCCGTCTCTGAACTGACAGTGCACAGTTTTCTCTGATCTGAAGCCTTGAATGTGAGACTCATCTTGGGAACAGAAATACAGGGCAGTGTGAATGTAAAATCTTGTGTTAGCCATGTCTTACTTTATTGTAGAAAAATGCATGCATTTGGCTAGGTGTTGTGTGATGCCGGAAGTAAAAGAAGCAGGAGGGAGAAGATCCAAAATTATCTGCTATGGTGATATCTATTATTATATCTTCTTTTTAATTATATCCTTATATCCAAAACTGAATTAGAGTATGTAAAATATGCAGGAAAATGTGTTTTCATAATCACAAAAGACTTGTACTAAGCCAATATTAGGGTGAAGCCCCCAAACTGGTGACAGATGCCAGAAGGTCCTTACTGAATTCTGGCAATTTATAGTATGGGAGACTGAATGAGGACTATGAAATGTATTGCACTGGTGAAGATGCAATCCATCAAGTCTTTGGTTTCCCACTAGTGCTTTACCAACAAAGAGACAACTGGGAGACTGGCCTGATTGAACAGTTGTCAGTGAAGGCATTGCCTTGAAAAATTATCCCAAATGCCCAAGTCAGTACACAAACATGCTTTCAAACTTAAGTGTAGCCAACTTGCATGATATGCCTGGAATTCAAAAGAGTGACAGTCTCAAGAATGCGAAAATGTGACCAAATGTCTACCGGAGGCTTGTGTGTTCTAATCCCAGGTGGTCTTTTCCTATTACAACCTTGAGCAAGGCAATACACCTGAATTATTTCAACAAATATCCAGCTAGTATCCAGTTAGGATAGAGAGTAACATGTAGCTATATTTTATGTCACCTTGGATAAGAGTATCTCTTAACCAAATAAAGTGTGAAGAGATTTATTGTGCATATGGTATCATCCTGTCCTGGGGTTATTTTGATTTCGGCAATATTTCTTATTTATTTTGTGTGGATGTTTTTTTGCCATATTTTCACAGCTGTATTTTTTATAGGCACTCTGTTTCTGATGTGTGCTCAGTTTAGCACACAGACCAAGTTTTGTGATTTTTTTTTTTTTTTTTTTGCCATTATCTCCCAAGTGCTTGCTAGAGAAAATGAGTGGCGTGGCTTTTTTCTTCTCTACCTCCAGCACTAACTGGGACACAGAGTCACTCAGATGTGAAATCAAGTGCGCAGAAATACATTCTGCGTTTTTCTTACCATGTCGCTAATGTAGCCTTGTAGAGCCCAGGTGTTCCATAAAAAGGCATCGCAAATAACAACCTGCCTTAAACTCTACCTGAGAATAATAGTTTTTCACCTTGCCCGTCTGTCACTGTTGTCATGAAGTGTTACATATGTGTTTGTAATTTGGGAGAAGGACTGTACATTACATGTTAAATGTTATGTGCAGTCCCTTAAATGTTAATAAATACAGCTGAGAGCTCTGAGACATTTAGGCATCATGCTGTTTTGATGAATTGCCATCCTGAGCTGCTGACCTCACCTCTGGCTCTGCGTTCAGTTGTGTGCTATGCTCTTCTTCTGTGAATGCTGTCCCTGTGGAGCTTCAGAGAGGTCAGAGGTCCTCCAGTCCTCCAGACCATGTCTGCATCAATGGGCGAAACATATACCGCATATGGCCAGGAATATGGAATCCACAATGCTAGAACAACAGGAAAAGTAGCTAAATAAATTAGATATGTTTCATCACTGCTCTTTAATTCCTTAAAATTGGCACACAGGGAGTTGTCAGTCACTGAAAAATGTTATCTCATCTGCCTGCCTCTCAATATCGGAACCTCTACGTTTTTGAATAATCTTGAATATTCTCCAAGAGCTACACTTGCATACCAAAACCCTACACTCAGGCATTCTCTTTGTCCTTCTGCATTGCTGCCAGGAGCCCCAAGCCTTTTTCAATACATATTATTTTACTTTATATTTAATTCTTAAATATTTTATTAACATCACATGCATTATTTAAGGGTTCTCAAAAATGTATCACTTGCCAGGTTTTTGTAATGGCTGCCCCCTTTCCTGGACCACCATTGTCATCGGTGGCATTGTATAGATTTAATGCGCATAATAAGGCACCTGCTTCACCCAACTGTCTTCTACGGCTACTGGTGCTTCTCTCCCACTTGCAATTGTCAAAAGAACTGAACTCTCGGAATGTTATTTTAATGACACTTGCCGTTCACAAAAGCACTGTTACTGTCTTTTCAAATTAATGAAGTCGTGCTCTTTGTTATCTATCTTTTATCTATTGGTATTTTCTCCCCCTGAATTTCCCATTCATGGCACAGCTCAGACTGACACAAATGAAGTGCCAAGCACATGGAATGAAAGGAGAGGGATTGTGTTATGATAGCTGAGTTGACAAAATAATTAGATTTTTCTCCCTTTGTGTTCCACTTCTTTGAAGTTTCACATACAGCGACGCATTTGCTGTAGGGGCACGTAGAAGCTCCACAATCGCAAGTTTCCATCAAGAAATGTGCTCACTTGTGTAAATGGCATAATGATTATGTGTCGCTCCATGCTTTCGGCCTCCTTTTCCAGGGCCTGTCGTGTTCTTTTAAGTACACATATATTCTGGCCTTTGTAGGTATCCTTCTGTATTAACTACCTTCACTTCTCTCAAGCCTCGCGATGAGGCCTTTGCCCAACATGTTCATGCAGATCACTGCCCTTTTCATGGTCGTAAATGGGCACAATGAACATCAAACCGTTTGTGTAGTGTATTCCCTCTGCCCTTTCTCCACAGACTACCATATGGACCATCGTAAACTGCCTTATGAGAATACAGCTGAAATTTTGCACACAGACTTTTCCGTGCTTCATCACATTACTTTTTCTCTTAACCCATTATGGACTGAGGCACCCTATAGAAAACCCATAGAAAGGCCTAGAAATCACAATGCATTCAACCGTCATGTGTCTTGAAAAACGGTCATATGATCAAATACAACGCTGGCATCGCATCCGTCTGTCAAGGGAGATGTAATAACATGCAGGTCACATCCATCTGTAAAGGGAGATGTAATAACATGCAGGTCACATCCGTCTGTTAAGGGAGATGTAATAACATGCAGGTCACATCCGTCTGTAAAGGGAGATGTAACGCACAGCTCACATAAGGGGTTAAAGCTGGGCCATGTACAGTACATTGCATTTGTTATTAAGCTGGGGCTTTTATCCAAAGTGACTTACAATTGATTACAGTATGATTAGACTAGCCAATCCCCCCTGGAGCGATATGGGGTTAAGGGCCTGCTCTGACCTTTTTGTGGCACAGTTGGAATTGAACTGCCAACCTTCCAAGTCCCAGCCACTTAACCACTAGGCTATAGGCTGTATGGAAAGAGCATCTCACCGCAGGGGGCCAGGACAAGTGCATATAGTCTCCATTCTTGAACCTGAATGCAAATTTGTGGTGTGAATCGACAAGAGCATGCAGACATTGGTTATGTCTTGGGGGTCACAAAGTCAATAAACATACAATGGCATCTCCATATCACTCTTTGGAACAATGGCATGAAGGCAGTACTTACTGAGCACCATAAACAAAACCAAACATCTTCAGTTTGCCAAACCTCATTGGAATTTTGACTGGAAGAGAGTGCTATGATCAGATGAGACCAAAATGAAATGGTGGTAAAATGGAACGCATACAAAGAAAAGCACCTACTGACAAATATGGCAGCTGGTCATTGATGTTTTGTCAGAGACGTTTCCTGCCAGAGGTGCAGTTTTGGTAGATTGTCCAGCAGGACAATGACTCCAGGCATACATCAAAATCCACACAGTTAAGTTAAATAAAAACCACAACCATGTTCTGCAATGGCCATCTCAGTCACCAGACTTAAATCCCATTAAAAACCTGTGGTCTCAACTCAAGAGGGGGGTATCCCAAGGATATCAATGATTCTGAAAGGTTCTGTAATGAGGGATGGTCATTCCAATGGTGAAATTCCAAATGTGTTTACCAACATGATCACAAATTATAGGAAAAGACTTGTGGGTCGTGGCTGTCATCTTTGTCAAGGGTGTTTCCACAAAGTCTCAAACCAGGGGTGCCAATAATTGTGTTTTATGGGGAAATATTTGTTTTATTTGAGAAATGTAAGACTTTGGTTGCTTACATTGAATCAACAATAGAGCATACTACTTTATTCATATCGGAAAATAAAGCTTATGTGAACTGTATTATTAGTTTAAACCACTTCACTTTTTGTGAAGATGTATCAGGCGAGCCAATAATACTGAAGCCCTCTGTATCTTTAAAAATTGTTTTTCTATATAAGAATGTAATTTCCCCATTTTTTGAGAATACAATTGCCTGTATTTTTTTTAAATGTATTGTTATTTTTTGGAGCCTTATTTGTTCATCTTTATTGAGGGGTGTGAATAATCTCGCAAAGTTTAGTTGCCTACTGATAGGTGACACATTTCATGGTTCTTTATGCAATATAGCGATTAAATACATACCAAAAGGCATACATTATTACTGAATTAATAATGTATTGCAAGAATTGCGAAGCTTAGTCTATAGAGAAAATCATGGCAAGGACATCGTCAGGTTATGGGTTGTTTGGCAGATTTTAGAATGAGCTATGCTGCCATCAACATGCCGGCCCAACAGATGGCCATAACACTACTACTGTAATGTAATGAGTAATTATTTTGGCAATATATTTATTTGAGTTCATGTGTGTTGTATATTTTCAATAATCTTATTAATGTGTAGAAACTTATTACCTAAATATCTGTTATCATCATGTCAGAAATATTGAATAGATTATTGAGTTTAGTTTTATAATGGACACTTAACAAAACATCATGGTGTTTAACAACATTTTGACATTCTGTATATCTTAATAGTATCACAATGCCATGCAGGCACTGTATGTACTACAATCCCAGGGCTGAAACTGACTATTTTTGTGATCTCTCCATGTGTGCTGCTCTATTCGTGTCTGTCGATGAAGCTGGAACTGAACCAAAATGCCAACGAGACTGCTGGTTCCTGCTATATCAGCCCATTAGGGGTTACCCCCCACCCCCCAACCCACATCAAACATTCTCCATTCAGAGCAGGGACTAATTAAAGAGTGTGAGAGAGAAAGAAACTCATTAAAGGGAGCCGATTGTCCTTGGTCAGTACTGGCCAATGGTATGATTTGAGGATATATTTTTATATATATAAAAAAAACACCCAAATGCCCAATGAACATTTGATTGATAGTTTTATGCTTTTTCAGTGTTGCATGTCGTTGCGTGATGCCCTTGAAAGTCTGTTTTTATTACTCTTATATAGAGGCTTCCTGGTTAAAGGTGGGTCAGGGCAGCTGCAGGTTGGATGGTGCCAAGGACGCTCCCCTTTCAGTGTCTGTTTAGGACCATGAAGCGGGTCATTGAACAGCTAAATGGAGTCATTATGATGAGTAATTAAAGAATAGCATGTGCGATTTTGAAAACTTTTTCCCTTGTCCTGATCGCCCCGCATTCAACTCATGACAGGCTTTTGCTGGTTGGCAGGGGCCTATTTTCTTTCTGTAAAATGCTAATTGTATCCTTACCAGCTAATTAGTGGCATTATCTACAGTATAGTCCTCTAGTTTATTAGCATTCTTTCCACTTTCCAGGTTTCTTTGGGAAATGTAATTGGTTTCATACTAGGTTTTTGGAAGGAGTGGGTGGTGTCAGATATGTTGCTGGAAATAAAATGCCATTGGGACTACAACTACAGAGGTGATCGTTAAATATGAACAAACACAGTCTTTTTTTTTTTTTGTCAGTTATCTGTTCTAAGCAGTGCTTTTGCTTGGTTTCTTTACACTTTTAGTTAATGTGGTCCAGTATTGGGAATCAGTCACTGAGTAATTCATAATCCCATAGATGTTGAGAACATAAAGTCTATGGATAAGAAAAAACTTTGCGGTTGATTTAGGTTCATAAAATCAGGAAATCCATGTGTCTATATTTCTATTTTATTTACTTTTTCTTTGCTACTCAGCAGAACCTGAAGCAGTGCTCAGAGTCAATCCAGTTGATGAATCTAAATTTAACAACCTATTTGCTATTTGCCTGTCCATTAAAGCATAAAACATATTTGCAGAAAGCAGAAGTTGTCCTGAAGAATTGACCTATAAAATATTAAGTATGAACACTTGCAGTGTGTGATGTGAAATACAGTTTGAAGCAATCATTATTTTCATTATTTTTTGGATGGCTACATACAGGTGCTGTTAACTTGAAGTGCTCAGATGTGGCCTTCTAATTGCCTTCATAGATTTTACTAATATTCCAGTTTTTTACAATCACTTTGGCCCTAAATTCAGAACCTTGAAACCGTAGACACACAACTCAAAATGGATAATCAATTTTTCAAAACTCGAAAAACTTTTTTCAATTGCTTGGATACAATATACATAAACAAAAAAACATTTGTTCGCTGAACTAAATCACTTCTTCACATTGACACAACTTAACATTAAAGTATTAGCATTTTGAAATTAAATGCAGACATTACATAGGATACGACTGTCTTTCCATTCATTACAATGCTTATAACTATCAGTGAATTCAGCTACTCGAAATGATAAGCAACTATATCATTACTCGTAAAGCATAGTTCTAAAGAAACTGATCACTGTAACAACATTCCATGTTTAGATCATGAATGTTTTAGGATAAAGAAATCTATTAACACCATTTACTTTGGAACATGAACCAATTTTACCACATTATCATTGGATGTAATGTTTCTTCACCATCGTTTATCACCAGTTTATCACTTTTTTGACACACACTCCAGTTTGTACGCTTGAGCCGTAATGTTCTCTTGCTACAGTTTGCAGTACGCTGGGGAAAGAGCCTCTGTGCATGCCTGATCCATCCCTGCAATCATCTGCTGATATATCAAGGCATGCAGCATTCATCCTCTCTGTTGAATGCCACCACAGATCTGTACTCCTCTCCCTCTCCCCCTCCATCATCCAGCCGTTTGTCTTCTTCTTTCACCCGCTTTTGTATTTCCTCCTGGGCCATCATTCCAAAGATGAAACTGAAATTCCCTCAGTACCTGGGCAGGTCTCCAACTGCATCAGGCCGGTTTGTTCTATTCAATGTCCAATTTACAATCAGAACCACAATCTGCATCAACTTCAATCAGCAATTTGTTTCTATAAGTATTATGAAAGTGTTTTATTTAGTGTTTTGAATGCATTTCAATATAGTATTTGTGGCTTAGGAAGTAGCAATCTACTTTTAGCCTATATGGATCAGTTTTGAAATAGTGTGCAGACATTTGGAAATAGGGAAGTAGAAATTTACAGTTTTTGTTGGTTGAGCCTGGCTGAGTAATGAATTCAAGATTTGTGAAAACCATTGAATGTCCATAGAAGGCATTTTTTGTAAAAGTGAGGAAAAAATCATTCACATTGCTGGTGCTGTTGTGCTAACTGCATGAAAAGTTCTGAAAATGTAAACTTGGTATCAATTGTAAAAGACTGTAAAACAAACCTATGTTGTATTTTTCATTGTATTCTTATGTGTTCAATGATTCCACTCTCTTCTACTGCTTCCACTATTCCCTTTATGTAGCGGCACAAAAAGAATCATGTTGAAACATGTATCATGTATTTCTACTGCAATATTAAAGGATTGTAAAATAACTAAAACTGAAGCTATAGCTATCTTCTGTGTGGCTCATTTAAACAAGTGTTTCTATGGTATTTCACGATAAATTAGTTAATTGAACCTATGAGTTTGGAGGTGTAAGATTTCCTCAAGATATGAATGCACAATGCATGTTTTGAACAGGCAGGCAGGCTGTGTAACAAGTGCTAACCGTTTTGAGTCTTGTGTCTAAGAAAATGGGAATATTTGAAAATTGAACACAAACTTTTAATGCTGTTAAGGATGATACAAATCAAAGGAGCAGTCTACTTCAGAAAATAATTTATTTACCATTATCCTTGGACCTCACTCATTAACAATGCGTTTCTGCCCACAGAACTGCTGCTCACTGGATGTTTTTTTGTTTTTCACGCTGTTCTCTACACACTCTCTGCAGTTTCTGAGATACTCAAACCACCATGTCTGGCGCCAACTATCATTCCATGGTCAAAGTCACTGAGATCACATTTCCCCATTCTGATGGTTGATGTAAACATTAGCTGAAGCTCCTGACCCGTATCTGCATGGTTGCATGCATTGACCTGCTGTCACACAATTGGCTGATTAGATAATCACATGAATAACCTGCAGAAAAATCACTCAATTATAAAACCAATTCAGAAAAGCAAATTCTCTGTCATTTATAATTCTTCCTTTTCTCTCTATTTCTGTTACCAGACAAAGCAGTTGAAGCCATGAGGACAAAACAGATGGTAGTGCCAAAAGAGAATTTAACCTGAATTGCACAGGTGAGCATCCCATTGCCATGACCCTATACAAATCTGACATTGAGTGG
The DNA here is from genome assembly GCF_963514075.1 of Conger conger. NCBI lineage: Eukaryota > Metazoa > Chordata > Actinopteri > Anguilliformes > Congridae > Conger > Conger conger. Next base: position 56,089,557 of record NC_083761.1, read on the forward strand.
TAAACAAAAACATTTTCATTAGGCTAGAAAGAATATTCAAGGCTAGCCTAAAAAAAACTCCGGAAAGCTCAAAAGCCTCAGCCTAATAATGCCCATGGAGGGCGCACTCCCACATTCTGGGTGTGTGGCTCATTTAGCCTTTGTATTGAGAGCAAGGCAGAGAGTGACTGCACTTTGGTTCAGCAAGACAGAAGTCAACAATAGAATCGATGTAGGCATAACGGCACTTTATCCTGTGAACGCAATCAGACAGGTACTTGGGCACTGGTTGTCCCCTATGTGTGCATGTGCCTGGTTTGAAATGCACCATACTGTAGCTATTTATTGAGATTATAAATAACCTGGTGAGCCTGAGATGTTCATGGTTGTACAGAAAATTCTTTAAAATATCAAATTACACTGCTGTAGGAACAATTATCGTGTAGACTTGTGCCTGAAGGTTTTCCACTATATTAGTAGTGTGCACTTTTAAAAGGAGAGCTGCTATGTTTATCTCAATGTTTTAAACACAGCTGGCTAGTTGTCTCTCAATAGAAATTCACAGGAAATTTGTTGAAAAATTCCCATCATGAAAGATCTATATAGTAGCTACCAATGAAATGACGGAAAATTACCAGTCCCCTTAAAAGTACATTTGAAGATTGACCTTGCATTAAATTGCATTATATTATTTCTGAAGGGATTTAAAAAATGTTGAAAAGATGCATTTTAGGAAAAAGTTGCATGGAAAAGCCAATTAAGTATTGTTCCAGATGAATACATTTTCATTCAAAACAAAATTTGGTGAATACAATTTCTAATTGAAAAAATAAAGAATGCCTTCAGCAGTAATACATTTTTCAGAAATAAATTATTTATAATTGTATTAATACACTGTTTAATTAAACAGCGATATTTGTAAACAGATTAAGCATCAGCACACTAATTTTAATTTCAAAATATTGAGAAGTGGTTTTATCTTTAGGTTAAAAACTGTAATGAAAAAGTGATATTATTTATTTATTCCAATTAAAGAGGACAAATCCTTAAAGAAAGTCAATTAAATACCAAAATAGAACCTCAGCTTTTAATTTATATTTTCGTGTAGATTTTTATGAGAAAATACCAGCATTATGGGCGTGACACCATTGCATTATGGATGTGACGCATGTGAAATACACATTGTTTGATTATCTACTTCCCAATCAAATTCTATCATAAACCATTTGTTGTCATCTGAAATGGTTCTACAAATGTGTTTGACTTGTTAATGGAGGTCGGGCATTTGGCAAAAAACTTAAGTCAATGGACTGAATATATTAGTATACAAGATGGTATTATTGCGATTATTGTACTTATTTTTTATGATATCCTTGACCTGTTATGGTCTGAGGACAGCTGCAAGGAGAGGGACTTTGGGACATAGAGGTAGGGGAGGGTGACCAGCAGGGGGAAGTGCAAACACTTTTTTTCAGGATAAAAGCTGCTGTATCGTTAAGTCATATTTTACACCTCATGAAACCCATGATATAATTTAGTTTCCATGTGTAGTCAAAAGGGTTCAAAAATAGTAAGCATTTTATTTTATGTCACTTTTAAGCTTGTGTTAAGAAAATGGGCGATACCTAAGGGGTGATGCTTCTTTAACTGTCACATCCATAATGTCCATAAAGATACAGACGATTAGAAAAAAGGAACCAAGTTAGCTTTGCATATGAATTTTTTATATAATCCTATTTCAAACATCTGTTTTCAAAACTGTGACGGAAGTTACATTAGCGGTTGCAGTCAGCCTCCCACCTTTACATGATTCTAGAATGATCAATTAAAAGTTAAAAGCGCTTAAATTTGATTCACATGCCGTATTTACCTCTCTAAAGACACTAGGGGGGAGATGAAAAAGCAAGTTCAGTGAGTTCTTTCAAAAAGCCATTAAATGCAGTTGACTGAAGACATATTTTTGTGACAATGCATCCTGAACGTTAATGGTAATAACATGCTGTTTCATTAATGCAATGGACAAATTAAGTCTGTACCCCAAAATATACACCCTAGGGGAAAATGTGAAAGAAGTTTAATTTTGGTTGATATTTCTGTGGAATTGCCCATGTGTTGTGCGATAATTTCACAACTCTGCCTGAACAATATGGTGTTTTTGCCCCATGAGTTATAAAATGTTTTTTATGACCTTGCAGCAGTTTTGCTTGTGTGATTCAACTGATACATCAAAATAATGAATGACCACATGTATGGAATTGTAAAAACAGAAGAAAAGCATTACTGTGGTAAAAAATAAATGCCTCAAAGACATTTCATAGTCATAATAAATATTCCAAACATTCATGGAACATTTATCGAATCCACACCATCCCCATTCAGGGGCACAATATTCAGTGAATTATATTGCATCTTACCAACCTTCAGATCCCTCATACTGTTGTCTTTGACTTCTGAGGTCAATACACTATTGTTTATTGTTTATTACCATTTCATATAAGACACTTCTGGGAATAGTGTGGGTGTGCGTTCAGCTAGACATTTACAGCAGTCATATTGCAATATACCCTGTTCCTGCTGGATGGCTGAAGCTACAGTAAGCAGGTGTGGGTTTAGTTATTACTTGAAGGGGAGACCGCCAGGGAAAACTAAGTCACTGCTGCTGTCTTTAGGATGAGAAATTAAACCAAGATCCTGACCGGCCAAGGCACTATGACAAATGCACCACAGTGAGTAGGGGTTAACTAACTCAGCGGACTGGCAAATCTACCTAATAATTACTTCAGCTCTCTGGCACAAAATGGCTGCCATGCACCCAGGGGGTGCTGCACATTGGTGATCAAAGGAGTTTTCCCTCATTACTGTAAAACATCTTGTGATCATTTTATGTAAGTGCTATATAATAATAATAGTAATAACAATAATAAAAATGTGTTAATTATATTCCTAGCCTTTATGAGAGAAATCTTCACAACATAAATTCTGAACTTTTTACTGCGTGAACTAAGATTTTATGAACTAAAACAGAACTCATAACTACGTGACCCATTTTTTGTCGTTTTGGCTCTGTATTCCAGCACATAGAAATCAAAATGAAACAATGAAAATTATGTCGAAATACTGACAGTACAATGCCTAGCTGTCCAGTGGCATGTGTGGACACCTTTGAAAGCCATGTAAGCCCCAAAAATCTCTGTAATGCATCAGGTTGATGTGCACCTGGGATTCTTTCCCATTCCTCTTGTAGAGTCCACACAAGCTTGCATCTGTGATCTTTCAACCTTTGATGTCATACTATACATCCTCCCAACTAATCCAACAAATGTTCAGTGGGTCTGAAGACTAACAACTGTGGTATCTTTGGCATGAATATCACATTACCTTCCTGCAAGAAAGCAGCATTACGAAGTGCATTTGTCTGGCTGGAATGTTGTCACGATGAGTCCAAGGGCGCAAAGCGAATCAGATCGCAGGACTTCAGTCCCATCTACATAAAACCCTGTTTCATTGCTAGAGATGACTTGGTTCTATTTTGAGCGAGTATGCAAAAAGTCCAGGGGGTTGTTCCGCAAAGTAGGATTATTTGAGTTTGAGATATTTGAGATAACTGCGCAGAGTAAAACCTGGAACAGTTCTTTCATCAATGGTACATTTTACAACAAATGATTGTGCTTGTTCAAGGAACATTGGTCATGTGACTGAAGACTTGGCAATCATTTTCCCAAAAATAAGTATTTAGTATTTGTGAAATGTCTTGTTTAGTACTAAGCCTTATGTTTTGAACATTTAAAAAGCTGTCAGCATGACATTTCTAGAATAAGAATGGTTTTTCTTGCCAGGTATGTGCATGTGTATGGATTGTGCATCGAATTTAAGAATGCACGTGCATATATTTGACTGGATTGGGTGATGGCTATGAAAACACAAAGCCTGGGTGCTGATATTGCCCAACACATGGCAAATACTTTTGGTATTTTGGGATTTGGACTCGCTCTGATACATTTATGATCGCATTTCTGTTGCCATTCATTCTGTCTTTACTATTACTCCAGGAGGATGTGCCTGCCATCTATGGCTGGCTTCCTCCTGAGATTTCTTCCCATTTGGGAGTTTTTTCTCGTCACCATTTGAGTGTCTGTTTGCTTTTTTTTTACCTTGTCTTTTGCAAGCTTCTGGGGATTTAATGGCTAGTTTTTTGTCCAATTCTCCTTTGTAAATAATCTTTGTGGTAGTGTCTCTGTAAAAAGATGTATGCAAATAAATTCTGAATTGAATCCATGTGAAGTATTTTCTCTTTAGAGTAAACCATACAAACGTTTGCTTTGTAAGAATTGAATACTTGGTGCCGAATACTCCATTTATGGAAAATGCACCCACAAACATTATAAGCCATTTATACGGCAAACATTAAATATGGAAGTAAAATGGGATTGCAGATACATATTATATAAAAATTATACCCAACAATATTTTCCTATGATATTCTTCTAGAAGATATCTTTAAAAAGAAACCTATTTGTCTGGAAAAGTCAATATGATAAGCATTCAGTGTAGTAGCATGTGTGATTGCAATCATAGTGCAGATATTGCTAATTAATCATCTTTTATTTTATTAGGCTTTAGAAAAACGGCAGCAATGAAATGGATTTCTTATGCTTTCCTAAATATTATAAAACCACCAAAGCAATGATAACATCTCAAAACATAACGTAGCATCAGAGCAAACCAGTGACGTTCAATATAAATCTAAATACATATCCATTATACGGATTATACATTTGTACTTTGGTTATTGGTTATGATGGCTTACATGCAACTGGTGTTTTAATGTTACTGTCCATTTTTCTACACACTGGTCTAAAAATGTTATAAGCACTGTATTGCTCATATCAAGTGAAATTGGCAAATGCATTAGACAGCCATATCCAGAGCAACTTACATTGTATTTGCATTGTAAGACACTCTGGGTAGGTATGTCCCCTAAATGATGGTAATGGGTAATGGTGTTGAAGCTGTGAAGTAAACTACTACAGTAGGTAGGCAGATGAGATGTTCATCTTTTCACAATTGGATTGTAGCTTCCAAGCTGTAAGATGACTTTGCCAGGTTCTGTGATCTCCTATGTGGCATTGTCAACATCAAATGGCACTGGTTCACTTTGTCTCAGAACAGTCTAGAAATTTTTGATAAGTAGGCTACTTCACGTTCGTCTACTGTTTATCCATTAGAAGATGCTTAACTGTTTTCATACTACAAACTGCAGGCATCAAGTCGGCTAATTGTCCCCCACCAAAGAAATCAGAGGTGGTGACAGGGCATGGGTGTAGGGAACATGTTCACTATCTGCTTGTTAGTGTATGGACCCCAGTTTTAAATAAGCTGGAATTGCATGTATTATAAAAAATCTAAAGAAAAGGAATTAGACTAGTCCAATGGATGTGATTTATTTAGCTTGTACTGTAAAATCATATCACTGTCACCAGTAAGCACTCACAAAATATATGTTAAATTAGTGACAGCACACAGTTCATATGCATGTGCTTTTGCTCATTTTAATTTAAAATATACAGAAAAATCTGGTTTCGTTTTCTGGAACATCAACAGCAGTCAAGTGTATTTCACCGTCTTGAGTTTTAAATATGAGATGAAATGATTACAACTATAGGACACAAACGCATAAGCTCTATGTTGAATAAAGCTTTGAACAGTGACAGCATATATTTTCAGAGAGATTTTATGTGTTTTATGTGTGTCCCTTACTTTAGTCGATTTAAGTACTGGATTTCTGGTGTAACAATGTCTGACATAAAATGTAGGATCATTGAGAATAGGTTGTTTTGGGAATAAAAACCTCTGAAGTCTGTTCAGGGAACACTAACAAATGATGAATAGGAGACAGATGAGAAGAAACTCAAAATAGCCACATAAACATGCACGATCACACACCCAGGCGAGTTGCACACGCACGCACGCACACACACACACATACACACGCACGCACGCACTCACGCACATACACACACACACACACGCACGCGCACATATATACACACACACACATGTACAGTATGTGCAATATGCGTGTCCAGTCAGTCTCTTCCAGGGGCAGCAGTTTAGGACAGAGCCCCTGAGTGCTCCCTGTAAATGTATTCTGTGAGCATCCATGCGCTGTCTCAGGGGCGCACCACAGGGTCCGTAAATCTCCCTCTGCACAAGTGGGTCAGGGAGCTGGGAACCTGGCTGGGTAGTATCAATACCAAATCAGGGAAGAGCTTAATGATTGGCAGGCCAGCAGGGGGAGTGGGTGGGGGGGTGGGGGGGAGTGAGCAAGCAGGGAAGGCCCACTGTGATCTGCTTCCAAGGAGAGCCGCTCCATCTGAAATGGAGAGGGGGCATTTGGTATAAGTGGCACTTGTTTCTGCTTTAGTACCCCATCTGCACACCAGCTGTACAGTAGGTAAGTCTTTGCAGGTTCCCGGTCCTGTGTAAGATAATGAGTAGACATTTTCTTAATTCATATTCTGGGATATGATGATTGGTGATTCTCCTTTTCTGCCCCAATGCTTCTGTTTCAAGTGTCTGAAGATGAAAATACACCATCGCACATATAACATTGCCGGTATTTTAAACATTTTAATGATAATGATTATATTCATGATTGTCATAATTAGGCAACAATTAAAAATGAGTGACACAAAATACCCACGCACGCACACTGTGAATATTACTACACAATTTACAGGTAAGCTTTCATTCATAGGTCCTAGCAAAGCAGTAACCATTTACTTTTTTCTTAAAACAAAAAACTTTCATTTCATGCATGACTGACTGGGTCTGAACTCAACAGCTGGCTAACATTGTCAAACGGTCCTTCCCATTCGGTTATCAGTTGTGAAATTCTTGCTGAGTTAAGACTAAACCTACAATGTAAAAACAGACCCGCATGCGCACACACACTCACACCCACACTTAAAAAATCTATGAAGGTACAATGTAGCCAACATTGTCTAACTACTACTATATATTGCTGATGGCATGAATTCTACTGTTTAACTTTAAATTATATTGTTTAAAAGAAGAGCACAAAATAAACAGCAATGCTTTCACAACTGTCTAGCTTTACTTCTCCTGAAACCTGAATTCCAGTTTTTATAGAGAGTTAATTAGCTATTTTCAAAGACTAAGGAGGACTGTGATGTGATTATATTTAGATGTAGCCTACAGGCAAATACAGGCAAATGATAAATATTTGGCAACATTTTATTAAATGCTCATAGCATGTCCTGTTGCTTGCTGAAAACCTGCATTTTGTGTCATGATAGAAAACAGATTTGTAAATAGAACAGAGCAATGGTGAGCTTGCAAACTGCAGTATTTCCTGTTAGTCTTCAGTACACAATCCTTGTTGTGTGAATATGAAATGAACATGATGCCCTCATACCTCATGTGGCAACATCAGTTGATGACTTCTCAACTTCAGTCATGATTTTCAATTTCACGGGACCATAATGTTTGGGTCAAATGGCTTGGCAGGTGTTTCTGATTAATTAGGTATATTAAATTGATTCCTTGGTGCAGGTAAAGTATAAGAGAGCTTTCAATATCTAGTCTTGATTGTAGCCCTTTGATTATCTTTGTTTTTGGCCTTTGTCAACATGATGACTGGAGTTGTGCTAATCAAAGTTCAGGAAGCCATTATGACACTGAGAAATAATCAGTCAGAGACATAGGTAGGTTCAATTATGGGCTTACCAAAATAAACAGTGTGGAACGTCATTAAGAAAAGAGTGCTCTGGTGTGTGTTTGGTACCATTGTCTTGCCGTGGGATGAATCACTGCCCAATGAGGGATCTGTTATATGGGACCTCGGTGCTGTTTTGATGCTCAGCAGATTAGATGCTTCAACAGTAGTCACTGCCCCAATCCTGCCTGCCCGCTGAGGAGTGTTTCTGATCTGTCAGACAGGTGTTTGGGGGTTTTTCTTCATTATGGTGAGAATTTGTCAGTCAACGGTAGAGGTCTTCCTTGGCCTACCAGACCCTTTGTGATTACTGAGCTCACCAGTGCACTCAATCATGTTCTAAACCAGTGCTTCTCAAACTCCATCCTTGGGGAGCCCTGTGTGTGCTGGCTTTTGTTACAGCCAACTATTTTTGGCTGTTCATGAGAGGAACAAAAATAAGAAAATCATGCTGTATTATGGGCTCATTATGGGTTTATGATACCATATAGCTTCATCTGAACATTTTTGTATTTCTTTTGGAGAATGATCAGTAACTGCATTCTGCTTCAGTGCTGTCTAGTTCAAATCTTTTTAGGCTCAAGGCGCCTGTTAGTCATTGGCAGATACTTCAGGCTTGACTTGTGACAATGAGACCCTCATCCAGGTGACTCAGCCGGGGTTGATCAAGCCCTGGCTTGTGTCCAGGTAGCACTACCCCACCCACTGCTCTCCTCTCCTGAACTACAGCCACCTTGGGGCAACTTCTGCTGCCCCGGTGGCCAACTTGATGGCCCTTCGCCTACTGGCCTCTGTGATGCCCAGCATGTTGTAGGCCTTGCAGAGAGACTGGCCTGCTAACCCTCTGCATCCCACCTCAATGGGCTCGCACATCGCTTGCCACCCGTTGTTTTTGCATTCTTCCACTTGCTCAGTGTACTTTGCCCTCTTCCTCTCGCTGGCCTCCTCAATGCGGTCCTCCCAAGGAACGATGAGTTCCAAGAGAACGACCTGCTTGGAGGCTTCAGAGACCAGTACCATGTCTTCCACCAGCATGTATTTTTTTAAATAAATGTGTTCAGTTTCTTGCTGCAATGCTCACTGGGAACTCATTGCTAATCATGACATGGCAAACTGCTTATTTCCATTATCACTCAAATCCTTGAAATGTGTTAGTAAGTGCTCCACGCTTATATCTTCTCAGTCCCAGCTGACAGAGATTCACTTAAAACACTTATATGTAGCAAAGAAGAAAAAACAATCAGGATGAGATGTGCCTCGCAATCATTCCAAGACCGATAATGTACCCTCTACTGTTGCCTGGGAGATCTGTTGTGAATCGCTAACCCCGATTTGTTCCTTCATCAACAAAGACAAGCGAGCCAGTATTTGTGGCAGCCTTACATCCCCAAACCATAAGATCCCCATCACCATGATGAGGGGGAATGCTTTGGATCTTTGGCAGTTCCTTTTGGCCTCCATACTGTGCTCATGCCATTACTCTGATAGACATGAATCTTGGTATCTTCTGTCCACAAGACCTTTTTCCAGAACTCTGTAGGCTATTTTAGGTACTTAAGTAGAACCTCAGAGAACCAAACTCGTCGGGAAAGAAGGTCATTCGGAACACTGACATTTTCAGAACTCTGAAAGTGACGTTGAAGTACACCAATTTTAGGAAATAAAATATGTATTTCAGTTCAATTTATTTCGCCATAATAAACTCATAACCTCAACAGCATTCGCCCAAACAATGTCTGTCATATAAAGTACAATGAAACAGGCTAACCAATAATATGCTAAACTTGAAGGCTAAACTTGTAGAATAGCCAAATCAGAAACAAATCCATATAGTGACATTGGCAAAGCTTGCACTCTAGTGGCTGAACACCAATGGTAAGTGAAAGTCGCCACTTGCATTGTCTGTAGCCTTCAGTGTGACATGATCAGTGTGTAGGCTTTGCTGGATTTAAAATTATGCGCCTGCTTCTCACTTCCATTTAACAGAAACATTTTTCCTGGTCCTTTTTTGTCAAAAGTGGTACGCTACTTGCCTTGTTGCCTAATCTTTAGCAACAGTCGTTGAGATCTGTCCCTTATATAATTTTAATGTAATTCAAGTTTTGTTCTCAATGAATAGTGTTAATCCTTTGCGTTTCGCAGTCGTATTAATGGATATACTTTGAATTCCATACCCTGTTCAGCCGACCAGATAGTAATCACTGACACACCTGCCAACTAAAGAGTGTTTCTGATCTGTCGGACAGGTGGGGTTTTTCTTCATTATGGTGAGAATTATTCAGTCATCAACTATTTTCCTTGGCCTACAGGTCCTTTGTGATCACTGAGCTCATCAGCGCCCCCTTTGGCTAATATCTCTGACTGTTTTTATTTCTTGTTTCTCAGCCTCATAATGGCTTCCTCGACTCATTAACACAACCCCTCATTTTGACAAATGCAAATGTCAGACTCCAAAAACCTAGAATCAAGACTATATACTGAAAGCTTATACCTGCACTAACTAAGCAATTGAACACACCTAACTAATCCGAAACACAGTCATTTGTCCCAAACATTATCGTGCCCAGAAATGGTGGGCAAGTTCTACATGGTGAAACCAAAGTGTATAAAACTACCCCATAATAAATGTTGAGAAAGTGCACATGGTGAATTGTTTGATAACAAATTTTAAATTGGGGAGAACAGAGCCAAATCAAGAAACACTATGTCTTTGTCCCAAGTCACTGAATGCATGGATGACAGATGAGAAATACACAAATGTAGCATAATGTAATGCAATTATAAGCAGTAATTGCTTTGTTAAATTGTTTTACCTGGATAGGCGTCCTCAGAGTCCATGTTGTTTTTACATCCTGTGCAGTTTTATACTGCCAAAATGTCACATGCAGTATTCTCAGGGAAGTATGAGGTGCACCAACCCTCTCCAAGCCATTAGCTTCCCTGCACAATCATTTATTTATATGGGGGATAAAAAAATGTGCTGTGTCAGCTTGGAGCAGTGTTATTTATTTCAAATGACTTATTTATTTCTGCATGCTTATAGCACCACGTTTAGTGTGGAGGGAAGATTAATTAATTCCCACAGCTCTTCAAGTCTGTTGATGCAATGATATCAATGTTTTATGCAATGTTGACCTCTTTTAGAGACCATCTACAATATGTCAATAGATCAAATGCTTGGAAATGTAAAATTTTTCACAGTGAATGCTGGGAAAAATGCTTTACATTCTGCTTCAGTTATTTTTATTTATAGTTTTTTTCTGTATATCAAGCACAGTGCATGCATGCGTAATTGATGCATAACCAGATATTCTGTGTTGTTATTATTAACTATATTCAAACGGACCACCTTCATAGGGTGACTTTCTGATTTACTTGCAGTACCTACTGTATGTTTGACTTTAATAAACTGAGTAAATGTGTGACTCTGCAGTGCTATCCTTTATAAAGGCAGCTGCAAGAGCTCATAATTCAGCCATGAAGAGGGAATGCCAGGTTAATAAACAAACAAGTGACAGAGATTCAATCAACAGAGTTCTTTTTATGGCACCAGCTGACTAAATGAATTGTGTTTCTGAGATAAAAATGAAAGAGCTTCAACTCAAACCGAGCCTTGATGCTGTGAATAGCCCTGCTTTTAATAAACATCTGTGTAGTGCATGGCGTGTCCTCTCTGTTCAGCCAATGTACTTGGTTTTTAATTTGCCAAAACCTAACAATTCAATGCATTTCACATAATAGAGTGCACACTTAAATGTCACATGTATAAAATTAGCAGCCGTGGCAGAATTTAAAATAGTATCTCAACCAAGTACAGTTGTTTGCGCATCTCCTGAGAAAGTGGCTCAGTAACGACTTTAACCCTTTTGTTTTGTGCTACAAACACAACATTGTTTATTCCTAAATTATTATCGCTTCCTTTATTGTCTTGTGAGGAGATGCTTAAAGGCCACTTCAGACCTCCTGTGGAGATGGTCCATTTTGGAAGGGCTTAATGATTTGCTTATACTGCCTAATTAATTACAGTGTGCTTAGTGTTACTGAGCTCCCAGGTTTGTGACTAGTGACCAGACACAAAAAGCCATCACTGTAATCAACAGTGGACAGTGAGTCCTTCATGAGGAAAGTAATTTGCCTAGTTCAAGCAGGGTTACGTAAGTTTTAAAGCCAGCTGCCTTTCATTTATTAAGGCATCCTGGGTGAATTTTCCTGATGAAATTAATGGGGAGAATTTGTGGCACGCAGCCATGTAAACAGCTTTTCATGGACAGCGAAGCTTCATTTTTTTCTGTACGTCTCCTCTCATCTTATCACATTTGTGTTGCTATAATTTGAAATATCAGTGGCCACATGGGGTTTGGCTGTCCTGCTGAGCTGTATTATAGGTCAAAAATGATTCTACGTGTACACGTGAAAAGTAAATGAGCCCGCTATGTTCATGGTTTTAGCTCGCCGCGGGGATCTCGTCTGAATCAAAGGGTCGCACTTCATGATATTTGAACTGCTTTTGTGGAAACGTGTTTTACACAGTTATTACGGTTTGATACTATCAGTGTCGTCACCTCTTATGCAGGATAATCTTCAGCCTGTCCTTCTCCGGGCCTTACAGTACGGCGGATTTACAGAAAATCACACTTCGCCCTACAGATTTCACAGCGTCGCCTAAAATAGTAGCCTAATTCTTGGTACCCCTAAATCTGTTGTGGCATTTTAAGATTAATTGGTCTTCTCATTTACTGGCATGTAAATTAGCAGGACAAGCTGTCATATGGGACCTCGGTGCTGTTTTGATGCTACCATGTGGAATAAAACCATATGCTCATGTGTCCACTGTGTGAGGAGATAGCAGTGTTCTGAGTAGATGAATTTCTGTCACAATTCAAGCCTGTGTATAATGTAACAGAGTGTTTGCTAAGGTGTTAATAATGACCGCAGCCCTGTCCCCAGACGACCTGCAGTACGTGTGCTGGGTGTTTTGCGGTGAATTGTTCTAGAACATGGATGGTGTTGCTGAAAGCTCTGTGAGGTCTTATACCTAAGCAACCTCAGGTCATTCACCTCAAAGGCAGGATCTCGCACCATCTATTTTTGCATCGCAGGGAAAACAATAGAAAATAGCTACTTGTGGATTCAGTTCAGTGTGACTCTCAAGAACGGAGCTGAATGTTTCGCACTAAAATAAGAACTGGAATGTGAGCTACTGTGTAACAATGTTGCATATCATTGATTTCAACGGAATGGACATGGTTCTATAGAACCTTGAGCTAACAGATGAGGAGTACAAGTACATTCGGGTAAATACTCCAAATGTATCCCTTCTGTAATCTCATTAATATGCCATGCTAACAGCTACTGTACGTACTGTACTGTTTTGAGTTCAGTACAGTGCATCCCCAATGGCAAAGAGCAACTGCATAATAGTAGTGTACTGTTATATATCACAGTTTGCCCATTGAAATACTACAACTTCAGATTCCATCAGGACTTCCAATATTTTTATCAAGAGATGCCCTGCCTTTTAAATTTTACTTTCAACTGCCATTTTGTAGTCTTGTGTTGTGTATTGTATTTTGCCAGATGGGCACATGGTCTTTTTGGAATCTTGTGATATTCACTAGAAACAAAGTACAAGGTATCAAAGTATCCTTCTGGCGAACCAGCAAGCTTTCTTTTTGTTGCAAAAGTTTCTGTAAATAGCACTTGCAGCATCATTGCTACTGTGCAGACTTAAGCCTGTTTGCAATTGATTTTTTAAGAGCCTCAGCTGTGCTGCCCACATCAATTCTGTGCCTACATACTGGATGTGGCATTGATGTGAAGAATATAGCAATGCTGTTGACATCATTCATATTCAATACCCCATCACTGTGCCCCCTCTGCCCCGTGTGTGAAATTGGGCGGGGGATGTCAGGTCGGTACACCTCAGGGAGAAGCGGAAAGTGCCATCTGCTGGCAGATAATCCTCGCTTTGTACCACATCACTCTGCATAGACCTCACTCCAACTGTTGAGGCACCCACAGACTGTATCCTGCAGTTCTGCACTTCTTGTTTTGGAGAATAAAGTGGCACTTTGAAAGCACGATGAAAGTATTGTTCTTTCCTTGACATTTATTTCAGTGTGCAAAGTGCTGTTCTCTTGTTCCTTCTAGAATATATATATATATATATATATATATATCAATTATGTATATATATATTTGTTATTATAAATATTAATGGACTACGCAGGCTATCATTGAAAACAAATGCAAAAAAGGTGTTGTAATTATGCGTTCATATTTCTGCCACGCACGAATACCCCCTGCTGTACTCCCTTCCATCTGGCATCACATGGCACCCAGCACCCCCGGAAGCACGTCTTCCTCCGAGAACGTTGTGCCGTTTCTGCTTCCAGATGCTCGGTGGAGAGACCGAGAACATATCAAACACGGCCCCGACAGTAGCTCCAGTCCCCGCTCTCCAGAGGCCCTCTTCAGCTCCTTTGATAGCGCCGTCGTAGTTAACTGTTCGATCTGACTAATTCCTAAGCGTTAGAGCCGCCGTCCTTTGAAGTAACCAAAGTCGTGTTTTAGATGTGTTCTGAAATAACCACATCTGGTAAAGGGGAGACTTCAAGATGCAACAACTGAGGCGTCGATTCTTCAGAGGAGATCCACGCTGTTGAGACGTTTCCTAATTAGGATAATTGCACCAGATGTGATTGGAGGAGCATGATATCCTGCCTGTGTCTCCCACTCTGTGTTTTAAGGGATTTGTGTTAAAGGCTCAAAGAAAAATGTCAGATCATTTGAGATCTTATATTACAGTTCAGAACAGTAATAAGCTGCATGAAACAAGGAACCCGTTACAACAGTGAGAAATCTCAATTTACCTCCCTGAGTGACACATTTTTTCAAAATATAAGAATGTATAAACATATTCAGAGGAAGTTTCAAGTATATATGAATTTGAATGATCAAGAACAGTTTGGTTTAGTTCTTTTTTTATCTGGGGTTGCACAACTTGGAGAAGGATAGGAAATTGCATTTTTATTTATTCGCACCATTTGTCTTTGTAATTAACTGCTTTCTAGTGTGTTTGCCTACTACAGCAGGGGGTCTTCTACAAGGAATACATAACATTTTGAATATTTGTTACATTATCATTTTCAAAGACAAAACTAGGTTCCAGGGTTTTGTTCTTCAAATTTGTTAAAAGTCTGCTCTGTAAAATTCTGTTCCAGATATGTCTGCTAGTTATGCCAGTAAGATTATGGGACACCAGTTGGGGAACCAACAGAAAAAAATAACAATAAGCCTTTAACAAACACAGTTTAAGAGTGCTCAGCCTGACAAGTTTGTTTATAGACATTGCCTTACTCTGCTTTCTACAGGGACATTCCTGGCACTTTTTCTTAACAACAAATATAGAAATACATGCAATACTGTGCATCAAGTCATATTGAGACAATACCAGCTCTAATGGCTCATGTCGACTTATGAAATGGATGTCAAGATTAGTGTGTGTCAAGAGAGAAATATATTATTGTCAAGAGGCTGGAACCAGGCAGATATTTTTAAAACTTAACTATTTCCTTATGAGAGCATCGTGTCCAAAGATTTTGGCCTCTGGGGATGGTGTATCACATAGCAAAGGCGGTTTGTGTCAAAGCAGGACACAATTTTGTCCTCACTGACAAAATAAAGTGCTTCTGTTTTCGCCTGCATCTCATTGTTCCAGACACAGTGACATCTCTGCCTCCAATTTACGTAACAAAGACCTTTCATCTCAATTTGGCTGTGTACCATTGGTTGGGATTCAGTTATGCACTTTCAATGAGAACAAATGAACCTTGGCAAAATATCCAATGTAAAATTATTCTCTGCCGTTATTGCACATGAATCAGGAGAAGACATTATTTTTTTATTGTTATTCCCCAAAAAAAGAAACATAAAAGGAATCTTTAATAAGGAACTCTGTATTATAAAATTAACTCTTTATTTTTGCAGGGTGCAAAGGGTTGTGATAAAAATAAGACTGTTATACTTACCAATCCTGTAGGTTTCTGATGTTCCAAAAGTAAGAAGCAATACATCACTGAAGTAATGACTTGACCTATTTAATTCCAGACATAAACCAATTGTAAGCGTAAGGAGCTCAGATGACGAAATTCAAGACCAAGCATATTGCTCTCCTCGCAGTTTTCACCCATAAAGTACAATCCAGTCATTTATATGAACTGCAAGACGGGTTTCATAATCTGAACCGTTGGTGGGGAGGCCTCCACTGATCTGTGAGTGACCGTTAATTGAAGCAGTGAGCAGTGATGCATTGGTTACTGGGGGTTGGGTCCTAAATATATCTCCAACGCCTATTGGCAATCAATTATTTAAATCAAGAATGTGCCCTCCTTTTTATGTGTAATGGATGTTGTAATTAAAAAAAACAACAGGGAGAAGATGGGCCTCTTTGCTACAGGGGTTTCGGTCTGAGTTAGTGACAGCGGAGGGCGCATTACAAGGATGGATTGTGCTGTAGGATCAGAGAGGACGGGGGACGTGAATGAGTCACTGTGGTGGGGGAGGAGAGGCAGACATGTTGAGGTCTGAACACCATGGGCACTGCTGTAGAACCTGACCAGTGCAGTATGGCGGGGGCCTGCCGCCTTCCCGGGCTTTGAGCCAGGCACGGCCCGACAATATAGTTCCCTTTCTCAAAGGTTTTCACTATTTGCGTCAAGTGTTTTGTTCTAACTAGATGCACCAGTATATCTCTCCAAACAATGTTCAATATTTTGTCATTTTTGCTTTGTTCTGAAGGGCTGGCATCTAACTGTGACCCCTAGTATCATTACTGTGCCCATGAGTTTGTGCAAGCACTGTACCTTTCTGTGGGCAACAGCAATAAAAATGCAAATGATATAGTTCTGTGCAGCTCTGCATTGCAACTCTATCGGAATATGCAAATGGACTCCTAAGGCAGTCAGCATTTAGCAACAGGTTAATTCCTGCTTATTGCATTACCACTTACTCGATACCACTGTCATTTCCTTTCTGCTAGGCTGACCAGGGTATTTCCTGCCATTTTCCCTCCTCCCTGTGGTTTATGGCACCTCAGACAAGCAGACCTACCTACCAGGTCTTTTTTGGCCATTCACTGTACAGCTTAGCAGCGCATCATTGGAGATTGCTTTATTTACACCCCAGCCTTATCAGGGCCTCTCGTCATCTCCCTCTCGCTCCGGGTTTACAGGAATGCACCTTATGAAATGACTTCATCAGAAAAAGTGAACATCGTATTTCCTCACACATCCATCTCACTAACATTTCCATTGTTTCCATCGCCTCCCCCCTCTAATTTCCTATCCGGGTTTCCATTCCGCAATCCGTGTCTTTTGTTTGGATCAAACGCTTGTGGCGGAATTGTCTGACAGACCCAATGTCCTCACTGCCACCCACCCGGGACATGATTGATTCTCCTTCCTCACCTGTCGTCAGCTCCCCTTTCTATCCCCAAATCTTTAACATTCTCGCCGCTTTTCCCACCTGCCATCAAACTTTCTCTTCTTCTTTTTTAATTACTGTAATTCATGGCTTTAGAGGTCTGATCTATCTCTACACAGCTTGATCTATCGATTTAATACTTTGTTTCGATAATGACGGTTGGCTTTTTCCCTCCATTTCTGACAGAAGCCTTTTCCACTGTGTGAATGAGACTGACCAAGATTTCTACTGTTGTGGAACCAGGGTGTGGTCAGATATAGCCTTTCGCGATAAGAAGTAAGTCCCTTTTTCTTTCCACTGGTCCATTAGTGTTCTCACATTGTTCATTTGAAATTCCATTTTAAGTCTTTGTGTAAGCTGCAAGTTATCAGCATGACTCATCGTGAAAAGAATAACTGCATCCTTAGAACATCTTCATAGAATCACATTGAATGATAACTTAAAATAGCATGCTTGAAAAAAAAAAAAGTATGAATAAAGGCAAGTCTTAGAAACTGCTCACAACATTTTTTTATTGGGCTCTTTTTAAAACAACTCCACAATTTTAGATTTGTAACCAAACAATTTGTATGGTACATTACATTACAGTCATTTACCAGACGCTCTTATCCGGAGCGACGTACAATAAAGTGCAAATCAGAACCAGGGACAAGTGCACTGAAGATGAAAGTACAGTTTTAAGTCCTAGAGTGATCACATGGATAAAACCTTGAAGAATAAATCAACCACAAGTAGCATACCACATTCGGCAACAAGGATACCCCAAATACTGAAATACTAAAATAATTATACACAATATATGTATATATGCATATATATGTGCAGATTCTCAGCTTTTATTAAATTGTATTTTTATATATTTTTGGTTGTGTGTGCAGGGCTCCCTTAGTGCAGTTGTAAGACAGCTTTCAGTATCTAGTCTTCATTCTAGGCTTCTGATTGCCTTTGGAGTCTGTTATTGGCATCTGTCAACCTGAGGACCAGAGTAGTAACAATGAAAGTCAAGAAAGGCATTATGATTCTTAGAAATAAGAAAAGAAAACAGTCAGAGACAGACACCAAACCTTGGGCTTGCTAAAAGCAACAGTTTGGAACGTCATAAAGAAGAAAGAAGTAAGCTCAGTAATCGCAAACAACCTGAAAGACCAAGGAAGTTTTACCAAATACTTCCCATCATAATGGAGAGACCCCCTGTCAGCCATGTCTATGGCTGTGGTCCACAGAAGACTTCACATTCAGAACTACAGAGTAGGGTTGTGCTGATTGGTGATATATCAAGGAATTGGTGATCATCATGAGGAATCACAATCTACTCTAAGTTTTAAAAAATGATTACAGCAAAACTCAGTGATAACAATAATGCAAATTCAGATCTACTGTAACATGATAATCGCTTGCCTTTTCATTTTAAATGTGTTTAAAAGGTCGGAGTAACATTTTCTATAATGCACGCAGAATCGCTAATTAATTGGCACTACAGTATTTTGATTATGTAAACCAAAGAAATATAATTTCTAAGAAGGTTTTATGTGCAGTTATATTTGTCATGGGCACATATTGTTGGTAATACTCTGTCTCCCACACGTTTAACTTCTGTTTATTGCCTACCTGAGTATGTGTGTATAAAGGTAAAGTTAAATCATATGCTTCATGTTTTCCCTGGAATAAAGGGAGTATATTTATCTCAAGTGTAGCTTATGTAAACAAGATTGGTCTTATGATGCTGATAATAAGTTTCACACAGTAACTGGAAGACTAAAAAAGGTAATATTTTTCTTAAGCCTATTTTACCTCCTTTACGCAGATTGAGCTGGTGTGCATTCAAAAGCACATGCGTTTACACTTATGAATGTGGCTTGTGACTTAAAATTGTTGTGATTTAGCAACAGTGCTGCTCTATGTATTTTTGTTTTATTAAAATCCTAGTGTTGGGCAGGGGACTATGGAAACATATCCGTGCCAAAATTCAAATGAAAATGCAAATCTGAATGTATTTGTTTTCCATGAACAACTAATATTATTATTAGTATTAGTATTATAATAATTATTATGAAGC
This sequence comes from Conger conger, assembly GCF_963514075.1. Lineage (NCBI taxonomy): Eukaryota > Metazoa > Chordata > Actinopteri > Anguilliformes > Congridae > Conger > Conger conger. The sequence continues at coordinate 56,108,813 of NC_083761.1, forward strand.
ATATAAGACCAAATCTATATTTGAACAAATCTAGGGTGCCTAACACACCCAGCTAGAGTATGCTTTCATAGAATATAAATAGGAAATACTTGTTTCCATAAGGAAAAGGGCCTGCATCAAAAGACTGAATGATTACAGCATTATTTTCACTACTGTAAATGTGATTATGTTTTAATTGGAATTTCCTGAGTCAATCCGTGTATCTGCAGGCATCCCTCTTGAATAATTTCGTAAAGTCAAACGTATTCGGGAATTCAATTTGCGGGGTGTCCGTGCTACACATTTGAAGTAATCTAAGCCTCTCTGTCGTTTTGCATTACTTATATCAACTCACATAAGAGCACTACAGGGTATTATCATTGTTTATGGGAGAAGGTGAGAAGAACAGAAATCTCTCCTGGTCCACCCACAGCATGGAGCTGGCAGGGAGAGAAAGAAATCCTCTCTTTACAGTACCACTTTATTACTGCTCGTCTGTCAACACTGGGAAAAGAGAAACTATTAAAAAGAAAGAACATTAAGTGGAATGCAGAGGAATACTGTACTGTAGGTTACCTGTGAGCTTTTATGTTAATGTGTCTTCTGCATTGCTATAACTTGTGATTCAGCATCTAACTTTATCTCTGACATGACAGGTGAATCTGTGCTCAATAGTAATGCCTCAATAGTTGGCCCTTCTCTTCACAGCAGTGTCTCTTAGTTGTGTCGTGCAGTAGAATTATTTCTGGTAAGGATAAAGAAACTATTTGTAAACCTTGAAACCAATTTTAATTCACAGATAACTGAACAACAGGTTCCAATCAAATACTCAGAGGACTGTTAAGCCACATTTTTGAGAATTGTAGTCCTTTTTTATTTCTATTTCAAAGCCCAGATGCACTCCACAAAAACAAACAAACAGGGAAATTTCATTAGCTGTGAACTGGTAATAAAAACCCAAAGCCACTACCTGTACAGAGCTGGTGCTTTATCTCATAGCTGTGTTATAAATAATGATGGATCGCTACATTGGGGAAAAGAGCTGTAGTTCTGGAAATGGGACTTTTTTTTATACATTGTATGCTTGTTTACATCACCGGAATGGTAGCCAAGATAATATAAAAGATATTCATCGTATGATTTATGTGCTACCATTATGAATAGTCAGTTGATATGAATTAAATATATATATATATTGTTCATTTGCATGCATGAAAAAGAAAGACATGGAATTATAAGGGCGATTGCCTACTGAAATATCACACTTTCTGCTGACATGCCTTCCACTTCAGTGCAGGGTAATAACAGCGGCATGGTTTTGCACTCAGGAGAGCAAAGTATGGGTCTGAATTCACAATGTTTTCTGTGCTGGTATCCTTGACCCTTTGTTCTGGTAGTCCCTTTGTATCTTATTCCCATTGGTATGGCCAGGAATATTCTGGCAACACACATTTTATACACTCGCCTAGCACTTTATTAGGAACAAATGTACACCTACTTATTCATGTGTGGCAGCAGTGTAATGCATAAAATCATACACACCAGGAGCTTCAGTTCATGTTCACATCAACCATCAGAATGGGGAAGAAATGTGATCTCAGTGATTGTGACCGTGGCATGATTGTTAGTGGCGGATAGGGTGGTTTGATTATCTGAGAAACTGTTGATCTCCTAGGTTTTTTCACGCACAACTTTCTCTAGAGTTTGCAAAGAATGGCGCAAAAAATCCAGTGAGCTGCAGTTCTGCAGACAGAAAAGAGAGAGGTCAGAGGAGAATGGGCAGACTGGGCAAAGCTGACAGGAAGGTGACAGTAACGCAAATAACCACAGATTACAACAATGGTATCCCTGAAGAGAATCCCTGAGCACACAATGCGTAAAATTTCTAAGTGGATAGGCTACAGCAGCAGAATAAATAATCTAATAAATACCTAATAAAGTGATCACTGAATATGTGCATGCATGTATGGATATGTATATTACTTACTAATTATGTGGGTGCATGTATGAGTTCATCTTGTGTCTATGTATGTTCTAGGTCTGGTGCATTAACACAAAAAAACATGAAATAGCAAATATGATATACATAATTCTCTATTTATCATGAAAAGCCGGTGGTGGGATGGGGTAGGTTGTTGCTGTTTTGCTGTAGGTCTGGTTTAAATCAGGCAGCTGATACAATATGGCCTCAGTTATTAGGTTTGGATTGAGCCTGGAAAGGTTAAGGCCTCACAGGTCTATGCAATTAGAGTGAATTATCTGTATGATAAATCAATATGGTTAGGTGCATGCAGAAGATTTCCCTAGCTGTATTCTATGCATTTTATAGGTCTTTAAAAACCATTTCTTTGTATGGCCAAGAATATTTGAATGTCATGCATTATTATGGTAGCAGACCCCACACCGATAAACTTTTATATATATATTGCCAGTTAAAAAAAAACACTTGTAATATGACATCACTTGTAGCGTTTCTTTCGGTGAAATATTTTTTTCTGTGAAAAAATGAGCATTCCACAGTAGTCAGCTGCTACATATGACCACCATAGTAGCAGAGCTGCCCTTGGGTTAATAACATAGGTCCTTCTGGAGCAAGAGTGGGAGTATCGTATTTCTTATTTTACTATGTCTCTCGTATAGAGGACCTGCGCTGTTTAGTTAAGAGCTCAGCTGAAATCATTGCCAGAGTGGTCTGAGGTGGTTCCACTCAGAGATGGGCCTGAAATCCCTCACTCATAGTGTTCCTCTACCATGCAGCCCAGGCCAACAAACATGGAAACAGGAGAAAGGAAATGCTTTTGATCAAGCCTTCCGCTCTAATGGTGACAGTGCACATGGATCTGTACTGTATGTGCTGTCTAAAGCTTGATTCACACTTGACGCATCCGCGATGGTTTGCACGGCCAAAATAATGTTACCTCAGCGGACACACCCCTGCCCGAGGGTCCCTACTGGATGTCTCTCGCCGTTCTGCGCACCCCCAAAATGTACTAACTATGTGGACATGCCCACATGGAAATAACGGCAGCACAACGAGAGTTTGGGGATAATGTCGGTTTTCTGTGGAGTCACAGCTGGAAGGCGTATAAATGCTCCAAACTCATGTTCGTTGTGATTTGACATCATCGAAATCCGTTTCCATCCATGTCCACCCGGGATTAATGTGTGGCAGCCTCATCTGCAGTCATGTGCAGCCTTACCGGGCACATCTGATTCTGAAAGGCCTGGGCAAGGGAAACGGTCCGAAAGCCTCCACCATGGCAGTCCTGCTCTCACCACAGGCTTATGACCCTTCTCCCTTCTTTTAAAACAGCGCCACCTTCAGGCCCCAGCCCCGATGCCTGTAATTCAATTGTCCCTACCCCACTGCAGCTTCTCATTTCACAGGGCTCCACCAGCTTTCATTACTGCTGCTAATGTGCACGAGTTTAAACTGATTCCCTTTGATGATATGACAGCATTAGCCGCGGCCCAAGGCATGTAAAATTCAAATCGTATCACTACCCACTCTGCCATTGACATGGAGTAATTGTAGTCCTTAGCACATTAATCGGGAAGTCCAGGGTTGACTAATCAAATTTTGAGACAATCAGCGATGGCAGGGGAAAAAGGTTTTCTGTTGAAAAAAACATTTTGTTAAAACTCAGCTTTAAGATTATTTTTGAAAGCTGGCTGTCTCACAAAACCTCTGCAAGAATTGGGGGCTGGACCATGATTTTGTATCACTATTTTTCCCCCTAGATTCTAGGATGTCCCCAGGCATAAGCATTCCTTATAAGGAGATGTTTGGTATCAGTTAAAGCTATGCCATGTAAGATGGCCATAATACTACAGCATTTCAAACAATAATGGAGAAATATTATAAAAAAATCCGTAAATGCCACTAAAAATAGTTTGTTTGAAAAATATCTGCGGTTAAATGCTTGTAAAAAAGACAGTAGTCTCTGTGATCCCCTTTGTTTTCAATGCTTGTTGCCTAAGTACAGATATGTGAATTGCTTCTGGCAGCTTCCATGGTCCATTGTGTTCTGTCTATATTTCCATTTACATGTTGCAGTAAATGTATTTGGAGCACTGCAACAATTTTAGTTATGCACACAACAGCAACAAAGACAGGTTGTTTTAAAAGCTATTTGTTCATGAAAGGTGGTATATTGTGATAGCCTCACATGTTGCATCAGACACAACTTCAATCATTAAGATTTTACAATGTAGCCATGGTTTGTGATAGAACCGTAAATCTTCTAAAACCTATTTAAGTTCACATTTAGACTAGATATTTGACATTTTACAAACTTTCAGCTCTGTAAAATCTCCAGGATACAATGTTTTTAGAAAGTTGACAATGTTTTCATCTCAATGGTGGAGATGAAGTTGATGGAGCAGAAATGAGCCAGGCTTCAGGTTCCAAATGCTTATACAGTATATGATCCCTATAGACAGAAGTTAATTTCTTGTTCTCAGTGGAAATAAAATTGTCCCAAATGAGAAGACAAGCCTTGCAGTTGTGACAGTTGTTGTAATAGCCTTTTCATTTTAATTTTAATTTTCACATAAGGTTTTTTATTGAATAGTTTGCAAATCTGTTCACATTGTCGCACCAGTGTGCAGCTGCAAAATCCCTACCAAGAGAGTCTGTTGAAAGTAAGCTCTACTTCTGGCAGAAGTCAGTAAGGCTTACAGTGATTCGGTGTGTGTGTGTGTACGTGTGTGTGTGTGTACGTGTGCCCTTTCAAATACATGGAACCCAAGCAATAGATTGACCCCATTTGCAGTAGAATCTAACACTGACTGGCAGAGGCGGAGATATAAAATCACAAAAGAAACTGCTCTAACAGCTTGACCAGTTTGAAAATTGAGCTGGTCAAGCTGTGTATGAGCCGGTCAACCAGCATGGTCAAGCTGGTCATGAAGCTGGTCTAGCTGGGTATGGGCTAGTCAGCCAGGTAGTCCTGCCTTTTTTCAGCGGGGTTACCTCAGGACCACATGCTAAGACCAAGACCCCGTTCTTTGACGCTCAAGAACAAGATCCAGACCAAGACCACATGGTCTGGAGAGGTCTCAAGACCAATACCGCAAGATCATGCCTCCATCTGTACTATGCATACAGTCAAATGGTACTTGCCTTACTCAAGCCTCACTGAATTTTCTTACAATATTCCAATACTACAGTCCACAATGACCTGTTATTGCATCAGTCTGTAAGTGTGTGTGCGTGTGTGTGTCTACACAAGCATGCACGTACGCACAGACTCATGCACACACACACACACACAAACACACACACACGCACACACACCGCAGCCTCAGGGCCTCGCTGGATCCAGGTGAAAAGCAGCACTCTGCTGTTGCATATGGAGCAGGCCTGCCAGGCTTGGTGATGTCCAGGCCACCAGCTCTGCTCTGGCACTGCACTCTAAGCAGCAGCTGAGCACGATCCAATATTTGTGTTTGTGTCCCTGCAGTCACAGAAGCTTGCACACCCTGCATCAACACTAATTTCTGCCCATCCCCCATTTTAAAGGATAGTTGAATTTTTTATGGGAGCAGATTTTAATTGGTGCCTAATACAGCAACGGCAGGAATGAAGAACTAATAGTGAAGAATGCAAACAGCACCAAGCATTCTTTTTCGGACTTTCTTTGCTTAATGGAACTCCATAGACACAGCAGCCCTGGGACAATTAAGTTAGCTTTCTGATATGGTCTGTTAAAACCTAATTGAATTGAGGACCTCACAACCTGTGTTCCCAGGTTAATTGGTCAGAGAACTGCAGAACGGGAACAGTGGAGAAATCCTATGGCAGAATGAGTCTCTTTGCAAGTTTCCAGATATATATTAGAGGAGACCATAAAAGGAAATTGAGTATTTATGTCTTGCAGCCATGCTTAAAATTAATGTTATTGTTACAATATTGATTCCAGCACTGTGAATCAGGGGGTGGACAACAAGACTTGCCTTGCCTTTTACAAAACATGGTTAAGGCTGCTTTAAACTAATTTCGCCTATGCACAGGTTTAATAGGATTTTGTGCATTTCATTAATATCGGTCACAATGTGATGAATCCTCAGACAGCATAATTTATCTTGTACATAAGCTCATATAAAGTTAATGGGTGACATTATTTCCTCATATTATTTTTCTGGTGTCTTAAAAACGTCACATAGAGTGGCTGTGTTTTGTAAACCCAGTTTAATTAATACTGTATAATTGCATCAGATAGGACCAGTGAAGTCTGTGGTCAGTTTCAATACTTACCACTGTGTCATCAGCAATGTCTTACAATTCCTTATGAAAGTTATAACAGCCTTTTAATAGCTGGGTTGTATCAACCCTACCCTCATGAACTAGTGAGTTATTTTTATGGAGAAAAAGGCCAAGGGCATTGAGCTATACCATTTTATTAGGACAGAATACACATTTTCACATTGTGTTTGCTTAGTAAAGGCTTATATTTGCCTTCTATACAATTTATGATATTTATCATAAAACTAAAATATGTATTTAATAAAAAACAATATTATATACACGTTTTAAATTTAAATGTGTATTTTGTGTCATACTGCAATATTCTATGCACTATAAGCTATGTTTTATGTGAAATGATTGCATTGTCAGAAAGCCTCAAAAGACAGGAAATTAAATCGATCAGCCTGAACGCTAACATCAGCCTGTTCTTCAAGGTATCAGCACAGAACTCTGACAACATGTTACAGCCATGTAAAATCTACTGTATGTCAAACAACATGTGCTCACCATTGGACAGATTGTTTAAGATTCAAATCTCTCAAAGAATTTATAATCTTAAAGTATAGCACTGTAAAGTGTATTGCCAATTTTACATATTAAAGTTAGAGGCAACTGTCTTATTTTGCACTTTTCTAAAGCATGCTTTATTTATAACCAATGTCCAATATGTCCTATTTGGGACCACATATCTTGTATCACTCTTTTACATGGCTTCCCCACAAACCATGTCATACAATTATTAAACTAGTGTGATTAATTGATTTATCCTGCATTAAAGTGTATATTGTTGAGTATAGAGTGTATATTGCATGATCTCATTCATATAGGCTGGATGTTGTTCTGGATAAAAGCATAGACGCAGATACATATCATACAGTATGTACATATATGTGCTTATACATAATTAATGTGTCATGGCTAAATACTGTGCACTTACAGTCACTGAATGATCAAATCACTTTGATTATTACTGTAGGAATAATGTTTTTTAAGTAATACCGTATATGCAATTAATTTTGTATGCCTTGAATTTATCAAAATAATAATATGCTGCCATGTTAATGCAGTGCAAATAATTGGGTATGAATGATAGTCTAGTAAACTACAGGGCTGTAGCATGTCGTCAAAGATCTGTGCTGATACCTCCTGGAGAGCAGACTGATGTTAGTCTTTTGAGGCTTTCAGCAAATACAAAAATTTTACTTAAAACATTTTTTTGTGATTAATTTCCTTAGTTTTTACACTGTGTTTTTACGCTGGAGGGAATTAATACTTGATAGGTCATTGTAAATATATATTTAAAATAAAACCCTTGGCCGAATCCATTAAAGAATCCATTGGGCCCACTAGCTAAGTGCAGTAAGGAATCATTGATGATAAATTTGTTGGTTGACCAAAGGTTTTGTTTTTATAGCTAGTATGCATAACGATGCATGATTTTTGTACTATAGGCTAGCTATTTAACTAGCTGGAATGAGATAACACTGTCACTGCCATTTTTCTGTGTAGCTAGAACTAGCTGGCTAGCCTAGTGACGTTACCTGCATGCAATAACATTGCTAAACAAAGCGGTCTGTTTAGAACTTCAGATTAGCCTCATTCATGTTAGCATTGTTTCTCACCATTTTAAGCCTATGGACAATTCATCATCAAAATGTAGAATTATGAGGTCTAATTCCAATTTTATAAAATGTGCAGTCATGAAATTTGAAAAGGCATGTTACTACTTTGTTACTCACGTTACTAGAGTAAATTCACAATATTGCAAGAATACATGTAGGAGTTGTTGTATATTTGCACCTCTGATGAAAAAAAATCTATTCAATAATGGTTTATTGTGTACTCTTTAAAGGTACATTGAGCCAAATCACTTATTTGTTTCAAATGATGATCTGATGTGAAATTAGTATAATCAGAATGGGATCTACACCTAACAGCTGCTGAACTGCTTTTATTTCCCCAGTGTTTCCTTCACCATTTTATAAGAAATTCAGCCTCCTGCTGTATAAAATAAGTGTTACTATTTCCAGATTCCATTCACTTTTGTATTCGCATGCAGAACACAGTGATGACACTGCAGATCTAAATCAGTCCTCAAGGGCAGCAGGTGTTCAGATGCTGCACCTCATTTCTCAATCATTTCATTTAGGATCTGGTTTGGATTGCAACTCAAACCATATGTTTGAAGGCCCTTAATCAATTACTAATGGATATGCACCTCTTGAACCTGCATTCGGTTTACCCCTGCAAGTAGGATATCCTCCAAATGTACGTATATACATCTGGAATACAAAATGAAGGTCATGGAAATGGTATGAAATAGCAGAATACCAATCTCATTCTACATGGCTCAAGTGAGATTATTATTTTGGTAGGTTTGCTTGTGCTCCCTAGAAGGGCTGTGTAGTACTACTTTCTGCTTGGACAATGCTTTTTGTCAACTCCCACGAGTGTCAACTTTGGGGAAATTGCTTGGCCAAATGCCACCTGAAATGGGCTTTATGTATTTGGCATTAAGCCTTTGAGGCTTTCTCGGTATGCTTACAATACATACCTTGCATTATCCGAGATGAATGTAGACACATTGTTGAAATCCACCTCAAAGTCCAACTGCCAGTTCTTGACGCCATCTGAAGCTGAAGAGTAATTCACAGCAGCAGGGTACGCTGTCCGTAAGGACTACTTACCACTCTGGCATGATTGATTTTCCTTGCAAAATAAATAAAATATGTAGAACGTAATTGTCTGGGCCATCTGTTTACTTGTCTGTGACCACAGACATTATGTCAGCTGTCTTGACCAGTTTCTTTATATTTTATTTACGTGCATCAGCATCCTCTGGTCCATACTACTCTCTGAGCCATTTTGCAGGGGGGCTGCCCTGCCATTGATTACTGTACATGCTTATTTGAAAATGCTTGTAATTTGGGGCCATCCCCTTTTTTGGTTAGCTTGCACACAAAAATGCATCGAGCCAGTAGATGTCTTCATGCTCAGAGCTGTCCTGTGAAGTACTCGCATACGATCTCCCTTGCTGTTGGTTTCCAACAAGACCAAGGCTTATGCTCTTGTACTGTCATTTTGTGTGTGTTGATAAACTGCAAAATTGCTGGTGCATTCTGGTGCAAATGCGTATTCTGTTGTTTGGCATTCCATCCATGTTTATTTTCCTTGCCCCCCTCGTGAAATGTTTTCATGAAGTTCATGGTTATCCATTAATTGTATCATTAGTCAGGTGAATTTGCTAGTCTAGTATTTATGGTGACCCCATCAGGATATACATTTTAAGCAAATTTGTGCGTCACATGCTTTATCTGCACAGCGATACTCAACTCAAGGCCCTGCTGGCTGCAGTTAAAACCCACACAAACATGGATAAAGGTAGACCAAGGCCAGAAACCAGTGTGGGGTTTGGGTTGTTGAGATCATGATGGCAGACCGGGGGGTAAACAATGCCATAACTGAATGGTAAATGGCAGACATTTATATAGCGCCTTTATCCAAAGCGCTGTACAATTGATGCTTCTCCATTCACCCATTCATACACACACTCACACACCGACGGCGATTGGCTGCCATGCAAGGCCCCGACCAGCTCGTCAGGAGCATTTGGGGGTTAGGTGTCTTGCTCAGGGACACAGCCTAGGCGGGGGATCGAACCGGCAACCCTCCGACTGCCAGACGACTGCTCTTACTGCCTGAGCCATGTCGCTCCAACTAGCATAAACATAAACATAATGCCATACAACGGCTCATCTTACTGTAGACCTGCGATGACAAAGATGTTACGGATGACAATTTTGATACAATCTTACCCAACCCTTCCCCATTAAAATATAATTAATAATTAATAATTGAGCATCTTCTTGAAATTTAATTATGGAAGTACCTGAGATTTCTTTCCATATAAACATTTGTTCTTGATACTTCATGTAAACATTGTAGCACATGGAACAATTCCAGGGCAGAATGCTTTTGGGTAATTTTCCTCAAATAGCATACTGTAATACATCATTTGGTTTTGTTTTACAGAGCAGAATGTCCTTTTCCCTTTTCATCTCAGTATATCCTTAATTCTTGTCATGCTGATTTGCAATTTTCTTCCCTCGAGTTGCTTGACAAAATAGTCTTTAACCAAAGTTCTCAGTACTTGCAGTCATCAACCCTACCCTCTCGAGCAGTTCAGTCACACATTATGCTCTTGCCAGCATGTGGTATCCAGCAGATAGTTAACAATAGGAAGAATGTGTAAATGGACATGATGGATAATACCAAAAGGAGCCAGAAGTAGTGCGAGACCCAAATTAAGTCAAGATCCGCAATCTTGTCTTGAACTGAACAAAATCTCTGGTCAGGCAATGCCTTCCACTGCATAAAGAGGCAATATCTACCCTTCAGGCGACCCAATTTCTTGAGATTCCATTTAAATCCACAAAGCACTGACCTCAAATTTGATCAAATGTAGTACGACAGATTTTAGGCCCTAGTTTGGAGCTTGTATAGGTTCAGGTTCTAGTCCTGATATTTTCCATTCACTGCCTGAGAATTGTCTTCTCTGTGCAACATGGTTGTTGTTATTAGTTACATCCTGGTCTTTTTCAGGTCAATGCATATAGCTGACAGATTAATATACAGAGATTATTGATTAATTAGCAAAGTGAGTGGTACAATATTAATGGCAGGTATCCTGCTGGATGCTCCTGAAACAAGATGAAGAAGATGGCTCAACTTGTTGATATTTCAGTGTGTTACAAGTCAGCTTCACCTACATGCTGGAGGGAAATATACATTGTCAGCAAAGGGCAATAGTGGGTGAAAGAGCACACAGCAGTATTCTGATATTTTGTCAATTTCATCAAAATGACAATAGCCAAACACCCTGAGGTGACTTTATACTGGTGTTTCCATATTTAAAATGAACAATCTGTAACAGGGGTCGACAGAGCCTTTATAAATTATCCAATGTCATCGTTGTGGTAAAACATTGATTTTCTGGAAGGGTAATTCTGAGACATTTTGCACATTTTAAGGGTTTGTGTTGCTTATAAACAGTTGCTAGTGAAGCCAGTGTGTTTTACAGATCAAAATAACCTGTCAGCAGACATCCCTGAAACCCACGAGCGAGCAATGTGCACCAAAGGCAAAGTGAGGTTAAGAAATGTGCATAAACCAGTCGTGAATTGACGGACCATTGCAAATTAAGGAACCGAAAACTGAGGTCGTATCGCACAGCACATCCACCCCCTACCCCCCGGTTGGTTGATCAATCGGTCTCCCGGTAATACATTTCTCAAAGGTGGGATGTCTGTTATATGTCACAAGTGATGTCATAATCCCTTATGTACAGTGTGGAATAAGTATTGGACTGACAAACTGTATATTATCAGACTGTGTACTTTTAATTATACCCTTTGACATTTTCAAGAGAACAATACAATCTTAAAAATCCAAGTCCCTTAAGTCATTTTTTTAAGACTGCTGAGTGAAAGGCAAATAAGGCCCTACTAATGCGACATACTGTATGTGTAAAGATATATCAATAAATGGCAGGTACACCCAACTGAATATATTTTCCAAGCAGCCCAATGATCTCAACCATTATCAGAGAGCATGCCCTCAACTTCCGAAATCCTGTCTCTCTCTATTTTGTTCTTTCAAAGTCAAGTTTAATTTTATACAGGAGTGGCACAAGATTGTCACACAATAATAGAAGTAAAACTTGGAGTTGTCACCCCTCGTGAGGAGTCAGGCTTCATTACACTGTCACCACAGCGCACAGGGTCACAGATGCAGCCCTCTGTTCGGTGGGCTAACCCCACAGACTTGTGTGTGTTGAGGATGATGCCAGCCCAGTGGCTGTGTCCTGAATCAGCGTGGGAAGAAGCCATGGTTCGAGCACGCTCGCCGCCAGCTGTTGAGCTCACGGACCGAGCAACTGAGCACTGGCTTGATGGTCTGGAAAATTGTATAAAAGCCTGCAGGTCCTATTTTCTATTTCTGCCTCTCGCACTCCTCTTTTTTTAACATGTACTGGTGCAGGATTGAATGGGAAAGGAGTCTCTGGCCCCTACTCTAATGAATAAACTTGGCCTTTTGTCACCTAATGATTTTCTATAAATAACAAAGATGCAGAAAATGAAACAGACAGGTGATCAATGGGAAATGGTTTGACTCCAACATATCAACTACTGTGCTATATTGAGTAACTGTCTTGAGTGTTTTGAGAACAGTACTTCCAGTGCTCCTTGGCCCTTGCTATAACGTTTAAAGATTTACATTCATTCCTTATTCGTCCTGAGAATTCCCTGCTAGCAGGTGCTATTCTACTTTACAGCAGCAATGCACCCGATCCTCAAATAGTACTTAAAACATGTCTACAGTATGGAACCGGTTCCAGAATGCCCTCTTTGCTCTGCTAATCAGCATTGTTCCATGCATAATATCAGAAAATCAAATTCCCTGGCTTTTACATTACTCCGTAATGCAGAATTCATATTCACAAAAGCATCTGTTTTTTGCTGATTCTTTCACTATCATTCTTCTCCCCACCAGAGATAATTAGATTTTGTTCTTTTTTTTTGTCTTATCATCATTTCAATAATGAATCTTATCTCCCTGAACGTAGCTTTTCATTTGGCTGTATTTGTGCCTAAGCCCTGGATAGACTGGCAGCTCCCAAAAGGGTCAACAGTTGCATGAAGGACCCTTGATCAAATAAAGCACAATTGTCAAGCATTCAGAATTCACCACCAGTCCCAGAGTGCAGAAACTCATTTAAGTGTGTTATGTTATACGAGGCATACCAAATAGTTTGTAAGTGGAACTTTCCTGCATAATGTACACTCAGTGAGCAATGTACTAGGTAGACCAGTACACCAGCTTTTTAATGAAAATGTGTAATCAGCCAATCCTGTGGCAGCAACTAAATGCATAAAAGCACGCAGACATGGTCAAGAGGTTCAGCTGTTGTTCAGACCAAATGTTAGAATGGGGAAGACAAGGTGGTTTGAATATTTCAGAATCTCTCTAGAGTTTGCAGAGAATGGTGCGAGTACACCTATCTTATACAGTACCAGTACACATAATGTTGTTTTGCACAGTGTACTCAATGCTGATATACTGTATGCAGCTCTTCTGCAATAATAGCTTATTGGTTTGTGCATGTGTGATATGTTTGTATATGGAAGCCTCTGTTACAGTAATACCAACAAAATGTTCTGTACATCAACAGCCAATTAAGGGCTCGCGAACAAGTGTGGATCAATGATATAAATTAATCACTGGATATCAATTACTTGATTGCTGGAAACATATTGAAAACTAGCATGCACCGCAGCCCCTGGACTCCCACTCGTGACACTAGAACACCAGTGTTCTAGTCAATGCATTATGGTTCTATGCCATGGCTAGCTTTATGTAAACATTTGGGCACCCCTGGTGAAAAAACCCAGCTGAAAGCTAGGTTTTGAAGCAGCTGGTAGCAGGTTGACCCGTTCAGACCAGCTCCCAGCTTGGCATGGTATAGTTGGTTGATCAATTCAGACCAGCTCCCAGCTCGACATGGTATAGCTGGTTGATCAGCTCAGATCAGCTCAGCTACTGGCTCAGACAAGCTACAGTAGACCAGCTTATGACCATCTTGACCATCTCAATTTTCAAGCTGGACAAGCTGCCACAGCAGGATTTTACAGCCGGGGAACAAATGGAAAAGTTCAGACTCCTGTCGGTTAGTACACAAACACTTCATGTTGCCAAATTGGTTTCTATATTCTTTCGTCTGAAGTTTCCCCCCCTCTTCCTTGTAGAACTGCTTTAGCTCAGAAATATTATTATATCTCCTTGCATGGAAAATAATTGGTTTTCATAAGACTATTCGATATTTGGCAGGTCTTACAATTCTTCTAACTTGCATCCTACTGATTTTTAATTCAAATTCCAATTCAAGTGCATCAATTACATTGGCTTCAACTCCACAAATTCACCCCAAGCCAAATGTTTTTGATTGCTTTTTACATTTTGGGATATTGACAGCAAAGAAGATGTGGCAAGTCATTGCTTATATGTTTCATGACGTGTTGCTGTTTCATGCACTACAATGGATTTGGCGGCCTGTCCCGGGTATATTCCTGCCTCTCGTCCAATGCATTCTGGGATAGCCCCCCCCCAAGCCTGACCAGGACTAAGTGGATTAAATAATGGATAGAAAATATCAGGAGATTTATTAAAAATTATTATTGTATAGCACACAGTGTATGTGTGTATACAGCTGGTTGTGACATTATCTGAAGCTGTATGTACCTGAACCTGAACTAACTTAATCACTCTGACATTCATTACATTTAAGTCATTTTCTTTCTTGTTTGCATGTCACAGCAACATGAATGTAGTCTGACAAAGATGCACAGCCTAAATTGAACAATTTGTAGCCAGAGTATGCGTTAACACTGATAAACAGGTAATTTTTCTTGTGTCCAAACCATATAGAGTATGACTCTGGTCTGAGCCTCAAATTATGTGTGGAGGTGAATTGTTCTGAAAAAGAAAAGTTTTGTAAAGGAAAAACAGCACACTTGGGCCATGCTGTGTCTTGCACTTATCAGAGAGGTCCAGTCAGATAGAAATAATCACTGCACAAAGCCTCCGGATGGAATGGCCTCGGGAAGGCTCACAACTGTCTGTGTCCTTGCTTTAACTGGGCTGAGGGAAAAGGCCTCGCCAGTTGGGGAAACATTTGATTGATGCTGTAGAGCTATCACACCTCTCCCATCACAGAGACCAGTACCAAGAGGCCCTCTGCGATTCATTCCCATACTTGTTCCCGATACTTAACGGAAACCGCTAATCGAGTTGGTGAGACGTGCAGCACACTCGCACACCTCTTTTCGGCCTCTTCTCCTCCAGCTAAGCGACTCCGAAGTTCGCCTGGCTGAATAACTTCCTCTACCGGGAGGAGAAGTTGCATTTTAGCTCAGTTGTTTTGTCTTGTCTCTCCACACCGTTGTTCTTCCACGGAGGTTACGTATTTTTGATGCCATGCGGAAGATCAAGATGTCCCTAAGGATCTTGGAGGATGATGGTACCTTGACCAGAGAACAAAGAAAAAAGAGGAGAAAATGAGTAAGCATGGTTATATGGCAAAGGTAGGAAAAAGAAAAAGTGGGTGATGGGGGTATCAACGAAGGTAGACAAAGAGAGAAAGAGAAAATGAAAGGAGGGAGATGGCAGGAGTGAGCAATGAGAGTTCTGCTACCCCTGTGCTGTTTTCATCTAAAGTGAGATGAAAACAGCACAGCTGTTAATGTACCTGTTTCTGCTGGGCTTTATATAAGCTGTGCAGCCCAACTCTCCTGGTGCTGCCTTGAGCAATAGAAACCAACCCCCTGCCATGCCAGCATCCCTGCCTGCTGTAGCCAATGGAGAGCTTAGGTGTACAGAGACGCCAGACTAGAGATCAAAGCAGAGTTACAGTAGACAGCTTCATATTAACCAGAGAATATGGGAGAAAGTGAGGATATGTCTGTGTTGTATTGCGTTGCATGTGTATGTATGTGTGTTTGTGTGTGCTAGGTTAGTCAGTCAGGCCGTGTAATTCCATTAAGACCAGGGGCCTGTTCCGCAAAGCATGATTATTCAGTTAGCTGGATAAGTACATGAAGTAAAACCCAGAACTCTTATGAAACTGGAACATGGACAGACAGCTGTTCCAGGTTTTAGTGCAGTTATCCAGTAGTAAGTGATATTGCTTTGTAAAATAGCACCCTGGAGTACACATTTAAATAAATAGCAAATAATAAATATGTATTCTAGCACTTGTTATAATTTGACTTTATCTTGTGCAGAACAATCCAAGAGCGTTTTTTTCTTTTTTCTTTTATTAGAATTTTTTGTGAAATACTAATTTCCTAACTATCCATTTTATGAAAATGTTCTGAAGGAGTGATGGACTTTTGCTGTAGTAATCAGATTTCACATGGGCATTAAAAGGAGATTGGAAATGAGGACATTGAGCTGGATGTGATCTGCAGTTTCCTTACTGGGAATTTCATTATGTATTCACTGGTGTTTTGAAAATATATTCCACCGTTGAAATGAACAATACCTTGTTTGAAGTTTTGCAATCTGCCGTCTAGAGGTGCTTTAAAGTAATTTAGGGAATCTAATTTAATATTCTCCAAAGCATTAAGAATTAAATAAGCATTTGCTTTCCTCCCACAATACACTAAAACATATTAGTTGTTTATGACTCCTAGCTGAACTGGTTTTGAAAATCATTCTCATGTGAGAGAATATATTACACACTATGGAAAGCAGCATTGTACTTTGGAGACATGGTTTTATTGCTCAGTTTTGAAAGTACACAGTGGAACAAATTGCTCTTTTCATAAAGGGTCTCTGAAGCCAGAATCAGATCAAGTTTCACATGGCTTCCAGAGTGGCACTAATATTATCAATGAAGCAAATAATGATGCTAACTACTAACACATAAACCACTTTACCTCAGTAATCAGGGATTCAAAGGTCATAAGCACAAACAGAACACGGCAAATGTAGTCACGCTCAATGTAAAGTTGCGTTTGAAAAATCTAGAAAAATAAATATTTGCACGCTTAACCCTCCTATTAAGTTTGGGGGTTGGATTAAATAGTAAACACGCAATAAACATAATGCTTTGTTTTTAGAAGTCTTTGCATGTGTAGTAAAATGTATAAAATGTTCTTAATTTCAGAGGGAACTGTGAAGAGAAACATAAAATGGCCTCTTAGGCAGCCTGTGAAAATAGCTGCAATAGATACTGCATGCCTTATAAGATAATCTACTCAGGAAGACATGGCTCTTATGGAAACCCATAATTAGATAGTGTGCAACACAGCCTGAATGTCAAGGAACCTTATAACATACCTGGGCCCTTTGGGAGCTGTGCATGGCTCTGATCTGACCTGCACGTGACCACCAGGGGGGGTCTGTGGAGGAGGACACTGATTGGTTAAAACTAGGCAGGCAATGCACCGAAGCTGTCGAAGGTTCATTTATACGAGCTGGGTGGGAGTGCTCAACAGGAGGTCAGGGAAACTTGCTCTTTTTTCCTGGCGAACCGGTGGTTGAGATGTAAATTGCGCAATCTGACAAGCCGAACAACAGCGAGCATCGTCCCCAAAGACTCGGCTTGTGTGTACAGTAGCTGTCAGCTCACGCGCGGGATGTTTTAAAGTCCTGCTACAAATATGCAGCAGCACCGGATCTAATTCACCACTGGGAAAAAAAAAAAAAAAAAAAAAAAAAGAGAGAAAAAAATAAACAAATAATTAAGGAGTAATTTATTCTCCCTTAATTAGCAGAGACTCGAGCGGTGAATTGGTACATAACCCAGCTGAGTGAGTCAGAGCAGACGAATAGCAGCTGCATGCATTATTAATGGATCCCGTCCCTTCAGGTTACGGTATACCTTCATGAAGTGTACTCTTAAAGGAGCCCTGCTGCCCAGAGAGCGTAGGTCAGGCTATCCACACAATCAACTTCTGACATTTAACGTTGGCCTGAAAGGTCATGTACTAGGGCAGGGGTATCAAACTCCAGTCCTGGAGGGCCGCAGTGTCTGCAGGTGTTTGTGGTTTCTTTTCAATCAGCAGCAAATTAAGGTGTGTGGACTCATTAGCCAATGAAAGAAATGTATCTCGCGTGCTGAAACACCCCAAAAACCAGCAGACACTACGGCCCTCCAGGACTGGAGTTTGATACCCCTGTACTAGGGAATAACGCAGGGAGAAAAACACTTTCAGGGTAATACCTTCCCTCTTAACAAATGTATCCCCAAGGTCACAGCTGGACCCAGATGTGCCTGGTTACTTGCTTGGTCATTTGCTTGAATATTTCTCCTGATCCTGTGGTGCACAATTACCTCCCAGCAACCCTAGTCCCACCCACCCCCCCACCTCACCCCCATGTGTATGGGATAGGCGGGCTGCTGAGATGGTAAAGGTTGAGGAGGGTTTTCAGTCCAGGGCCGTTAATGTATGGGTTTGATTTATTTTCAGTTTGCCGACTCAGCCCTTTTTTCGCGATTGCAATCATCCGGAAGGTGGGGGCCAGTCGGCTTTAAGGAAGTGAGGGGAGGCTCTTTTTTTTTTTTCAAAACAAGGTCGGGGAGGAACGCTGCGTAATTTAGGCCACCGGTGGCTGTGTGGTTGGAATGAATGCCGTGTCGATTGCTTGAATAAAGGTCAGACCAAACTTCCGAGCAGCGTCTAACCTTTTCGCGGGGAAGTGTTAAATGTTATAAGCTGTTGCGGCTTTAGCCCTTTGGCATTTCTGCTGTTTTAAACTCCCTTGGAACATTGCCACTCAGGAGAGCCGAAGACAGGGAGGCGTGCTCTGTGTCCCGTTGACTAAGCCCTGAACGAAAGAGGAGCCGGAATTTCTGATGCACCCCCCTCCACACCACACCACCCAAAGGGCCAGCTTTCAAGCTATTAGTTTCGCCAAATGATATGAAGCCACCCCCTAGTGATGCTGAGACTTGTTGGGCTTCTGCTGCTGTAGCCTATCCACTTTTGATTGACATGTTGTGTGTTCAGAGATGTTCTTCTGCATACCACTGTTGTAATGCGTGGTTATGTGCATTAGTGTCACCTTCCTGTTAGCTTTGACCAGTCTGGCCCTTCTCCTCTGACCTCTCTCATTAACAACGCATTTCTGCCCACAGAACTGCTGCTCACTGGATATTTGCTTTTTGCCCCATTCTCTGCAAGCTCTATTTGGTTTGAAAAACATCTGAACCTCTTGACCATGTATGCATCCTGGTGTGCATTTAGTTGCTGCCACATGATTAGCTGATTAAATATTTGCAAGCTGGTGTACAGGTCTACCTAATTAAGTGCTCACTGAGTGTCTATTTTCACTCAAAAAGTCAATTTTCTCATTGGACTTCATTCAACAGCACATTTTAAAATATTTGTGCTCATCTACTGATGTTCAGTCAATGCTACATATTATTATTATTATTATTATTTATTTTATTTTTTTTCAAGGTCCAATTTTTTCCTCGTAGGACACAGACTCTGATGTAAAATCTTTGCTCCCTCATTAGGCGACTGCCCCAGCATTTATTATTGGTTCATCAGCCATGGCACGCAATTTACCCTGCATTTTCCTCATTGTGCATGTGACTAGGCATGTGACCAAGGACACTGAGCATGAGCAGTGAGCACAACAGTGGCAGAGTTTTGCCCCATTGGCTTCTACTGTCACTGTCTCTATTACACACAGTAAGCCCCCACCACCACCACCACTACCACCATCTGAACAGGTTCGCTGAGCAGGGACAGATGCACCTGAAAGCCTGTGCTTGGGTTGGTGTCTTCGTTCCTTCTGTGGATGCTGTAATGTGATTTTCCATTGTGCTCAACTGCTCGCTACACATTTGTGCACTTTCTATCTCTCCTCTAAAGTCGACTTTTTCTTTGTCATACTCTGCTAAGTACTCTGTATTCAAGTTTTGCAGTTGCCTGGAAGTTTGAAAGCTTTTTGTTATTACTTTAATTCAGCTGAGGTGATACTGAGCCACCTTATCCCCGCAGTCAGCAGATACACTGCAGAAAGACCTTTCTCTCAAAGAAAAATGACAAAGAGAAAATATATTTTATGAGCATGGTTATATATCTGTACTCAAACACAAAAGCTACATATTCCTTACATCCATTTAGATCAAGTAAACGATATTGGTTTAATCCCCAGCTAGTCCTGCATTATTAAAAATTTCATATTAAAATATATCTTTAAAAATGTAGTACTTGGATAGCGTGTGCAAGCTTTCTCTAGTTAAATAGAGCACTCGAGGATAGAATGCTATGGGTTCTGTGGGGGTGGATCCGACTTCAGATTTACAACAGAAACCTTTTTGTTTTCTTATGGCGTCTGTTCTAACATACTCCATTACAAAATGTACTGGGTATTCGTAGTTCATAGCCTAGCAGAAAAAAACTAAAATATGATTTATTTATTTAATTATTTTTATTTTATGTCCTGATTAAAATGAGATCTCAGCCAGCTCTCTACCTATATATATATCTCCATATACTACCTAACGTAAACTTCACAGAACACAGGGAAGCGACCGCGTCCAACAGAAGTTAACGTCCGTTCAATGGTAGTTTTTCTCCTGGGGAATGTGCTTTATGATAATGGTTGCCTATTGACTACCTCCGACACTAAAACACTTTGATTGATGAGAATTGGACCAATGATTATAGAGAGAACGACAGATAACTGCACAACGTCAATGTGTTTGGAAGATTGTGTGCCATTTTAAGACCAGAGACTTGTGTCCTCTACAGAGGACACAATGAATACATAATTATTAAACTTTATTTTGGAGCCATCAACTTCCTTTCTGCTAAAATACATGAGCAGTACCAGAGTACTCTTCATTAAATATTTTGGAAAAGCTCTTTGACAAGTAAGTAGGCTACACATTTAAGACGTGTGGTTTTGAATGAAGTGCTATTCCCTTTAGAGTTTGAATAAACCAGTTGCTAAAGAGAAGAAATTCATAAATAACACAGCAACTGCTTTTTGAAAGGCAGAACCCCACATTGCTCTATCAGATCTATTGACAAGAGATACAGTATATTCTCAGTTTTTACATCTTTAGCATTGTTTATCTGCTCAGCAATAGATACATCAAAATACTCTTTCATACCGGTGCATACTGGAGATCAGGTTTTCTACAGTGTATTATTAATTTGGACAGATGAAGCAGTTCTGAGTAAACCGCTTGGCCTGTATTCAGTCAACATTTCTGCTTAACTTTGACGTTAAGCAGACTCTGTTTGGTGAGTTAGTTTTCGTGATTGCTGACCTGGCCAAACTGTAAAGAAAAAAACATCTTGGCTTTTGGTGAGGATTTTGAGTCAAATTGCAACTCTCCAACTGCAGCACTGCACCCTGCTGCCAGCAAGTCCCTGAAGTTCACTTTACCAAGGAGAAGCAGCAAAGCCAGCTGGGTCGTAATCACACAACCATTTGTCAGCCATGAAAAAATATTAATACTCGGCTTACAGTTACTTGCTACAAGTTCTGGGGGAGATTTTCAATAAATATTTTAAGTATACTTACTTTTGACTTACTTTATTGACAATTTTAATATGCATGAAAGCATTACATTTTTCCAAGAAATCAAACCCAGCTGCCTGCTAGTTTTATTTAATAGTCCCAGACATTCCTTGAATCTGATTGTCTCTCTTAACACCAGACCAGTATAGTATCTCCCTCCCACCTTTGTATATCTGTGTACAAAAGTCATTGGAGAGATTTGTATGCATTGTTTGTTTTTACTGGGGGAGTTAATGGGCTGAGGGTTTAAATGTCTGTTGGACAAGAGTGAGTCTACTGGCTGGGAATAACACACATCAGAAGGCCATGTTTAACCTAAACTGAACGTTTCAGATGGCCGTGGGAGAGTCTGGCAGTAACCACACATTCATATCAGCCCATGACAACTTACAGATCCACCCATTTGTTTTGCAGGGCTGAGCTGCTCACAGCATATGTCTGTTTTATACCTCACCAGGCGGCAGACATTTTATAGAACCGTTTCTTGAAAATAATGTAAGCTCGCAGTATCAACGAGTGGCATATTGTGAAGGACGATATTCGATATACACAAATGAAAATCCTTGGAGGACAATAAAGACAGGGGATTCAAGTGTGTGAATAGAAGAATGCATCTTACAAATTTGAACTTATTACTTCATTGCACGTTAAGTTTAATTTACACATAATTCAAGGATATGAAGAAAGAGCTGGCTTATTTAAATGTAATTCTTCCCTTAGGCATCCTGCAAATCCACATAAAACATACTGCTGCTTGGTAAGTGGTTAAACACTTTCTGAGGTTGGCATGATAACGCATTTATCACAAATTCGGGAATATTTTTAAAGAGATGAGCCCATTTTATCCTGCCACTGAGTTTTGATTGAATTTTTTTGATATAATGAAACAGTAGAATTTAAACTAAGGGCTTAGAATAGTGGCTCTATTGGAATCTTCAAGTGGCTGTCAGTATTTGATTTTATTTAGTTACTGAAAATTACGGAGGGCAAGAGCATGCCTGAAATGCACTACTGTGAATTTAGAAAACAATTAAATGAAGATTATTCAGTCTTAATTAATCTTACTTTGTAGGGTTCATGTTCATTTAATTTTTTTGGTCTTGAATATGGTCTTGACTTATTTTATGTTTGGATCTGAGAAATTCCACATTACTAAAACTATGCAAAAAAAAAAAGACCTACAGTGGCTTCAGAAAGTATTTAGACCCTTTTTGCACACTTTATTTCATTTTAGATCAGAAAAATTGCCCATCAAATTTTGGCCCATCAGTCTACACTGAATAACCCATAATGACAAAGCGAAAACGTTTCTAGAATGTTTCGCACATTTATAACAAATCTGAATATGAAAGCTCTCATTTTTATGAGTATTCAGACCCTTAATTCAGTACTTTGTAGAAGCTCTTTTGGCAGCAATTACAGCTTTGAGTCTTCTTAGGTAAGTCTCTACAAGCTTTGCACACCTGGACTTGGGAAGTTTAACCCATTCTTCCTGGCAGATCCTCTCAAGCTCCATCAGATTGGATGAAGTGTCTGTGAACTTCAGGTCTCTCCACTGTGGTTAAGTCTGGGCTTTGGCTGGGTCACTCAAGGATAGTCTGAGACTTGTCCGGAAGCCACTCCAGCATCATCTTGGCTATATGCTTGGGCTATGAAAGGTTCTGCCCAATTTTTGTCTCATCAGACCAGATAATCTTTTTTCTCATACTCTCAGAGTCCTTTAACTCCAAGGCCTGATTGATGGAGTGCTGCTGAGATGGTTGTCCTTCCGGCAGGTTCTCCCATCTCTGCAGAAGCTCTGTTACAGTGACTCTTGGGTTCTTGGTCACCTCGCTGACTAAGGCCCTTCTTGCCCGGTTAATTATTTGGCCAGAGTCCTGGTGGTTCCAAACTTCTTCCATTTCTCAATTATTGAGGCTACTGTGCTCTTGGGAACACTCAAAGCTTGAGAAATGGTTTTATACCCTTGCCCTGATCTATGCCTCACAATACTTGTAGCATAGAGGTCTACAGAGAGTTCCTTGGATTTCCTGACTTGGTTTCAGTCCTGACAATGTGAATTGTGGGACCTGATATAGAGGTGTGCCTTTCTAAACTATGTCCAATCAATTCAATTTGCCACAGGTGGCCTCCAATCAAGTTCTAGACACATCTCAAAGATAATTAAAGCAATTAATTGATGCACCTGATGACAATTTGGAGTGCCATAGAATACGTATGTAAATGACAGATTTTAGTTTGAGATTTGGAATTTTAGATTCCAAAATTTGCTCAAATTTCTAACACAATAACGAGTGAAAAAATGAATACTTTCTGAAGCCACTGTACGTATCTGACAATATAGTGACATTTTCACACCACGCACACACACTTATTGTCAGCTTTTATGTCAAAACACTGCAGTATCCAATCTTCAGCATATGCTGCTTACAGATTTGCAAGTGATAGATTAGTATGATGGAATGAATGACGTCACGTTCACAAGATTGTTCTCTCAATATTACACCTGCAGTTGTTCTGCCACTCTTGTTGTCACCAACAAAATGCAAGGGTTTTAATTAATAAATAATTAATCATTCAGGAATGCAAGTATTTCTTCTCATAGCTTGGATTTCATGCTACATAGAAAGGGAGGAAATGAGGTCACTTTCAAACCAAAGCCGAGTCTTCGTGTCTATCCCAGGTAATTCCCAGGTCATGAGCAGGGTCGCAGTTCAGGGTCATATATCCCAGGTTCAGCCTTTCACACCAACAGCAAACACAGGACATTCCTGGGTTCTTTCTTCTGTGTGAAAGAGGTTTTTGTTTATGCAGTGTAGTGATGCTACACACTATTCTGTCTTAGCTGTTCTTCTTTTTCTCTGACCTGGCGTCAAGTCGTTGCTCTCCTGTACACTTCTTCAATGCAACATGCTTATGGGTAATATTTTTTCTTCTCCCACAAGAAAAAAACATGAATACCTTATAGTCAAAGCCAAATTATGTTGTATTCTTCTCATGCGTGCCATTTTGGATCTAGCAACGTCCGCTAATGCCATATATTCTGCCCATCACAATAACAGCTGTCTCATTTTGTCCTTTATCAGATGTCTTACTTGGCCAAACACTGACACTCAGCATTATCATAACACATTTATGAAACAGACGCGAAGCCTCGCCTTTGTTGGGAAGTGTGAAAAATCGCACCCTCTCCCCAAGACCACGGAGGGTCAGCGAGTTAATGGGCTTTTAAGGTAAACGGGCAGGTCGGCACTTACGCTGCAAATGGCGCCTTTGTTTCCCCCGCATGAGGCTGTCACATTGCATTGTGAACAAAATATATCAAAACCCTATCAGGTCCAGGCGTGCTATTGAATCTTCCCAAGCTCTGCCAGGCCTTCCAAAGACATCAGCACAGGAGAGCTGAAGGAGTTGACAGGGCCACACCGATGTCTGGCGCTAGCACCAGCGATGCCATAAACACTCAATTCTTCCTTTTCACAGGATTGTGTGTGCGTCCAGGTATCATGGCATAGTAAGAGTAACAAGAAAAACAACACAAGTACATGGAAAAAAAAGACCCTGGGAATGAACTACCATTATGTTTTCCCTTCAAAATATATTCCCCTCCAAGAGAGGTTCTGGAGACCATCGGACATAATATTATATTTTCTACTATGAAGAGATTACAACATTGCCTAATTTATGAATTCTTCAATGAATTCTGCACAATGTGTGGTGTTGGGATAATAGTTTGCATGGGATTATTTTTCTGAGAGATTTGTTTACAGTTATAGTGACCTTGAGAGAAGGCATTTCACATATCCTTGTCAGTGTTTGTTTTCCCATGCTAACGACACTGCTGCCTTACGACTCTGTCAGCCGTGATCCCAAGGTCACCGAGGCACGGACGAGTGTGCGAAAACTACATTTCCATCCGGAGGGTGCATTCAGAGTTATTTAGTGTCGAATCCCTCCTTCTCCCAGGCCATTCTCCCCGTACCTCTGGCTTTCCACTCTTTTGGATTCTGCAGCACTGCACAGCTTTGCTGATCCATCCAATCCTTTTGCCATGTGGCTGGTCGTGCGGAGAACGGGTCGTGCATACCAATGAAGCTGGTCCAGATCAGGAACCGACTACTTGTTATATTTCACAGGGGAGCAGGATCGCAAGCTCACTTTGTAATGAACAGAAACCCTGCCCATTCTTCAGAATAATAGGTGCAGGTAAATATGATTTTGGGGCAAAATTATGTTTGGAACATATACGTAAAATGTCGTATGAATATATCCAAACATATCCATTTCTAAAGATTCAAATGCTATTTCATCAGCAAATAGATATTGACGAGTCTAAATATTATTGATTAGCATAAAGATTACTGGGTAAATGATGGTCAACAGAGACCTAGAAAGTGCAGTACTTAATTAACCCTGGGTTCGATCCATTAAGGTGTACCTAAGGGGTACTCATTCATAATATCTGCAAGCAATGGGCAGAGTGTGCGCTAGACATTTCTCTTCTGTACTCTACGGTCTGGAAGGCTTACTGGTTCAATAATTATTTCCTGGGTCATTTTAAGAAAGCCTTTAGCATTCTAGTGATGAAAGCTGCCACTCTACAGAAGCATGAATTGAAGTATGGGCTCTCAAATTCAACAGGGGGAAAGCGTAAAGAGTGCTTGGCCTAAAAATCCCAGTGCGTCTTGTTCCCGTTTCTGTATTGAGGGCATAGTATGGATTTCTACAAATTGAGTATGTCCCCAACATTTTTTCCCTTTCTTTGGTAAACCATTTCTCTCGGTATACAGCAGTGACGTGCAGTGAGGTCGGTGACTGGGTAGGCAAGGGATATTCTTAAACGAAATTCTCAAAGATATTAGGCCTAGTTAGACTTTTTAAATTAGGGGCGCAAGAGGTAGTCTACAAATGCGTTTTCATATGACAACCATCCATTCAAAGTGTCATTCAAAGCACTGCGCAGTTTACACACTACATCCCAATTAAGAATCACACAAAGCTTTCCAAAAATCCACCAACACAATGTAAGGGCGGGACCGAGGAGGTCTGCCACTACGGGGCTCATTCTAGATAGGCCGTGGCAGAAACGACTAGCTGGGGTCCTGCGTGGTGTTCAGGAAGAGCTGTGTATCCATGTGCTGAGGCATCCAAGCCCAGGTACGCTTGCTTCTAAAGCGGCTATTTTAAACTTAGGAATCTTTATCTGATAAAGTAAACCTAAAACAGATCAGTTGTGATGGCCACTCACCCGCAGGACATTTAAATCTAGATAATTCACGGCGATCTCGCCCATGTTTGGATTATCAGTATTCTCTCCCTGTTTGTAGAGTCCATTACCCAGGCACCCAAGAAGGTGAAGACGTATGCGGATATGCCACCAGTTTGTGACGCAAAGAAGAGTTTTATGGAGTTTTACGCAAGCGAGTCTCCGTCTCGCCTTTGCATAACAATAGCTCCGTTTGTTTGTATTTTTAGATAGCCACGGCTGGCACAAGCGGGCGAGCGACGCCAGTCGCGGTTTGTTTCTAGCTTGATTCTTGTTTCTTTTCTCTTTTGTTCCTTTCATTAATTTGTCTTTTACCCTGGTTACATCATGCTGTTTAACTGTAAAACCACTTCTCCGTGATAAGCCTGACGAGTTAATAGTTGCCAACCTAGTTAAGACCCATTTATGCTCTACGTTAAATACGCATACGGATCCGGACGGAGCGTTCTGTACGTTCATTACATGCGTACTTGTGCACGTTTTTTCAAAGCTTACGGATACGGAGGAAACAGAGCAGAGAGACACGAAGACGACTTTGGAAAAAATGGTAATAATATGGGAAATAATTATGTTGCGATGTATTTAATGCTGTCTCCGCTTTTGCCTATTTTAAGGTACATTATTGACTGGTGTTAAATAAAGCGGTCTGCTGGCCCGTTGGCTCTCCTTCCTGCCTCGTCTGTCTCTGTCTCCCGCGGACCCGGAAGTAGCGAGCCTGGCTGCTACACTCTGTTATATTACGAAAATAGTTCACTGAAATACGTTTCTGAAAACATTTGAAGCGAGAAATAAGCCATACAGTTGCTGAATCTGTCTTCATTTTAGATCGACAACAGTTAGTTTAAAAGTAGCCGGCTCCTACCCAGACGTTGTCTCTCTCCCTTGAGCAGAGCAAGCACGGAAAACAGTATAGCCTGCTATTGCTAGCTGAGCCACAAAGCCTCTCTCTTCTTTCATACCACTCCTGATGGAAGGAGCGCACAATTTTCTGTCCCTTGCGTTGATGAAGTTCGGGAAGTGCTGGTGTTGGTCTGCCTTTTTTAATTAAATCCAACTTACTAAAGTTGTGAAATTGTTGCATCGACATGTTTCTGACTGTGTTGTAGGTTCTAAGCACCTTGTGGTTTCACGCCGTTATGGCTGGAAGCCTCGCGCAGATGACATATGATGACACATATGATATGACACAGGTGACACGTCATCCAGGGTAGGCTTGCCTACCCTGGCTACTGTAAAACACGCAAACCAGGCAATACACATGCGCGGATTCTGAAGTCTCCTGAATGAATGAATCCTCAGCAGGGTCGGCAGAAGAGCTCTTGCCTACCCTACCA
Source organism: Conger conger (assembly GCF_963514075.1). Lineage (NCBI taxonomy): Eukaryota > Metazoa > Chordata > Actinopteri > Anguilliformes > Congridae > Conger > Conger conger. The sequence goes on from NC_083761.1 coordinate 56,136,750, forward strand.
TTGAAAGTAATGAGAAACGGAGTGCTGCAGCATATCCTGTACAGCCTAGCGCCTCACAACATATTTTAACGCCGTTTTAGACATTTTGGGAATTTTGAGCAAAAAGAACAGGACCAATAAAACATGAAATATTAGAAAAACTATTTACATTTACATGTAAAACATTTATTTTTATTTTTGTTTTGTTTAGTAATTTTGATTGGATTATCACAGGGTAGGCACTGCCTACCCTGCCTACCCTGACCGCACGTCCATGGTATACAGTGTTGGGGAGTCGTTTAACATGTACGGTTGTAAAACTAGTAGATTAATTTGCAGCAGTTTGGTGGTAATTCAACTACATTCAAATTAGTGCAGCGGTTGTAATAGTTAATTTGTTTTTCTTCTCGTTTTGAGGTGTACTTAACTACAGGAACTAGGCCTAAAATATTTTTATCCAAAACAATTGACCAAATACTGCCTCTCTCTTGTTTCCCTCTAATCCTGAATGATGGGAAGCACTCTACTCCACTATAGTTGCCAGCGGTCAACTGCCAAACGTCACACTTTGCTGGTTCTCCCCACTGAGCAGCATAGCGGTTCTCCCCATGTACAAACATAAGGTATTGATCACATGTGCAGTGTAGTACCTGAGCAATTGTAGTTTTTGCAAGCTCTCTCGAGTAGCTTTGCTGTTTGCTGTTTGACTACTTCCAGTGTGAAGTAATTAGTAGTTTGTACAACTATGCTTTCAGAGTAGTTTTCCCATCTCTGTCAACATGGAACTGAAATTAAAGTTTCATAATACGTTGGCCAATAAATAATTAAATAAATAAAGTGTGTGCAACTCTCCAAGCTCAGGATTACTTACCCCTGGATAATTTACCCTCAGGAAATAATTAAGTTGCTCAAACTTAATAGAGTTATTTTTCCCTTTATGAGCACTGCCTTATACTATTACTCATTTGTCTGTAAGCTTGAATGTAAAAACTTACAGTAAGTATGGAAGTTGCTGTTATAAATATAAAATTAGACTTATAAGAGTGTAATGTGCAGTAAAGAGAATGGATCTGGACATTTTCTCGAGTGTTTATTAGGTATTTATTAGACTTATGTTTTAGACGTATGGGTCTTCTGCTACTGTAGCCCATCCAGTCAAGGTTTGATACGTTGTGTGTTCAGAGATACTCTTCTGCATACCATTTTTGTAACACATGGTCATTTGAGTTACTGTCACCTTCCTGTCAGTTTGAACCTGCCCATTCTCCTGTGACCTCTTTCATTAACAAGCTGTTTTCACCCACAGAACTGCTACTCACTGGAGGTTTTTTTGTTTTTCACACATCCTCTGTTAACTCTGTGACTGCTGTGTGTAAAAAATCTTAGGAGATCAGCAGATTCTGAGATCACCCCTTCTGGCACCAAGAATCATTCCATGATCAAAGTCACTTAGATCACATTTCTTCCCCTTTCTGATGTTTAATATGAACAACAACTGAAGCTCTTGACCATGTCTGCATGTTTTTTTTTATTTTGAGTTGCTGCCACATGATCAAATGAGCTGATGAGATATTTCCATTAATGAGCTGGTGTACAGGTATACTTAATAAAGTAGTCTGAGTGTATATTATGTACTTTTACCATTGTTGTACAAGAGTTGTACATATAATTATTGATATGGGAAATATGAATAATTTAGAACATTAGGCATCTTACATTTCTAAAATAAAATAAGTACACAAAATACCAAAAGAAACAGTGGTTCACTGGCAGACACTGTAAATAAATGTATTACAACTAAAGTCTTGCACTGTACCTCAGGGTTCCTTTCTCGACACCCAAGGTCCAAAACAGGCATGCTGTTATTGAATATTAGTGTAATAGTGTTACTTCCTCTAGTGAGGGCTTTAGAGCATTAGCACTGATAGAGCCGTCTGTACGGCTCTTCTGCCACAGTTATGCCACTGTGGTGCACAGCATCAGTGTAACATTTATTGCTTGGCAAACCAGACACAGATGTACTTGTTTTCTCTGGTTCTTTTCTCAAGGACAATTGACTGAGCATTGCCTGCTAAAGGATACAGATGCTAGATATAGTGAAAAGTCAGCCAATGCATGCCAGCCGGTGCATTGGTCAAGCTGTGTTAAATACTAACCCTTGCCAAGAATAACATCTAGTCCATAGGAGCTGATGGCTAGGCAATTAAAAAATCACATCCCTCTACTCATTAGTGTGTCACCACACTTCTGTGATTGCTGTGTGCTCCTGCCTAGTACAGTACATGCATTACATGTCTGCACACAAATCCCTGCCTGTTGTGACTAACCTCCAAAAACACACAACCTGGAATCCTATAAGCACCTTCAAACAGGACCATGAAAATTAATCAGTTTCCCATAAAGGGGCAATAGGTGGAATCTCTGGAATAACCTATACAAAAGCTCTGCTGCATGATTAGCCTGCCCGTCAGTCTACGGCCCATCCCCGCCGCTCTTAAACTGCATTGAGATTAAATTATCGGCTGTCACAAGGCTATTACCTTCCTGGTCCTCTGGGTACAGCTTAAGCAGCTGACTATTTGATAGTGTTGACTTGTTTCTTCACTTGTACGTGTGAATGTAGACAGAGGTGCGGCATGCAGGACAAGTACACAATGATTTCGGGGGGGCCTCTGCGATTAAGACTCGCGCGCACTAGTGAGTAAAGAGTTGGTGTTATTTCAAAGTGGACCGAAAACGCGAAATGAAAATGTGGAATGATATTTCTCTCTCCTCCAGATGCAGCGCTCTTTATGATCCTCTTGATGGATCTTCGGCCAGATTTCAGCCCTGTAGACAGAGTGTTTATCACTTTTTCTCATCAGTGATTCAGAATATAAATGTATAAACCTGGAAGGGGTATGCATTTGGCTGAGTCCTGGGGGATAAACACGAGATCTGATATCTCTGTAATTTGTAAATGCGAATGCTTCTTAGCAGACGGTACAATGCTGATTGTTGGGAGTTACACACAGAGCTCAAAAGTGTTGCATTTTGGCATGAAGGCGTGGTAGTCACACTTCTGTCTGGCAAAGCATGTCTACTGGCAACATGAGCAACTGCAGGATTTTACTGTATGAAACTAATTCAGAAGAGATCATCAGGTCTCATCTTACAAAATAAGCTGGCAAGGTTGTTCCACATTTACAAGGGTTTATCACATATTATGTATTGTACCTGTTTGCTAAAAAGAAAACAAATAGGCATGTGATTCTAAGCATTATAAAAACTGTCAGAATCACTCAAAGGTCATAGCAATCTCTTTTCCAAAGCTGTATTGCTTACGCAATATGTATGCAAATATGACATGGTATGGAACAGCTCATTTCACATGAAAATCTATTACCTGTATTATAATCCCATACAGTATGTGATATTATGGCCATGCATCTTACTGCTCTATATGCAGTATTAAATTTACCTCTTTTTCATGCTGACCGAAGCCTTTTCTCGCCTGGTCGGTTCTGCATGGCTCTTGTTTCATTGCCCCTAATATCTTTAGGTCTAATATCTGGCTGTTTTTATTACTCCAGTGTTACGGTACATGCTAAAAGTGCGGCCGCCGCTGGCCATTTTGGAGAAGTTTTCCGACTTGCGCATGCACGTCACCGTGCAGAGTAAGGAGAGGACACAGCCCTGAGTTACGACTCGCAGCGGCGGGTTTACAGTAATTGGACCGAAGTGAGGACCATACATTTCAGTTTCCACAACGCTGCACACCCCCCAGGACAGAGCTGAGGTTGTTCTCACAGTCTGGGCCCACGTGTTGGACTCCACGGCATGAAAATGAAAAAAAACTTACCAGAGAACAATCTGATTTAGGAGACGTATAAGTAGCTGGGATGTATATCATAGAGGGAAGAGTCTGACAAAGTCTGAGGTGCCAAATCACACAATGGAGTAACACATTCTGACCGCTCAGGAAGAGGAAACTTTTAAAAGTCTTTTAAAAGGCTGTCCTATAACATAAACTATTTCATTAATTCACTGCCACTCCTGACACTGTGACCCTCCATAGCTGGCTTTGTTTTTCTCTCTTCACTAGCTCGTGTGGCAGCTTAACCCTCCGTTTAGATTTTATGACCGCTTTTATTTTTGGGGTCTAATTGAGCCCAACAGTTTAAATAGACGCACAATTATTGTAATATAAATATTTTGAAACTTTGGTTGTCACCTTCTTATTGCGACTAGTGACTTGCCTTTTATCTATGAATATCTGTGAGAAACATCTCATTTTAGAGTTACTTTGCAGTAAGTGAAAGTTTGGCACCTGTATGGGAAAGTGCCACATCTGAGATAAAAATAAAAATTGTATATTGTTGTATATTTTCTTACATTTTATACAGTTACCTATAGGGTCAAAAGAACTCCACACAACACATTTGTATGCAAAGTTGGTACAGGACATAGCATGTTTATCATTTAATCCTACCAAATAAGACAATTAGAAAAATCATCCATATCAATATGGAACAAGGTTAACTGATTTTTAGTCAAACACTAAATGTAGGGTTAAAAGTATAACTGAGGTGCTCCAGTTGTGCTGATGCAAGCCACTCACGAAGAGCTGATGTCCATTCAGTAACATTTCTGAGGGGCTGGGAACAGATTAATTTAGTTCATTCATCATAAATAGGTTATCTTAACCACAGAGAAAAAAATACTTCACAACTTGACATTTGCAACTGTGAAAGAAGAATTGTGCACCTTTTGTAATTTAACCTTGTGGTGATATTTTTAGACTCTTTCTCTTTTGAACACAGGGTTAATATGCTTGCGAATATTTAATTGGCTCCTAGCCAGCCACTCAATTTATTGATCAGTCACTCACTTTAGAGTTTGGCCTTGAAGCCAAGTTGGCCACAAACATGCTTCCTTGAACCTAATTACAAACTTATTTCATTTTTATTGCTGGAATCCTGAAGCTACCATTTACTTATCTTTTCATTTTTTGAAATTCAGGAGTATACGGCATGTGGAAGAAGAAAATCTGGGACAAAACTAAATCTACAGTTTTTGATATTCCTTTATTATTTACAGCAACATAGTATACCCCTCTTCTTCACTCTTAAATAATGAAATTGTTTTGTGGAGAGGGTAATTCCCTCAGATAACCCCAAGTTAATGAATTTCAATGAGCTCGGCAGTACTGCTGCTATCTGAAGCCCTATACCCTCGGTAATGCATTGACAGGCACCTGCCACTAAGTGTCATATTGTTTGCTGGAAATGCTTGCATTTGTGGTCTTGCATCTTATCTTCTTTAAAATATATAAACTGTTGTTAGCTAGTTCATATTTTGAGAGGCGGTATTTTTGTTAATCTCTAGTGCTTGACTGTGAAATATTTTTACTGAAGCCAATGGACGGGAACCATAGTTCCATTTTACTATCAACCGCAAATAGTTTAAGTTAATAGTTTAGGTTAATATACTGTCGGTATCTGTACACGTGCCTTTTACACAGTCATGCGTGACTGTGTAATTCTGAGACTCAGCATCTTGGTGTGATATCTATATCGGACCGGCATTGACCGGCCTGTTCATCCACAGTGGACCCCTGGGGCATATGAAGCACACTTCCTCCCCCTACCCTAACCCCAGGGGTGCCCAGTCCTGTGCGATGGAGGGCCGAGAGCATGCAGGTTTTCAGTGCAACCTATCACTGATTTAACTAATTAACACCTTCAACCAGAGAGGAGGGAACTAATTAGTGAAATAGCTGGTGTTGTGATTGGTTGGAATGAAAACCTGCATACTCTCAGCCCTCCATGGCACGTGATTGGACACTCCTGTCTCACACCATCACAAAGCCCCGCACTTTACAGTGGGGATCTATTGTCCAGTCAGTTTTCACTCCAAACGTAACAAAGTTCATCGCATTTGACAGCTGTTGCTTGCTGAGCTGCTAATAAGTAGAATCAGGTATGTCAAATTAGGGTTTAAAATGAAAACCTTCCATGAGCACTTAAAATGAGCACTTGTGTGTCACAATAAAGGCTATGTGGCCTTTTGCTGGACCTATTTTAATGCCATTATTGATCCCAGCAGTGAATCAGTTTGAGCATGCACCATTATTAGAGGAAAACAAACAGAACCCTGCTGAAAAAAAACAGCTCAAGCTCAGTTCAGACCAGCTCCCAGCTCAACATGGTTTAGCTGGTTGACCAGTTCACACCAGCTCCCAGCTCAACATGGTTTAGCTGGTTGACCAGTTCACACCAGCTCCCAGCTCAACATGGTTTAGCTGGTTGACCAGTTCAGACCAGCTCCCAGCTCAACATGGTTTAGCTGGTTGACCAGTTCACACCAGCTCCCAGCTTGACATGGTTCAGCTGGTTGACCAGTTCACACCAGCTCCCAGCTCAACATGGTTTAGCTGGTTGACCAGTTTAGACCAGCTCCCAGCTCAACATGGTTTAGCTGGTTGACCAGTTCACACCAGCTCCCAGCTCAACATGGTTTAGCTGGTTGACCAGTTCACACCAGCTCCCAGCTCGACATGGTTTAGCTGGTTGACCAGTTCAGACCAGCTCCCAGTGACCAGCTCAAGCTATCCTTTGAAACAGCTGGTAGCTGATTAATCAGCTACCAGCTCAGACAAGCTTCCAGCACCAGCTAGACCAGTTTAAGATGGGCTCAAATTTTTTATCTGGTCAAGCTGGCATAGCTGGATTTTACAGTAGGGAACTGGCCATCCCCTATTGTTCCTCTATTGAACTGGCAGTGCTTAATCATTGGCTCTTTGCTGCAGCCTCCTCTATCAGTTTGGAGAATTATGGACAACCAAGCCGCTTCTCTGAACCTGTGCAGTCACTGCTGCTTTTTACACACTGCAGTCCTGCAGCTGTAATGTGCAGCCATTGTACCAATGGCCGTATATCTTGCACAGCTGAATGCTGGAGTATGATCACTATTGTAAAAAAGCCCTGCTGTCTGACTGTAACACCTACCTCCCTGGTCAATAGAACGGCTAACTGAATCTGTGCCCTACAGGGCAACTGGCCACAGGGCTGGCATGGTTAGGATTCAATTCAGCCATCACATCACTGAAAACCAGTGCCTTATCTGAACCTGACAGCCCCAAGAATTTCTCTTTAGTGACAGCCCTTTAAAGGAACGATCTCTGCCTCATTTCATAGTTACCATGGAGACAGCAGTTATATAAACTGAACAATTTAGAACTACAAATGTATTTATTAATGCTTTTAGTTGATGTGATAGTATGTGACAGCTTGCATTTGGATTTACTTTTGTATTTTTTTTTTCATGAAATCTCAATCCTCCTATACTCCTTCTGTGCAGATAATTTTGAAAGTAACTTTGATGTTGTCTGCGCATGGATGAAACAGAGATTTTCTTTTTCATTTTGGGTATTATTCAAGTTGCGGTGACAAGTATGTTTAGTGCAAACATTCCTACTCCACGTTGTCTCCCACACAACTATATGCTGTCAAATACGCATGATTTATTACGTTATTTGCTTTAGGACATATTCACTGCATCTTTCTACAATGTTGAATACTTACATTTAATGTGCTGTATGAAGGTTCACAGAGAGGTCACAATTCCACAGGCTTATTATAGAAATTATAGAACAGGACTCTTTTGTCCCACATGCTGTGTTTAAATGTGTTACTCGCTCTGTCCTGGGTTTTCACAGTGCTTGATTGTGAAGGAGACTCATGAATGGGTGTATACAGTCAGTGAGCACTTTATTAGATAGACTTGCACACCGGTTTTTTAATGCAAATATTTAATCAGCTAATCGTGTGGAAGCAACTAAACACATAAAAGCCTTCAGACGTGGTCAAGAGGTTCAGCTGTTTTTCAAATCAAATGTGAGAATGGGGAAGAAATGTGATGAAAGTAACTTTGACCGTTGAATGATTGTTGGTGCCAGACAGGGTGGATTGAGCATCTCAGAAACTGCTGATCTCCTGGGATTTTCATGCACAACAGTCTCTAGAGTTTGCAGAGAATGGTGTGAAAAACAGAAAACATCCAGTGAGCAGCAGTTCTGTGGGCAGAAACACGTTGTTAATGAGAGAGGTCAGAGCAGAAGGGCCAGACTGGTCGAAGCTGACAGACAGGTCACAGTAACACAAATAACCACACATTACAACAGTGGGATACAAAAGAGCATCTCTGAATGCACAATATGTCAAACCTCTGAAATGAATAGGCTACAGCAGCAGAAGACGCAAGTCTAAAAAATAAGTCTAGTAAATACCTAATAAAGTGCTCACTGAGCATATATTTGATAAAACAACGAGACATGATGTAAACTTAGTCTATTGAAGTGTTGTTTTTATGGGGCTGTTTTCATTCACGTACAGGGGCCTATATGATGTTTCCATGAGATTACCAGCTTTTCCTAACAATGGCAAAAAAATTGTCAGTGCCAGTTTATAAGCTGTTGATCCCTATATTTTCATATCACAGAAATGTCCACAGTTTGTTGGTGGCAATTTTCCTATATGGTATTTTATGCATGTTGAATCATTTCAGGACAAAACATCCACTAGAAAAGCAGGAAAAAAAACTTTTTCAGTAATACAGAACAGATGTAAAGATAGACCCAAAGGTTTATATCCCTTGTTGTGTGGACAATATGTTTTCGTCTTCAAGCACAATAATGATGTCTGTGATGACCTGATTATAAGGATGAACAGGTATGTCAGGTGGAAACACAAGGACCAATAGTCATAGGCTGGCAGAATCTACAGTTTATAAAGAAAGTATATATTGTACTTCATGTGGGGCCACCAAGTTAAGGGAATTAATCAAGCTGTGTCTAAACATTTATATAAAAACTATATAAATTTACTATGGTAAAGGTTACCATGAAGCAATCCAGAAATGTTCTCAGTAGTATATTCCCATGTAAGCAATCAAGTTCCCATGTACCATGATTCTGGCAAAAACATTAGTCTGAAAGTTAATACAGAAACTTAATCCCTAAAAGATCTGTGGGCACTGGGTAGCCATAAACAATCTTATAAACAAAAACAAAGAGCTGCCACATGACTCATCCACCTTGAGAGGATACACTTTATTGCACAAAATGTTGCTATTCCAATTTATGTCACATATTATTTCAGTGTAGATTGCATTCTATGAATATTAAATGAACATTGGAGAAAGAAGCAATGTCACAATCACTGAAAGGAGGAGAGTTATGTACCTCAGAGAACAGGCTCATCCAGAATATTAACTGAGAATCAGGAAGGAATAACATTTTAGCCACATTATTGAAAACAATTCTGTGAAAATATTACTTGAATCATCCCTGAATCCATTTTTTGGGTAATTTACAATGTGTGACATGCAATCTTGCTGTTTCAGAATTTTAATTCCTTTTATTGTATGACACGGAGATCAGTCAATAGTGGAGGAAATGATTCAGCCATATCCCCAATGTGGCGATACCTTGCATATCCTGAAAGACAACCTATTAATATAACATTTCCTGTGCATTAGAGACAAATAACTTATATATAGCGCCCAAATTAATGTATTCTACCAAGGAGCTGGTCAACAAAGACCATCTGTGTGTGTGACAGAAAAATAAATATATATGATTCCTCAAATTTGTAGAAATGTTTTTTGTTTTTGTTTTGATTAGTCCCACACATCCTTGCATATGTAAACTGATTCATTCATTCAGGACAATATTGTGCTATTTTCAGAACCTTGCATATGATAATGGATCTGCTGGCTCAGTGCTAGCGGTGGGTGGGGGATACATAAATAGAGTGTAGTATAGATAAATAACATTTGTGTCATCATATTTTAATGGGAGAAAGTAGGTTCCATTTATAGCCCAATTTGTGTTTCTGCCATGGGCATAACTTCAGTTTGAATACAGGGGGCTTGCAATGCATTGACCCTGAGAACTGCAACACTGTCGGGTTTTTTGAAAAGTATTAGAAATGCTCATATTGCTTTCCCAAAATAAAACCTGTGTCCATTTTTATTTCTTTGAAGCTTGTTTTGGTACAATGTTGTATATTGCAAGGTTTGAATCTTTGATGATTGCGTGTTGTCGCTGATGTTAGCATAATAGGGAAGGAGTTCTAGGCATCACCACTGTTCAGTAAAAATGTAGAAATTGCAGAAATGGGCAAAAATGGGAAAAGTCACGGAATCTGTGGCACCTGCACACCATTACAAACACTGATTATTTTTCATTATGCTATATTATTTGGGGGGGGGTTACTTGGCCTGTTTTGTAATATTGGGAAGGCTGTAACCCCCACACACACTCACAGACACACACACCACCATGTTTTCTGGGACAAAAATATGGTGCACTGAGCACTGTTTACCAACATCCAGGAAATAAGCCTCAGTCAGGGATGATGGCCTGCAGCACATATGATGCACAAAATCACCCCTGCATAACTCAATATGATTATTAAAGCTGCATTGATTTTCTCCCAAGAAGAAGAAATTCTCCAAGTAAGGCTAAAGCAGGTCATGACAAGGGCGTACTGAGGCCAGGTTAACGAAGAATTACGTACTTCCTAAACCAGACTGTAGGCCTGCAGGACTTCTGAAAAATGTGTCATGGCTCACATTAAAAATGTAACCTGTCTGGCCCTCTTACAAAATGAGAACAGATTCATGATAATGCAGGTACTAACTCTAATATACATGCCATAAAGCTAGAGGCGACGCAACAGGATAGGCAAAGCAGGCAATTGGCTGGAGCCCAGGGCTTTGAAGGGTTCCCCGAAGGCTGATCACATTAGTCCTACAGCAATGACAATCAAAAAATGTAAACGTGCGATGGGCAGGCAGTGGAAACCCCCCTAGACAGGGAGCTTTGAGGGATGACAATCTAAAAAAGGTGAAAACTCTTGAAATGGGCGGTGTAGTGTGTAGCCCACTCCGGAAAGATAGCACAGCCTGATAGCATAGCGTCAATCGGTCAATGGTGGGTAAAGCTAATGGGACCTATCAGCTTGATGAAGGTAGCTAATTGTAAAGAAAAACCCATTGAGGATTGTATTACATTTCATGGAGGAAATTAGCTTCGCGATGGGTAGGATCATTACACCAGGGCATGTTTCTAGACTTGGTTGAGCAGTTCGTTCTTTTTGGGGGGGGTGGGGGGGGGGTTTGGCCAGTTAGCCAATCACTTACCGATAACACACAAAGTTACACGTTAGAGACAATTCTAAATTAGTTGCTTGACTGCATGTTCTCCGTTTATGGAAAATAACTGACTGATGAAATATCGAAGGCAACATTTGTGGCTATGCAAACTGAGATGACAGACGTGGCATGTGTTAACCAGTGTGTAATTGTGCTTGTGTAGGCTACAATACTGACAGTTCTGTTACGGAGGTTTCATAGTTTTATTGCTCTAACAGAGTAGGGGCCTATATTGTAGTCTGGTAGCTCAACTGGTAGCACATGACACTAACACTTCCAAGGTTATGAATTCAATTCCCACTGGTGCCAGCCATCCTGAAGAGAACGTTACGCTGTATAATAAATAGAGAAACCACAAGTACATGGTGCAAGCATCACTATTTTGGGTTTCAACTGAAAAGAATGAGTGACTTACCAATAGCACTGAAGTACTTATGTGGTGCATTGTGTTTCTTTCTAAAGTCAGGACAGGAATAACAAGTCAGATTTTCCTCTCAAAGCAATACATCCCAATCCTGCAGTTCACAAATTGGTGCAGAGTTTGAGAAATCACCTCCTTATACTGTTAGACTGAATCCAATTACTGTATAACTGGTACAGTAGTCCTCTGCTGGGCAAAATTTAATTTTGCTTCAATGCAGAGCTCATTACTTGTGTGCCACTGCCAGTGACATCATCAATAAAGACCTCCCATAATAAACTGCACCATGCTTCTACAATATTGAATAACAGATCAACTCACCTCAAGCACTAATCAGCACATGGCCTTCCAACCATCAATCAACCTCTGCTGTAGAACTCTTCGGTTCATATTTACCCAGGGAACTCATCACGGCAAGGAGGCCAATCTGCTGGAATCTCATCATATGTCATGTTCACACAGGGCATTGGGATTTCCAAGTTGCAGTGCAAATACATCTGCAGGAGTGAAGCGTGCAATACAGCGGTATACATGGCAGTTATCAATATCACATGCTTCCAGTTGATGTCGCCAAGGAATGGCACTGTTATTAATGTAGGATTTGTTTGCCCTCCAGTGACAACAGTAGCAGGCCTTAAATTTGGCCTGATGAGGTTGTGTTTGAAGACTCATCGGTGATGTCATTTGTGGTACATTTCTAGATTGCCATGGACATGCTATTTCCAGAATGTTCCATACATAGCTTTCTGTTAAAGAAAACATCTCTGTCTAGCAAAAAAATGTGCCCAATTGCCCAGCCCATATACAGTACATGCATACCTCTGAGCACTTACAGTGGCTTAAAGTGTTCAGACCCCTATACTGCGCACTTCATTGTGTTGTAGATTTAATTTTAAATGGATAAAATTGTCATTTGTGGCCATAAATCTACACTCAGTAACCCACAATGACACATGCATTTTGGCAGTTTATCCTATTCTTTCTTGCCAGATCCTCTCAAGCTCTGTCAGATTGGATGGGGAGTGTCTTTGCACCATTCCTTATAAGACATGACAAACATCAGTTACTCTTTTGGCTGATGGGGACACAGGATTCCTGCAGTGCATAGGCCATATGCCAACGTGTAATGTACTAGTGCAGGGTGGGACTCTGCTTCCAATGAGTGAAATATATCATTACCCCATGTTTTAACATCGTACTTCAACAGGGTGTATTGTGTTCAATCTCCACTGAGAAAGCAAGAGTAAGTTGCACTAATGGTGTAATAGCAAGAACCACACTTTCTCATAAGCAATATGTGTTTCTGTACTTGATACGAAACTTCTGTTCTTATTAGTTAATTTGGCCAATCATGTATGTGATTTTAGCTTTATGTATTATCTATTATCAATTACCGTTGGGGTGAATACTCGATTCCCATTGGATAGTAGGTGTTGATGAAATCTGTTCAACATTTCTCAGGCAGTGCAGGTCAAGTTTAATCACCATTCTAAAGTTATACGCTGCAACAAGAGACCCAAACCTTGAAATACCTGATCTTTTAAATTTTCGACATTATATTTTCAGTATTTGTTGTTTGTTGTTTCTTACACTGTATTTCTTATGCAGGTGTATTCCAATTATCTTTCTGGAGGGATTATTCCCCCAATTAGAACCCAAATGGCTAAGATTACTGTCTAAAAATCATACAATTATTAGGCTAAATTGTGATAAGTTACTGCTTGTTTGGAAATCTTAATTTGCACTCAGTCTCCAAAAATGAATAAAAATGCACAAAATTATTTGATTACTAAATGTAGTTTCATATATTCATGATGCTATTGATATTCATTCTGGTCTCGCATGCGATGTTATCCGCACAGAGTCTATGCAATGGATGGCATTTGTTTTCTGGTGTGTGGTAGCCTGGTTCAATGGGTCACACATAATTGTTGTGCTTGATGTACATGCAGATTTCTGTTTAGTTTCAAGTCAGTATGATAATCCACTGATCCTCCGCTCTTCTCCTCCTTTGCAGGGTTTACTCTGGAGTCATAAATGAAAGACAAACCAAGGGACAAGAGACAAGAGATCAAAACTGGTCAGAAATGTGGGCCGCAGGAGAAATAAGCACAAGTCAATCTGGAGTGGTGATATACTGAGTCCCTGAGACCAATCAGCAACTCATGCCAGTCAACAGTCACATGTGCAAATAAGTCTAAATGCACAGGCTGTGTTCCGTTGCCTTGTATAACACTGTCTGGTAGAGGCAGTACAAAATCATACAACTACTGTCCTATTCACTCCATTGGTGGTGAAGTATGGACTTTTTTGCCTAAATTGGAAAACGTTCAAAGAAGCCTATGAGATTCCTCATTTGTGTCTCATACAAAACTTATCCTGTCTTGTTAATGTTATCGCCACTGGGTAACTATCTGTAAAAATCATGAATTCACAAGAACTACAGATAGCTTCCCATGGACACCTTGTGATGAGTGCCTTTTTTTGGTGGGTGGCATTCCTCTCTTTGACGCAGACAGGTGGGGTGAGAGGGGACTGTTGGCTCATTGAAGGGGAAAAGGGTTTTGTTTGGCTGGCAATTTGCAGTCAAAACCAGCCACCTTACGAGGCTATCCCCCAACACATTAACAGCACCATTGTGGACCTGCGTCTAAATGAGAACAAGATAAAAAGCATCCATTACTCTGCCCTTAGCCGCTTTGGCAACCTGACTTATCTGAACCTGACCAAGAATGAGATCAACTACATAGAGGATGGGGCCTTTTCTGCCCAGTTTAACCTTCAGATCCTTCAAATGGGCTTCAACAAGTTGCGAAACCTGACAGAGGGCATCCTCAGGGGTTTAGGCAAACTTCAGTACCTCTACCTCCAGGCAAACCTGATTGAGACAGTGACACCCAATGCCTTTTGGGAATGCCCCAACATTGAAAACATAGACCTCTCTATGAATCGCATCCAGCAGTTAGACGGGGCAATTTTCACTGGTTTGAATAAGCTGACCACTTGTGAGTTATATACCAACCCTTTCAACTGTTCCTGCGAGCTTTTGGGATTCCTCAAGTGGCTTGCGATTTTCCCCAATAGAACAACTACTGAGCGTATGGTATGCGACTCCCCTCCTAGCTACTCTGGATACAGCCTTCTCAGCCAGAACCCAAGCATGCCCACGTATCGCAATGCCCTGCACATGCTGTCCACTTTGTGCACAGAGGACTACGTGACCTCGTACATCCCTGGAATTCCCGACACCACCACGCTCCCACCAGACTCGACCCCCTGTGGAGTTGAGGACTGCCCCTCAGGAACAGGGCCTTATGACATCATCAACATCAGCCCACCCTACATTGACCTCGATGTGAAGCCTATTATGAGACTGAAGCAGGTGACACACACCAGTGCACTCATAATGGTTCATATCCCTAATCCTTTCAAGAAGATGTACATCCTGGTTCTCTACAACAACAGCTTCTTCACCACCATACAAACTCTCAAGAAGGAAAAGGAAGAGATAGAACTGAAAAATCTGAAAGCGCACACAGAGTATACCTACTGCGTTGCCTCTATACGCAATTCTCTGCAGTACAACCACACCTGTCTGACCATCTCAACAGGCCCAAAAAATGGAAAGGAGACAGTGGAAAACAACTCCACAGCCACTCACTACATCATGACCATCCTGGGGTGTCTTTTTGGCATGGTAATAGTTTTAGGGGTAGTCTACTACTGCTTACGGAAAAAACGGCAACAAGATGAAAAACATAAAAAAGCAGGCAACATCAAGAAAAATATCATTGAACTCAAGTATGGACCAGAAATAGAAGGAGGAACTATCTCACAGTTGACACAAAAGCAGATGATGGGTGGAGAGAACATGCCCCGGATGCCCTACTTACCTTCCAGTGGCGAAATGGAACAATACAAACTCCAGGATATCAGTGAAACCCCTAAAACAGCCAAAGGGAATTACATTGAGGTCCGCACCGGGGAGCAACCCGATCGCAGGGAATGCGATATGTCCATACCTGGTAACAACCAAGGTTCAGTGGCTGAAATCTCAACTATTGCCAAGGAGGTAGACAAAGTGAATCAGATCATCAACAACTGCATTGACGCCCTGAAATCGGAGTCCACCTCCTTCCAAGGTGTGAAATCTGGAGCGGTGTCCACGGCAGAACCCCAGCTTGTGCTGATATCAGAGCAGCCACAGAGCAAGTCCGGTTTCCTGTCCCCGGTCTACAAAGAAAGCTACCACCACCCTTTACAGAGGCACCACAGTATGGAAGCCACGCCCAAGCGCTCCAGCACCTCCTCCAGTGGTTCCGTACGGAGTCCCAGGTCCTTCCGCTCGGAAGGAGCCTACAAGTCTGAGGCCAAGTACATCGAGAAAACGTCACCGACGGCTGACACCATCCTGACCGTCACGCCGACGGCTGCCATTTTACGCGCAGAGGCGGAGAAAATCCGGCAGTACAGCGAGCATCGGCACTCCTACCCCGGCTCCCATCAAGTCGAGCAGATGGAGGGTCCCGGAAGCCGGAAACCCTCCATTTTGGAGCCTCTCACGCGGCCTCGTCCCAGAGATCTCACCTACTCCCAGCTTTCACCCCAGTATCACAACCTCAGCTATTCTTCCAGTCCCGAGTACTCCTGCAAACCAGCCCACAGCATCTGGGAGCGTTTCAAGCTCCACCGCAAACGACACAAAGAGGAGGAATACATGGCAGCGGGACATGCGCTTCGTAAAAAAGTGCAATTTGCCAAGGATGAGGACTTGCATGACATTCTAGACTATTGGAAAGGTGTATCGGCTCAACAGAAATCTTGATTTTACCCAGACTACTGCTTCTAAGTATGGACCAAAATGATACAGTTCAAAACATTTAAAACTACAAGAAAGGAATAGATTTACAAGGAGAAATATTTAGATCATTGTGAAACTCCTCCGCAGCTATTTTTATTCAGACTATATTTCTGGACAAAATGGAGAAAGAACCGTGAACAATGAACCAAATGAAAGAGAATGATTTCAACTGAGAAAAGTCAGCTGTATTAAATTGTCCTCATTTTTTTCTAGAAAAAAGCAAAAAGCAAAAAAAGTATTGGAATATAATTATTTGGGTATTGCATGGCCGTGTCCTGTGACTGTGGATTAACTGTCTGTGTACTTTGAGCGAAAAACCGACAAAAACATGTCCGCTGAACACTGTATACAAGACTTTGTATATGGTTTCCCTTGCCAGAGAACTGCACTCCCATGCACACATTTTCTCACTCTGCATTGTAAAGTAACTATTTATCAATGCATTCTACAGTACATAGAAAAAGAACTATGTATATATAAAAATTCTATATTTGCAATGTTTGCTGTATAAAAAGAAACAATTACCTGTTTGTATCAGGTTTTAACCATGAATTTTAGAGACAGCTTCATTATTTTTTTCAGTCTCAAATGAATGTCTCCTGTCCTGATGGATAAACTCTGCACTGTTTGTTGAAATGGTACACTCTTCTGAACATGCCCTCTCCTTCCTTTTTTTTCTATTGCGTATATTTTGCAGAAGTCACAAATCAAACTGCACAATATTAACAGCTGAGATTCATCGTTCCTCAAATAATTATATTCAACCAAAGTGCTGTGGTAGCAAGTCATTACATGCTCTGCTGATGTTTCAGCCACTAAATTGATCTACAGACCTGAGAATGAATGTATTCTTTACGTAATAAAAGTGTATGGCAGCCCCAATGCGGCAGCTTTTGTTATTCGCAAATATTGACCTCCCTTGATCTGTGGAACCCAATACTGGGGTTTTGCATTATTATTCTGTACTCAAATATTTTGCTTTCTGACATGTTGCATGGGAAATCACCTAAATAATAGAGCAGGCTTTCTTTCACCTATAGAAAAAGTTTCTAATAGGTATATACTGTATATTAATATAGTAAGAGGGTTTAAGTGCAGTAGCTGCATCTTAATCTTTCTTGGCAGGAGACTTGGTAATAGCCTTCATGCTTTTGAAACAGCACAGAGAAAGCCAACAGAAAGAGTGGGTGACCAGACTAAAACATTGATTCATAATTTCCACCGTAACAATCCATTTCAGCATCATCCAACTACCAAGAGAAATGAGCAGTTGATACTCTGTTACTATGAGGTGTTATTACAACATTGGATTGTCACAGCACTTTTGTCAATGCTCGCCTTCACTGAGTGAACAAGCATGACTAAGCAACCCAGTTGAAGAGCTAAAAAGTGTTTAATTTATTCAGCATTAATGCTATTCACACTCAATTGTTACCATTGAGACAAACTGTTACTACTGCTTTATGTATTACCTGATTATATATTTTGAGTGAATACTAGAGGTAATTGGATAGTCCAATGTCTTATTTCAACAGCCTTAAAAATTCTGGGATTCCTGGATTTTGATTTCTTTCAACAGCAAGAGGATTTGGACATTTTTCCTCATCAGTTGTTACTTTTTTAAATGCAATTCTTTAGATTTAATGAGCTGTGTGTTTTAATTACAGATATATTAACAAGTAACCTACATGTTTTTTCGTACTGCATATTGTAGCACTCCTGTGTCAACGTGAAGTCAGAAAGCAGAAAAGATGGAAAACAGTACCTCTGGAAAATAATGTTTAACCATGTAATGCAGTTGTAAAAGGGCAACTGAAAAACTTGCTTATTGATGGATTTAAAAGGGCGTTGTGATCCATCAGAAGTGAACAAGAGCACAATAAAGTGTTTTTTTTCTTTCTTAATGAAATGCTATTTACGCTAATGAAATGTTACTTTAGACCGATGCTGTGTAATACAAAGGAATATTTTCAACCTCATCAGAGGTTTTCACCCATGAAAAGCACTTCTGCATTGTGTTCACGCATCACCTTCTATTTCCACATAATCCACATCATTTTATTTTATTGCAACCAATCTGAACAGTCACGTAAATTGCAGAATTTTGTATTGTATGTATATGTACTTATAATTTCTGACAGTTAGCAGTTTGTAAATACAGAGCATGTGTGCTGTACGTGCTGTAAATATGTGTTATTATAATAATATTATTATTATTAGACGATGCATATTTATAACACATTCAAGAATGTTCTGTATTTACAGAAAATATATTTAATGTACGTATGTAAAATGTCTGTTGTTGTGAAAGCTCAATTTAGTAGAATGTGCTTTACATTAGCTTCATTTCAAAAAAGGCATCACCTTTTTTTCAGTTAGAACATAAACAGTAATGATTGAATTTTCCCTTTATTAACATAAATGACTGGTGCTGTATGCTCAATATGATTCATCACACTGAAGGAATTTCTAATACCCAGAATATGGTAAGTATGTTCATAGTGTAATATGATATTTTTATATGAGTATTGTCTCTTCCAGGTCTTAAGCAACATCATTCCAAAATCATTAAAGTAGAACCAAACAAGATTAAAACCCAAATCATCAAAACAAGCAACCATTTTCTTATCTGCAGTTTCAGTTAAACAGCTGCTCCCCACTTTGCTCTGTACATTTTACGGCTGGTAATGCCAGCCAACAGTGTGAGTGTTTTGTAGCACCTGTAGCCTTCTTTGAAGGACAGTACAGTATATTAAACCACTGAATCATGAATTGAGTTTTATATTTGTTTAGCAGCTATAACTCAAATAAGACACTGGCAATATGCAGAAAGTGATAAGTGCAGGTCGGATTATTACCCTGTATTGCTGAATATCAAACCATGGCAGCTGTTAATCCACGTCTGTAAAAATATATCAGCTTTTATTTGGCATATCCTTCAGAAGCTGAGTGTCAGTTCAGTTGTCCTGATTTAAACATTTGCAACATAAAGTGTCACTATGATAAAAGGTCCAAAACACACAACCTTGACCCAATAAACACAATACTGCAAATGACTAAGAGAATTAGGTGACTGTGGAAGCTCTGAAATTCTGGTTTACAAAAGCCTTCATTAGAGTACATTTCATACTGCACACGTATGTACTACATCCAGCCAAATGATCAAATATGGAAAATATCTATATTTCATCCATGTTATTTACTTTATTTTATTTTGTTAATTTGTCGTCGTCGTCGTGTGGGCAGGTGTTGTTCTCTCCACTCCCCCAGGCCCGGGGGCGAGGGGCTGTCCTTTTACCCCCCCGAGCCTGGGGGGGGGGGGTTCACCTAGGCTATATTTCGGGACACACCTCCAGCAGCCATGCCACTGAGTCGTCATCCAGAACCGTCAGACCATGCATCCCGTTGGGTGCCCGATAGATCGGGCAGTACAGGATGACATGGTCTGCGGTTTGTTCCTCTGCGCCAACACTCACAAACCGCACTGGAAGCCAAGCCCCATCTGTGCATCGATGAGTGGAAACGCCCGACGCCGGTCCGGAGGCGGTTAAGCCTCACCCATGCCAGTCTGGGCAGGTCCACCCCGATAGGGGGGAAACCGACGTTGGGGATGAAGCCACGGAGTCTGGAGGTGTTCTCCTCCCACTCCGTGCTCCAATTGTAGTCCGCCCATCGTGCCGCACTGATGTTAAGATTTCTACATTGCTGCAGGAGTTCCTGTGCGGCAGGCACAAATGGGTGTCTCGACTTGAGGCGCCGGGGAGGCTCAGCTGTTACAGCGAGCCTTTCATGGAGCAGATGGTTTGGCTCCATGGCCCGGCACGCGAGACGTGCTGTGGCCCCAGCACGGCGAAGCCCAGCGGGCTGGATGCCTGGAAGGATGGGAAGGTTGTCCACAGGGGTGGAACGCAGGCATCCTGTCACAATGCGCAAGGCTTCGTTGATAGGCGTATCGACGAGGCGAGTGTGGGCACTGCGACACCATGCTGGTGCGCAGTATTCACTAGTCGAGTACACGAGAGCCAGGGCTGCCGTACGCAATGTTCTTGCGCCGGCGCCCCAGCCTGACCCGGCTAGTCGCCTCATCAATGCCACTCGAGATGTTAGTTTCTTGCGCAGTGACTCAAGGTGTCGGCGAAACGTGAGCGACCTGTCCAATGTCACGCCGAGGTAGGTTGGCTCAGCGCAGCATGGCAGGGGTGTTCCGCCGATATGTACTCGGAGCTCACGTTTGGCCTCCCTGTTGTTAAGATGGAAGGCCGCCGACACCGTCTTTGCCTCGCTGAGCTTCAATCTCCATTTCTGGAGGTAGGCCGCTAGTGTCTGCATGTCCTCGCTCAGAGTCCCCTCCACAGACTGCCAGTCTCCAGCGGAGTATACCAGGGCGAGGTCGTCTGCATAAGCATACTTCCGCGAGACTGTGTTAGGCAAGTCATAGGTGTAGATGTTATATAGGAGGGGGGCCAGGACGGATCCCTGGGGGACGCCGTTTTTGAGGCGTCGTAACCTGCTTCGCTGTCCGCTACCGGTGGTGAGGGTAAAGCTGCGATTTCGGACAAGCTCCATGATCATGCTGACCATGTGCCTGTCCGGCAGCAGGCGGGGCAGCTTACAGGTGAGGCCGCGGTGCCATACAGTATCGTAGGCTGCCGTCAGATCTATAAAGACGGCCCCGGCCTTCTTCTTGGCCGAAAAGCTATCCTCGATGTCTTGAGTCATCATGTTAATTTGTGTTTCAGTATGACAAAAACGCAAAGCTCATCACATTAGCTCTTCAGTAGGATTCAATGGCTTATCTTGTCTGAAACAAGTGGGAAAAAAGATACAGCATTTCAAGTAAATAATTGATTCATCTCAAATTTTGAGTGTATCATTGGTAGATGATGATTATAAACTGAAATTATGTAATTTTGTATTCAAGTCTTAATAATCCAGTCAGTAAAGGACGTAATGATCTGATAAAATAGCCATAGCCACACACATACACACACATTGAATGATTTATGAGGGTACATCGCCAGACCCACTCGAGTGCTAGTGCTCTCCCTCTACAGATCTGAGAAAGCAGGTCTTTGTCGTAGCTCTGGAGCTCACAACATACGCACTGATTAAAGATTTACTCTTCCAGAAGATGATGGAAAAATACCATTGAGCTAACTCTGTGAATACATGTTTTTATTATATAACAAGTATATTACAAGTCCTTAAGACAACATTTCTATTCTGTGAGCCTTGAAGTGACATCCATTAAGCACTGCATAATCAGCTATACATACACATATGTATGTGTGTGTGACAACAAAAGCACTGTCAACTGGTCAAAAAAGGTAGCTGTTGAATTGTTTGGCACATCAATCAGGGAACTTTAAACCTATTAAGTACATACTGTATATTAATAATAATTAGTTATCTGAACAATGCAATCCAGACTGTAACTGAGTTGGTAAGTGCTTTTCTTTTCAACACACTCCGTGCTGTTTAATAGAGTGATTTAAAGGGTATCTACACCCTAAAGAAAACATTCTTTATTTATTTTTTATAGCTGTGAACATGTTTGTATCCCTACTTTATAATGAAACATTTTAATCCATGCCTTAATTTCAACTTTTATGAAATAATATCATTTTGGCTTAAAAAAAAAAAACTGGTTGAAAAGTGTGTTCTACTGCACATAGATTTATAAAAATGCAATCTGCAGTGCACTTTTGCCCCACCCCAATCTTGACATCACATATAGATGTTAATAAGATCCAGTTGGGAAATTTTTGATGCCCCAAAATTTGTCCATTTCATTTAACTGATTGTTTTCAATGTCCAGCTGTTACGGATCAACATGGAATGGAACACTTCTGGAACACCTGATTGGTTAGAGAATACTTTATGCAAATGAGAAGGACACACCTAGTCTACCCACCACAGAACTAATTTTTTTTTACGTAGAAGGCGGAGCCACACTGAAACAGCGAGTGCAGTTACTCTTTAACACTATCTGTCACCAGTCTATTTGAGTCTGATGGGTGTTGGTATTTTCCCATCACCATGGGAAATTTAGGTTGCATTTAGGTTGCATTTAGGTTGCTACAAATGGTGCAGTAGATATGGAAGGACACTTTACTTGCCGGTCATACTTTATACCAGTCACATTACCTGTGTATGAAAATCTCTGTTTACAGTGCAGACAGTGCTCTTTGCTTTTTATGGTCATATATCCCTCTGCACTTAAACCAGAAAAACCCAAATCGCCATGGAAATACTCCCTGAGGGGTTGGTATCTCTCTTAGCAAAAAATGTAATTCTGGCATATTTCACATCTGGGATGTTCATAATTTCACAAAAATTCCTTTCTTCTCAGGAATTAAATTATATATTCTGAATTTTTATATTTATAATATTGTTTTATATTTAATATTAAACCGACTGATCAATGTTCATCTAAAAACGAATTGGTGATGGAATTGGAATGATATATATAATATATTCTATTATATATAAACCGGTATAGCCCTTGTATGTAAAGGATAATGGCTAAGGGGCTGTGCAGTATGCAGTTTGAATGCTTGACGCAGTGGTAAATTGCCCAAGGTGAAGCCAAAGGCTATTCTAACTGCATAATGCACAGCCCCAGGGTCATTATCCTGCTTGTGTAATGGCTTGCGAACAAGCAGAATTACAATCAAAACATTTGTTTCAAAATTCTACTGTGTTCTACTGCAGTGGAAATATTACTTAAGTATTCCAGCAAATATGCTAAGTTCGACACTTCGGGATGAACACATCTTTTGAGTCTTTCTAGAGGCTGAACTATAAACATAATCATTCTCAAAAATACAGAACAAAATGTGTCCCTATGAGTTCAATTTGGAATGCCTCTTTTACTTCATAATTATGGCAACCCTAAATCCAGCTATAACTAGAGTAGCTACTCTCTACAGTCATTTGTGGACCATGGGCTGAATGTGCATGAGTTGGCAATGGCTGGACACATCCTTTAAAACTGTTGTATGTATGGAAAATCCAACTCCCAAAAATAGAAGTGCTTCCCCAGAATTTTGTTCCACGTCACCTGGATTTGCTAATTAGCTCAATTCTTCAGCCAGGAGGTAGAAGTAATTAGTAAAATCAGCTGGCTCATGGGTGGAAGAAACACATGGGAGGCTTCTTACTTAGTACTGACATTCTCGAGATTCAGGGAAGAGGGATGTAAAGATACATTTATTGTGCAGCATATGGCAGTAAATACTGTGCCACTCTGACAGTGGGGCTGGCTAAATGCTCTGCTAGAGGTGAATTGGTCCTAGTGGTTGGCGTGGCTGCCTCTCACCTGGGAGAGCCATGTTAGAGCATCGCCAGATCATCACTCACCACAATATTCACTGTCACTGTAAAGTAATCTGCTTATTTCTGCATATGCATAGTCATGATGTACAATATAGCCTATATAACCCATATTTGATCCTTTTGGGAGCTGAGGTCTGTTGATGTAAAAAGCAGTATTACAGGTACTGTGATAATAAATGATCAAGGTAACCAAAGCAGTTTGAAGTAATGGATTTGTAGGCTAATTTATACATTTAAAATTGTTGCAAAACAAGATCTCGCACAAGATCTTTTCATGAGTCCCAGAATCCCTGTTGACACCCCTGTCCAGGTGAGAGGAACAATGTACAGAGGACTTTCTGAACCTGGATTTTCCACCTCTGGTTTGTGTTGAATGTACAGTGGATTATAATGGCAATACATTTGCCAGAAGAATGATTCACTTAATCCACTGATTTCTGTCGATAGCAAACTATTCTCTTTCAAAAGACATATCGCCTCATGCAATAAGATAAAATGCTTAAAATCCCATATCTGAGAAATCAGACTTTACCTCATTTTGACATTGATTGTGCAGCACAGCATGATATGTACATGCTGGTAAAATAAATAGAAAATATAAACTTTTTTTGGTTATTGCGTAAGAAAAAAATCACCAGGCTAAGCAGTCCATTCAAAATTGTCCATAGTTTCCACTTCAAATGGGCTCCTGTGAAAATCTATACAATCATTTTTAACAATAGCATTTGCATTCATTCACACATACTATATATATATGTGTGTGCGTGTACACTCAGTGTTTATTAGGTAGACCTGCAAACCAGCTTGTTAATGCAAATATTTAATCAGCCAATCATGTGGCAGCGACTAAATGCATAAAAGCATGCAGACGTGGTCAAGAGGATCAGCTGTTTTTCAGACCAAATGTTAGAATGGGGAAGAAGCCAATCAAAGCTGAAAGGAAGGTGACAATAAAACATATAACCACACATTATAACAGTGGTATGCAGAAGAGCATCTCTGAACACACAATGCGTCAAACCTCTAAATGGATAGGCTACAGCAGCAATAGACTTAATAAGTTAGTAAGTCTAATAAATACCTTTGCTCACTGAGTGTACATGATTTAGCATGATCAGATCAGATTAGAGTGTGATTAGACATAAAAAGCTTACCATTACCTGATTCTTGATCCAACTCCTGTTCATTTACAGACACTATGTTTGTTTGATTTTCCAGACATGAGATCGTTGGGGTACTCATTCCTGGTCAGTTTTTTATGTGATTGACAGTTTTATTGGCATTTTGGTGTTGAACTACATTATACAGAAACAAAAAGACTCCATTGACATTTTTATTGGTACTGAACAACCTTATACAGTAACAAAAACATTCCATTGACATTTTTATTGTCATTTTGGTACTGAACAACCTTATACAGTAACAAAAACACTTTCTTCACAAGATTTTAGAGCTGGTACTGATACTATCCACATACTCCCTCAACCCGCAAACTACCAAGAAAAAAATAAAAAGAAGCAACAATAATTAAAACATAAAGGAAAAGAAGTACAATACATGTGTGGGATGGACTGTAAACACAAGCCAGTATTACACAGAATAAGGGCTGATTACCAAAAAGATGGGCATATCTGGTCAGTGGACTAATCAATTCAGAGCCTGTGAAAAAATGCCCACAAAAACAGCTTGATCACCACGAGTAAGAAACGTACTGGATTTACTTTTTTTTAAAAGTATTGAAATATTTTTCTCTCAACCGAACCGGACCATCATGTTTGTTAGACCTTGTGAAATAATATCCTTTTTAAGTATAATGATGTATATTTCATAATAAATGGCGTATTGAGCAAGAAACCAAACTTTTGAAGTTGAAGCATTTCATGAGTATTAACTATGGAAAAATTGAATTGAAATTCCAGCATATTTTATGTTTGTTAATGTACCACAGGAAGAGCAGTGCAGCATAATGGTAAGGGAACTGTAACCTTGAGATTGGACGTTTGATTACCAGGTAAGGCAGGCTGGTGTACCTTTGAGCAAGGTACTTACCATGAATTGCATCAGTACATACCCAGCTGTATAAATAGATAGATTTAAAAAAGTAAAAGCTGGAGAAGCCACTTGATATGCCTAAATGTCATGTATTCTGCCTAAACAAAGGTAGGCAGCTATTTCACCCACCAATAAAGTTGACTTAAAGTGCATATACACACCCATTTTTAAATATTGTCCTAGTATAGTATTACTTGGCGAGGACAGTAGGTATTATTATTATTATTATTATTTATTTTAAATAGTGAATAAAACGTTAACATGACGATCACTGGTTATGTAGCTAGCCTAATGATGGAAAGGTATTCTGTTCACAAGTAGCCTAGCTAACTTAACTGCATGTCACTTATTTCAGAGAGTTCTTCATTGGTAGGAATGTTGTTGTATGTTTATGTGTGTCTGTACAGCCAAAAGACCCAACGATAATGCAATAAGTGTAATAGCAGTATGGATGTTTAGTAAGATACCGCATTAGGTATAATTAAAGAAAAAGTGGAAAATAAATGCAATGTCAATCAAAATCAATGTGCAATGCAATGATCATTATTGTGTTATACAAATTATTCTCACTGTAAATAGCCCTGCCCTACATGATCCAACATAATAATTGAATCTATGAACTTGGCTTAGCAACCAGTTGTATATGGCAGGTGGGTAGAAAAACTCACCATCCCCTCAGTTATTCTGTCTGGCATTGAATAATATAATTTATCGTGACTTGTCATGGTGACATGCTCTGGCTGTCTTCCTCCTCATTGGCCTAGTCTATCAAAGCTTCCCTTTCTCTTCATTTTCCACCTGGCTTTCTGCTTCAAACCAATCGTCCTTCTCCCATACATGTCTAGTGGCAGTTTTCTTCTGTTTATGCTTATTGTTTCTCTCACACACTACCCCATGTCCGTTAAACTATTTGATACACTGCTGTGGAAGAATGGAAAGCCTCCATACTGCATACAAAAGGGAGACGAATAGGGAAAATGTGCAGAAAAGGAGTGGAGCTCCTGTGCAAGGGTGCCAAAAGGCCACAGTTCTTTCTGAATGCCATGGCTGTTCTGAAGCCCTAGCTTCTCAATAAAGAGACAGTAGGTCACATGGAGGCAGAAACAGAGGGAGAGGAAGAAGAACAAGTGGCAGAAAAGACAGTGCAGGACAGGGAGACAATGGAATGTAGGAGAGTGTAGTTGAAGTTGATATGCCAGGCCCAAATTCAGCTAAAGCTAGGAAGAGAGGGGCTGGGCATACTCTCTCCCTTATTTGGCAGCTTCTCCTCATGGTGACTGAGGATGGAGATTGAGGATGGACTGATGATGAGGACATCATGTTCCTAAAGAGCATTTACCCTGCTCTGAAGAGGCTCCCGGGAGCTAGGAAAGCAGCTTTAAATTGAAAAATTGTATTAATTTGTCTAGGCATGTGAGCATATGCATATATGTGTGTGTGTGTGTGGGTGTGAATGTGTGTGTGTGTGTGTGTGTGTGCGCGCGCACATGTATCTGCCCGAATGTGTAGGTCTGCGCATGTATTAAAGAATATTCTATATCTTGGGGGCGACATTGGCTCAGGCGGTAAGAGCAGTCGTCTGTCAGTCAGAAGGTTGCCGGTTCAATGCTGCCCTGGCTGTGTCGAAGTGTCCCTGAGTAAGACACCCAACTTCCAACTGATCCTGACGAGCTGGTTGGTGCTTTGCATGGCAGTCAATCGCTGTTAGTGTGTGAGAGTGTATATGAATGGGTGAATGAGAAGCATCAATTGTACAGCACTTGGGATAAAGGCACTATATAAATGCCATCTGCTAATACAGATTATTTCATTTAGTTAATTGTTGTGTTGTATTTTACTGCTATTAAAGAATAATCTAATAGTAAAATATTCCTTTGTGACACATTTTTCATTTTAAGCAGCTTCAATTGAAGAAACATTGAAACACAAAGTTGACAGATATTGTTTTATTTGACTCAAACGTTGCAAGTGGGCATATATGGTAGATGATCGGAAAATTTGTACATAATGCTATGAAAATATAGTGAGAATGTGTAAAGACTTGCATAAGTCTTCACATAATGGATGTGGAATGCATTGTGTTTCTATTAGAAACTGCGCATACTGTACAAATGTACATACTGCTTGTGAAAACATTCTTGTGTCCTGTGACATGTGAAGATATGCTTATATTATTGGGGCACTAAATTCTCCCTCTTTTTAGATGGTATATGGGTGGCTCTTAGAAGAGCCTTTGAGCTGCCTGCTCTACATGTCATGCAAGGCAATCTTGTCAGGGTTCGACACCTTCACTGGAGAAGGAGGAGGTGTAGGACTCCCTCACGGTTATGGCTTCCCATGAGGCATTGTTGCCCCCAACTCTACAAATCCCTCACATTCCCCCTGTTGGCTGAGCCTCTCTTAATCCCCTAACACAATCAGCTCCTGGACGCGCCTGATCCCTCTGAATCCAGCGGAGGAAGTTGCGTAAGACACAAACGGCCTTTACACATGCCTCCTCATTCCCTGGTTTCAAGTTAATGGAGCACCGGTAAATCCTCCGCTGTGAGGCTGGGATGCCAAATAATCCAAAAGTGCATTCCATCAGCATCCTGGCCTGAGTGAGCCGGTAGTTGAACATTCACTTTTGACTGGACCTGGGGAATGGCTTCATGAGGTGTCATGAGGTGTCATGGGGTTGGGCTCCCAGATGTTCAGCTCCAGGCAGCAGGTGGTCCTCAGGCAGGTTGAGCGTGCCAGCCACCAGGCCCTTGCTGAAGGCAGAGTTGCCCTCATCGCATAGACACCAATGTCCACCACACGGAAGAGGTACCTTATATCCACTACAGCCAACAGTATAATGGAGAGGGTGCCCTTGTAGTTGTGGTAGGCAGAGCCACAGTGAGGTAGAGACAGTGTTTCTCATCTATGGTTTCAAAATATACGGTTGATGTACCAACAATGTACTAAACCTTGTACAGCTGTACAAAAATTCAAGGTCATTGGTTGAAAATTGGTTCTAGTTGCCACAGCCAATGGCATTTCAAAGTCAGCACATTCATGAGAAAAGGGAGGGATAAACAGTGTTGTCGTTTGAGGGTGTTTGTTGCTGCCATTCCTCTCTTGACCATTAGGAGTCTGAAATTACCTATTTTACCTTCAAATTTGTTTAAATCACTAGTGTATTTTTGTTAAAACAAGCTCTTGTTTTGTAACATACTGTGAATAATTTTATAAAGTAATAACAAATAATCCAACAAGAGTCACATCCGAATATTAACTTTACATAGGCAAAATAATAGGCAAATAAGCAGTTTTTATCTGACAACAGCTAGCAAATTCCAATATCTACAAGTTTTGAGAAAATGCTTCCATCTTCCATTCCCGGAAATGAAAACACTACAACTGAGGAATGTGTATGTGTCAGAACAGAAGATCAATTGCAACAGTATTTCATGCTGATTTTCTATTTCCGTTACAACCAAACGACCATCTGGGAACATTCTATTCCTCTTTGTTCGCATAGCTATTTACAAATCACTGTTATATTCAAGTACCTCAAGGAGAAACAGAAAAGTCTTTTACAATACTTTTTTTTTTACAAATTACAATCAGAAATTTCCAGGTCCCCTCAGGAAATAGTCAGACAGAACCCTTGAGAGAATTTCTTAATTGGAAAAGTTTAAAATTAGTGTTATATTAAAAGTTTTTGAATGTTTCCA
This sequence comes from Conger conger, assembly GCF_963514075.1. Taxonomy (NCBI): domain Eukaryota; kingdom Metazoa; phylum Chordata; class Actinopteri; order Anguilliformes; family Congridae; genus Conger; species Conger conger. The sequence continues at coordinate 56,166,301 of NC_083761.1, forward strand.
AATAAAACTTATTCAAGTTCTATTCAAGTTCAGTACAGGCCACAATGCAGTAGAGTGTGTATTCCAGAGACTGCCATGAACAAGTTTGCCCTTGACAAACTCTTAATATCACAAGCAATAGGAAAAGGGGTATATATTTTATATTCTTTGTTTGTTCTGATTTTGAGAAACCAATTTTGCTACTTTGATAAGGTGGAACTGGAGTGTTCTCCGAGAAAGTAATCTCAGATTATTTCAACTGTTTTTCATCAGCTTTTTTCACAGCCACACTCTGCTTCCCTGTTCAATTCCTCTAAAAGATTAAAACTTGCGCAGGAGCAAAGCACTCCCTCTTTCCACAAAAGCATTATTTTATGCACTTTTCCAGAAAGTCCAGATACTTCACAGGCACAATTCCAGCTGGAATTCTCATGACAATCTAAATGTAAAGTCCCTCTTATTTTGAAATTCAGATTCCAAGTCTTCTGTCAAGTAAATAAACTTGTGTACAAAATATACAACAGAGCCTTTCAAAATGGCAGAGGCTTTCACCAGGGTGAAGTCTGAAATGAAGGACAATCTCCGTTAAGGTGACACATATCAGCTTGAATAGTTATCCATATTATTTTAGTGTATGGTTTGACCTTTAAGATATGACCTTATCAAAGAGCAAAAACACAGAGTGCATTCATTCGCAGGCCTCAGGATGGAGTGGTGAATAACAGCCCAGAAGCCAGATTGCCCAGGTTAAAAATCTTTCAGGTATGCGTTAAAAAGCACCCCAAGGAAAAGTACAAGCCTTTCATTTGGATGTGGTATTTATAAATGCCCAAACTGAAATAATGGAAGTGCATTCTACTGTATGTGCTTATGTTTAATCCCTAAGGCACTTGCTCAGAAAAGGCAAACTGATGGCTTTGAGGGGAGAAATATCAAGCTGTGGTTTGGAAAGAGAAACTAAAAAAGGCAAGATAGCATAATGAAAGAGTAACATGGGTCTTGGGTGCTAAATCCCAGTTGTTTAATTCTGTTCTGTTTTCCAAGTATGAGCATCATACATGTTTTGGGTTTTTTTTTTTTTTTTTAAACCAAAATGAAATAATGTTGTAGAAAAATACTATTATTGTAATTTATCTCTTTTGTGTTATATTTTTCTCCATACACAAATATTGTGGGGAAAGGTGCTTTTGTCCTATTTGTACGAAGCTGCCCACCCAATTATACATACATATGGTGTGTTTACTGTGTCTAAAATGTGTAACTTGGTTACATACACAGCGGTTTTGATGTATTAGCTTTTGTACTAACAGTTCTGTTTCAGTCAAGCATTCTCCAGTTGTTTTCTTTGCAGTCACAGGTGTTTGTGTTATGATAAAACATATTAGCATAATCTATTGTAACTAACAATTTAGTCAATGTCAATGACTATTTCTTTAATAGTTTTTAGAGTTTTAAAATGTCTGTTCAAATTCCACAGTCTGTCCAGTAAAAAAAGGGACCTGAGTATATTTTCTACATTTTTGTATAGTGTCTTTTAATAAGTGTACAGTGTCTGCCCCAATATGTTGTTATGACTACCACTTGCCACTACTGTACAGTGTCCTTGGGTGACGTGAAAGGCGCTTTAAATAAAATGTATTATTATTATTATTATTATTATTATTATTATTATTATTATTATTATTGCCAACACTTTATTTTCTAATTTCCCTCAATGGCCAAGGATCACCTTTTATAACCATATATTTTTGGCTTGACAATAGATCAATTTATGTTCAGCTCGTCTACATTTAAGTGGTCTTCCGGACACGCTCCATCTCGTATACACTTTCATTCATTATTTAATGATATTTTATTCATATTATTGTGGTATTATAGTTTGCTATTTAATAAGTATATGGTAGGCCTACAGTATATGTGGAGGTATAGGTTATTCTGTTTTTAAAGCCTTAAAACCTCTTACCTGCCTGTAAGTTTTATATTACAAGACTTCAAATTAAAATATTGGAAAGTACTGTACTTGAGGTAGACCATAGTCTATTCACATTGTCTTTTGAAATCCTCCAGTGTTATCATAAAATTGATATAGTCAATTCAATTGAGCATAGTCCCCCCTAACCTTAATCTGGTTATAGTTGCCTTCAGTAATAATGCTGCACTGTTTGCTAACTCTATATACTCCAATTACAGCCACACATGATGGCCAGCCAATCTTGGGGTTACCTCATCTTATGGCATGCCCAAGCTGCATGTAAATATGTGTAGCTTAAGTGGTGTTTGATATGCTGGCTCCAGAAATGCCTCCACGCTGATGATAGTGTACAGAGATATGAAGCTTCGGAATGTGATTTTTGCTCGAGGTAGATTCCGTGATCCAAGAGCATAATACTATAGCGTAAAGAGATTCATAGTTACACATCACCCCCATCTCATCTACTGCATATTGTAAGAAGTCAACATGCCGGCTGTTCTCGATGGGCTCCAGCCCATCAGTCCTGTATCTCAGCTCTTATCCAGATGGAAGTGCTGAGTCATTCTAGTTGGTGTTGACAGAGATTGATAGTGTAGCGGTCTCTTGTTAGCTTGTTTCCCAATGATTTCATCATTCCTTGATAATACCAGAGGGCTGAACTGTGCACCATTTTTTTAAAACAACTACGCAAAGGAGTCAGTTAACATACTAGCTGAGAGTACAGTAAGTAACTCTTTCAAACTGGTAGAACATATGAAAACTCAAAGCTTCCTTGTCAGGATATGGAAATCGTAGGAAATAAAGCACAACAGTGGGTACATTTCCTCTACGTTTCTTGACAGATACCCAAAGACTGCTTGATGAGTGAAAACACTGTCTTTGAAATGAAGATGGATCACATCACTAAAGCTCTGAAATCAGAGAAATACAAAATGGCTTAATTTTAATCGACACAATTTGTCTGAATTATGTGTCTGTAACACATATTAGTTGAGTGATTTAATACTAAATAATTATACTCGATATTTAATACCGTAAAAAAGTCAACAAATAACCACCTGCAATATCAATCAATTTGCTGCATGCAGATCACATATTTCTATTAGACACACCCAATTAGTTTAATATTTCCACCAGTTATAAAATACATTCATTTCTACCATGTGAGATAAAATACGACCGTATTAAAAGCGTGCTTTCATTTTATCATTTGATGGCTTAAGCAATTAAGATAACTGCACAATGTTTGATTTGTTAATATGAAAATATTTCTAAATATATACATTTATATTTCTATTCTAAATAAGATGTAATCTGATCTAAAACCTTGTTTACCACAGTAATGGGTGAGAGTGGGATTGTCAAATGCGCAGAAGATGCACTGGGATCCGGAGGGCCACATGGGTGCCGCTAGATATTTTGGGGGCCACCACCCCAGGCCATCCCGTTCCTGCACAATTTCTTGAGGGCCCCTGTTAGTGAGGACTCTTGGAATTGTCCAATTATCCACCCCCCTGTTACGGACTAACTATGTCATCTGAATATGAGATTATATAGACTACTCTGAAGCTACAATAAACGTGCACATTTTTTAATTAACTCTCTTCTTCTTCTTCTTCACATGATTGAGCATATGTAGTGAGCAGAGATAAGCTGGAATTGAATGAGTGGCATTCAAACTGCAAGTGCACAAATGATCTGGCCATACCTCACTCCTCTGGCAGCAGTTTCATTGGCTGAAATTCTGTACATAAAACAGCACAATCGAGAGGGCTGCATGGTGGCGCATCATGTTCAGGCACTGGTCCAAAGCACAATGAACCCCATGTTCTGGTATTGAATCTGGACTATGCCAGCGCTGACGGCAGCCAGTAGTCCCACATTGTGATGTAAAACTTGCACTAGCATTGCCCTGGGAAGGGTTTGATGATCTCTCATGGCCAACCAGTGATCCCTACCAGTCAGTTGGGCTTCTGTTGAGCTATACCTGTAGGAGTGTCTTCCTCTGACTCATCAAGAGGCCAAACAGTCTTTTGAAAAGAAGAAAATCACATGAGCCCACATGCTTGCCTTCAGCCCTACCAAATCAAAGATGGAGGCCGGGATGACCATGATTGGGAGAAATGGTGCAAAATGTACAATAAGGCACACATGGAGAATGTACCTTAGCAAAATCATTGGAAAATGATTAGACCAATTGCAATTTCCATAAGGATAACAAATACAATTCTCTTGTGATGCAAAACATGACCCCTGTCATTACAGAATGAAACTGTGATAGATCTTTTCCCAACCAGATTATAAAAGTCTTTCACAATGGTCTCACCTCAAACATAAATGGCAACTGATGTGAAATCTGATGTGAAATTTCCTAGTGTAGCATGACTGGCATCTAGCTATGAATGCAATAAATATAGATAATTCCATATAAGAAATTGATTTGGTAATATAGACTTACAAGTTGTCAGTTCATTATATGGGTGTAATGATACAACAAACCGGATTCATGTATCAGTTCAAAGGGCAATAATCCAATCCAATCCAATCTGCACAACATGCAAAAATCAATCCATATTGTTATGAATCCTAGTAAAAAATGTATTTCAATATCCGCGTCTTATGTGGACTCAAGCTCATTATCACTCGCACTAGCGCAATTTTTCCTTCTGTTAAATGACTTCAAAAAGTTATTGCACTCTCAACTGCATTTTGGCTTAATGTGCAGATTGTAACAAGATTGTGTTAGCTGAATCATATTTACAGTATGCTCCTTAATGCTTGGGGCATATGCATATTTTTCTTGATTTGGCTCTGTACTCCACAATATAAAATTTGTAATCAAACAATGCAAACAATGCATCCATACATTTTCTTTTCAGTTCATTATTACTTTGAGGATCAGGCTCAGTCCAGCTATCTGTTTTTTCCAATTATCTTAGTCACTGTCTATAAGATTTGTTATACACATAATATTAAATTAAATTAATCAGTAGACTCATTTACATTATTGTCATATGTAAAAAAAAAAAAAACATTTTAGCGTCTCAAACTTGGTTTACAGGAACATTCACCAAGTAGCTTAAGTTAGGCAGCTAGCTAATATAGGTGTCTCCAGTTGCTGGCTAGATATCTACCTGGAAATTTCAATGGGTAACTGAATAAACTGACAGGCTAGCTAGCTTAGCTTGCAACCAGTATTGAATGTCATTAAAATGTATAGGTTAGTTACTTGGTTAGAAAGCATGTTTATATGAAGATCTACCGATCCAGCTATTCAAATAAAATGACGTAAATGAAATTACTTCAAATTTACTTGTGAAACACTTTTGGAGTCTGCCTATAGTTCCCTCCCATCTTGGGAAAGCCACGCTAATATTGACATTGCCACTGGTCTTAGAGTCCATTCTAATTGCCTTTTATTACTATGGATTGACAGTTGATACATTCCTTTTCTTGAAGAGGCCAGTGGCTCTATCAGGGCAGGTCATTTGTCTATAATGCCAATGTGGTTATACTACTGAATTGTAGTATCCTACGCATCCATTAGATTTCAAAGGCTTTGGGCATTCAGCTTAGTATGTCACTCAAGGATGTTCTTTTGTTTATAAACACGATTTTGGCAGAACAGAATTTAAAATGCAACTTTAGAGAGTATAAATACAAAGTGTTGATTTCATCACATTCCCTTTTAACTACAGATTTATCATGAAGATTTAGCAATATTTTCAAGAAATAAGTTGCATAGTGCACCTTTGTTGCACTGTATCAGTGTTTACTCAATTTGCTCAATTTCCTCTTTGTTCTCTGGGTAGGTTACAACAGTACATATAAGACAAGCATGCTCTAATACAATTCATTATTCATCGAGGTTAAAAGGATTTGGCAACCGCGTCCGTAGCGTGCATAAATGACACTTGCTCAGTAAACGCTGTGGATGTACGCTAAAGGGACTAAGTGCTTGAGGAGACGGGGGAGAAGGTGGTTTCTGAACCCGGGGGCCTTTTAACGATTACAGGTTTGTTAAGCAAGTGGTAGTAAAGTTTTATTGCATTTTAACTAATTACATTTATTGCCAAATAGGCAGTTGAGAAGTAATGAGAAACAAAGCTATCTATTTACAACCAAGACGCCGGTTAGCGGAGAGAAGAATTCATACGGTGGCAACGGACAGCCATTAATGCCCCGAATATGTCACTGATTAAAGTTAATCTCTTCGTAAAGTTCATAAACTTTAAGTTTGAAACAAGTGGCATTCTGTCTGTGCTAAGCCGCCTCTCCCCTACATTACCATAAAAGGTGACAGTGATAGGTTTTTCTGTCAGGCCTGATGGTAGCCTTCCTCCACTAATTATACAACTTCCCAAATGTATTTAAATGAGTTGAGGAGGCCGTGGCATAGTTCAACCGAGTTCAATTTAAAAACCGTTTAATTAGCTGAGGTGTCACTCTCTTTGCATGGCTAATGGACAGTCAGCCATGTGCCCAGGAAAGCCACAAGCCCTGTATTTACTTTGTAAGGACAAAATGCAATCAATTTCCTCAGAAATGGACGTGGCGATGTACCAGGGGCAGTTTAGAGTTTCCAAGGAGAGATAGACACAAAATAAAGGTTAAGAAAAAGAGTCCTCACTGAAACCTCAGTGAGATCATGTATATTTTATTTCCAAAAATCAATAACAGTAGAATTCTAGATAACACAACACATTCTCACAAAGTTGCAGCCATGTTGTGGCAATATTATAACATTGACAAAACATTCCACCATCATTGTGAGAAGATTTTGTGTCAGCTGAGAGAATTGTGCCATGAATTTGTGTCAGCTGAGAGACCCCCCATTAAAAAATATAGCTTCATTTTTACTGAACCAAGTAGTTTCGTAAAATGTTTTGCTTATGTTGTTTACATCTACGGTGAAATATTGTTTAATTGTGAACAATGAGTTGCTCTCATTTGCCCTCTTGTTAAACTTTCATCTTGTCTTACACTTTCTGTGCAATTTCAGGTAGAGAACCGTTATGCATTTAAAATGAATATACCTGAATTTATGCAGAGGTAATTCAATATTTACTGGAATACACCGCAGCATATTGATGTAGTGGTGGTGCTGCTCTATGGAGTGACATCACAGCTACACAGGGTGCGTATTTATAATGTGCCTAACTAATGTTGTGCCTATGAATGGCCTTCAGGCATTCTCTACATTTTGATTCAAGCTTTTTCTAGTTTTATGGCTTGCTGTGTATACAGTAAAAGTGTGTTATCTCAGATCTGCTTGGTCTCAGTCTATCGCTACTGGAAGTGCACGGGTGTGCCTTAAAAGGAGAAAAATAAGACAAGTAATTTACTGTAAACGAACAGAAGTTTTAAACTGTGAAATCTACAGTAATCTAAATGTAAGGCTCGTGTTCAGTGCCCAGACTGCTCTCTGATTTCAAAACTGAACCCAACCTTAAGGGACAGAGCGCTGAAGGGCAGTATCACAAATCATTCCCCTATCCTAGTAGTGTGTGGGCACCATTGATAATACCAGTAGCCTTGACCTACATATACTCGCTTTTGTAAGTCACACAACCCTCGTGAGAGCATGTGATGTCAGCGGACTGAGGAACTTGAAACTTCTGATGGTTAAAGCCACAGTATGTAGACATAATTTGATACATGTATCTCTGGAGTAATGTTTGTACACTTTTATTCAGATGGAAAAACTTGGTAGGGGTCCAGGCAGTGACTCTATTGTAACTGTTCTGGATTTAATTATAATATAATTATTATTATGAATTATAATAATACACTAATTATTAATTGTAAGTTATTTATAATTTTCCACTTAAAATTGCCTCTAAAGTGAAATGGGACTGACCAGAAGTATTATTATAATAACACGTATTAATAGTAGTAGTAGTAGTAGTAGTACTGTAAGTACTGTGAGATTATGAGCATAGATGGTGTGAATGGCCTACTCTAATATCACGTTCTTTATATTATTATTCAACAGAATGTGCTCCAGGCTTCCATGGTGAAAACACACCAAAAAACAGGCAGGAAATGAACTCCTTCAGATGGTCCTCTATTCAGCCCTTCAGCGCTTTAACTTCAAAAGACGAGAAGTGAAAAGGTGTAACGTTTTTTTTTCTTCCCAAATGTCATCTGAACACCCAGTAATGCAGTTTTGTTTACTGCACTGTATTCACCCTTAGAAGATGGTAAAATAAACTGAAGGATATTTTCAGGAATAATGTTGCTTTGGCTTTGCTTTGAGGCTTTGTGTGTATAAGAGGCTGTTTGAAGCAGTGTACAGGGCGTTCCTGCATACAGAGTGCAAAGTGCACCCAGGATGATTTTGACAATCATGAATACATTAATCCTATAAATTAATACTGTGCATCTGTTGTGTGTAACATATTTTGCAGGCTTTGTTGGAAAAACATTTATTAGGCATTTTATTTCGGTCCCACTGGCAGTAATTAATTGGCAAATCACTCTAAGATGCTTAAAGTTTAGATGACTCGACACTTGAGGTTCTGCATGATTTGAGTATTCGCTTGTACTCAACTGGAATAGCATGTTCGCAGTGATCAGGCCAGTTAAAAACCATAATTTCACAAAGCCTTTTATACATTTAATGGGTTCAGTATCTTAAACAAAGTAAAAAAAAAAAGATTTCACCGATAGGGACACACAATAATTCCTGTTGTCCCATCATATCAATATAAAACATATTTTGGATTATTTTGTGAGCAATTGATAAAATATGACTCGGGTGTGAGTAGGGCAGTGTGGGCTCCCAGCACCACAGACGTCTCAGAGACAAGGTGTTTGATTGACAGGGCAGCATGTCACTGACCGCTCTTGCCAATTTGAAGCCAGTCTCCAACCTTGGTAAGATTCTACAGCAGTATTCAGTAGAAAAGAGTATGCTGTTCTGGGTTTTACTCGGCACAGTTATACAGCTAAATCAGTAAGCCTGCTTTGTGAAAAAATGTAATAAGACAGCTGAAATAAAACTGAGCACAAACATCACAGTTACAGTCACAGGTAGAGAGCTTCAGAAGCTAGCTTCAGTCCAGTCTGGTCACAGTCAAATGCAACAAGGAAAAGAGCCTACGGGGGCAGTAGCCCTTTCCGCTCGGCAGGGACAAAACATTACACAGTAACATTGCGCTCAGTCTATTTATGTTAAAGACATATATCCTAATATGAAAATTACAGTTGATAATAGTGAAGGACGTGTGTAAGTTGCGTGTCATAAAATATGGGATTTCTATCGCTATTACTTTCAGAGTAAATGGGATCAAACAAAAAACTGTTACTTTTAACCCAGCTCTCCCCTATTCAGGTTTCTATTACACAGCTATAATGGTGAAATTAATGTTCATGCATGTGATATCTGAATGCACCTATCACTGTTTTATTTACCTAGACACTGCCTGTAGGTGTGCTGCTTGAATTTTTGTCAGATATCAATAAGAAACAAACCCACATGTCAGTATTTTGCATTTGCAGATTCGTAAAACAGCTGTTCTATAATAAATGCATGACACAATGTTACTCTTCGCTATTTACTGATGCTTCTTTTATCCTGTGATCATTATAAGTGAGTATAAGTGAAAACTGCACTTTTATGTATCGCTATGTTTTCATGACAGCAGGAAATGAGGTGTCTGTCACACTTTTACTCCTCAGGCAGAGCACTGAGCTCGGTTGGTCGCCATTGTAAAGAAGCAGCTTCTTTCTGTGATAAAAGAGGAGACCTTGTGTCTCTTTGCATTTGTTTTATTCTAATTGCTCTCTGCAACCACATGACAATTCGACAAGCTAACTGGCAGTTTATGAAATCGCCTTCAGAGGGAAGAGACTAATCTCTGAGGTCTTTTATCTAAAACCATGCCTTTGTCATCCTTTTCGTTTTTCATTCTCACAAGTAAAAAAAAAAAAGTAAACAACATATTGAAGAATCCATGGCAGTTAATCTGTCAAAGTAGTAAAGTACATAATATCAATGATAAGGTGTCCTTTGTTAAACGTGCTAGTTTCAGTGTCAGACAGATTTGTCTGTTAAAAAAGCTCAAAATAACTCAAAATCCATTTGATTACTAACACAGAAATATGACATTTCATGAAAGGATGCAGTGTTAAGCGGGGGAAAAAAATCATCAACATGGTGTCAGCTTACCTTTCGAAGATGATGAGGCAGTATCAGTTCCGGCTAGAAATACTGAAAGATCTGTGTGATTGGAAAAATAAAATTCCTAAAAGCCAAATACCAAGAGAGCTTTAAACATTGTTCAGCAGAATATTGGCTGCCTCTTATCATAACACTCAATTGAGAGGAGCATAAAAAATGCAAAGCTGGCAATTGCAAGGGAGCCAGGAGCAGGATTATCAATTCTCTTTATGATGCTTCTGATTTGATTTTAATATTCATATCCACTTCTGAATATGTGCACAGAAACACAAGCATAAGGGCTCAAATCCATAGCTAAGCTGGTATTATTCTGGATTTCTCCTGATGTTTAAATGGGTAACAGTATAAACAAGAGGGTTAAACCATTAAGGTAACTGGTAGCACACAAAATGTATGTGCCTTTCTCAATGAATGTTGGTGAAATACAGTATTCATGGGATAAAATGGTAGCTAATCGGTTCTCAAAATCAGTCCTAGTTCTCCAAATGTTTTTATTTGTACTTAATACAACATACAAGTATCAGAATGAGCAATTGAGTAAAAGATGACCCCCCAATGTCACCCACCCACCCACCCTCCCAAATATCCCTGGTAGTGGTAGCCCAATACAATAATACATATTTTGGCAGTAAAACAGTAAAAAACGAAAGCTTGATATCTTTTTTTCGTTGAAATATTTTTTTAGTTTTTTCCTTTTCTCACCAGTTATCTAGGACGCAATGCATATGTACGTACACGTCCCCCGGCAGCACGAATGGATCTAACGATCCGGAGAGCGACACACCTTCTCCATGCCGCGCTGTCTCAGACCGCATCTGTGACTCCGAGGTGATCGGGGCGCTGTTATTGTACGCGGCGAGCCTCCTCTTGCCGAGTCCCCCCCCACCCCCACCCCCCCCCCCCCCCCTCAGAGCGGCGAGCGAATTATGCTGCTCCACAATGGCCTGGTCTCACCATTACCTTATGTCATAACAAGTTGCAACACCCCACAACTGAGAAACTGAACATGTGAATGCAATTAGTACGGCTCTTATGAAATTACCACATTAACATAACCATCTACGCTATGCAACATCCACAAGGAACGAGGACGGAAAGATGTTGAACCAAACAATCCTATATCTGTGACACCAGACACCACAAAGGCACAATAAACTGGGCATAGTCTATAAAGAGCTGTAATGGCACAGGGCTAGGCAGGTGTAAAGAAATTATCGCCAAATGGTGAATTGACCAAAAGGCAAAACTCTACACTACTGTATAGAATGAGCCTTTAAGGACAATGGAATTAAGATGATGGACCATTCACATCCGTAGCCATAGCACCACATGCTATCACAGCAAGGTAAACCGACTGGCGTGTACACTCAGTTTAAACAGCCTGAAGCATGGAAGCAAAGGAGGAAATGAACCAGACAGGCCGTACAGCTGCCGGTATCAGAACAGAAGGCTAACGTGCGAGAGCTGCTCTCAGGACCTGTCTACCGCTGCTCTCAGGGGCAATGGAAGCGGTCCAAATGGGCAGGCCACGCGTACAGCAGGGACTTCACATCTTCGCCTGAAGGTGTCGTCTCTTCCAGGGAACGGAACAACGGGCATTGTGCTGACTCCTCCGAAGTGAAAGGATCAATTACCGCTGTTGCAAAAACAATCCCAGATGGGCAGAAGCACCTCGGGGTGAAGCCATCGCTCTCTGCTCCTGCCAGCGGGACAAGAGCACGTTCTTCAGAAGATGTAAATGCGAGCGCACACAGTCGAGTAAGTCGTAGGCAGGCGTACAAAGAAGCGGGGGAGCCCTGCGCGCCCAGTCTGTTCACATCATCTCCGGCCACTTCGCTGTCTGTTCTCACAAGCGCACGCTGACTGCAGATGTGGAGGAAAAACGCCGGTGCCAGGTGGAGAGTCTTCAAACCCAGCATATTTATGCAGTACCTCGCCCAGGGGCTCTGCCAGCGGCTGTTGACCCCCCTGCCCTCGTGGACAGTACGCCAGCCTGCCGGAAGACACATCTGTGGTTATCAGTTGGCAGTGCAAACCGAGCCAGGGGGCTTCCCAGGAAATATGCTCTTTTCGCATTCCCACCAGTGAATAGCTGCTACCGGCCTCCATGACAGGCCCATAACTCCCTGGGTGCCTTATAGGCAGAGGCTCTGGAAAAAAAGAACTGGGCGCTTGAACAGTCGTCCCAGGGGAACTACCTGCTGCAGCCAAGCGGATGAGGAGGAAGGCGTCTGCCGCTGAACCTGGTGTTTTGGCGAAACGGGCAAAGTGCCTCGATGAAGGCTGAGACACGGCTATGTTCAAGAGTCCAGGAGTGAACCTTAAGTGTGCACTCTGTGTGGACCAAACTGCCCTTCTCCATGTTCAGTTGTAGTCCTAAGTGCTGTAGGTGCTACACAAGTGAGTGATGTGCTGGTGGCATTCTGCTGCGAACAGCAACGTACATCATCTGCCACTCTAGGTCTCAAGCACTCTAGATGTACTGGACCCAGCCCCACCTCTATGCACTTGGTCAATAGGTGAAAGGTTAATCATTTTCATAATGATTTGTTTTGATGTTATTGTGTACACATTGGAATACAGCGTAAGATTTGAAACACGGTGGATTTCAATCCTTACATCCGTGACCAAACGCAAAAAAAAAAAAAAAAAAAAAAAAAGAATTCTCAATAATGTTAGCCAACTAACCACCAAACAAAAAGACAAGACAACATCCAGGTTTAGCTACAGTACGACCAGCTTGTTAGCAACTTACCGCTTAGCATCAATTGGTACTGTTGTATGGCGCACTGGAGATTTTAGATTGTTATAGTTACATGTTTAATATCCCATTTGCTTGTCCAGTATTTGGTTGTGGTGTACTGAATGATGAACTACTAACCAATGTATTTGTTGTAGCCTGTGTTAAACTGTACAAAAACCATTTGTTGTGATCTGTGTTGCAGAGGGCGACCAGGGCTGGGGTAGAGGGGTGGACCATGGAGTCATTGACTAATCTCCAAAACATTACTGATCAACCAGGGAGTATAAATAATATCATTGCTTAGTCTCAGTATCAGTAGTGATGTATTGCATTTAAACTCAACATCTCATTTACTGAATATCTTTGCAACTATTACTATTTCTCAGTCTCAACGAGTCTCAGTCAAAACGATACTGTTCTTATCATCACTTATGCTACCCAACAACTTGACAACACTGGAAAGAGGCATTGTGCATGTATTAGTTTGGCTACATTAAACCCCCTGTGTGAATGCAGAACGCACTGCATTTTAAAATACATGATTAGTAGCACACAGCATGCTAACTTTACACTTATGCTCCACACATGCCAAGCTTTTTATGGATAAGCACATCCATCTTCTTGTACCAGGGGAATGTCATCTGGGCCCAAAGTCCACTTCTTTGCAGAACTCACACTGCATCACACTGCAATCTCCTTTCATAAATTAGCTCCCTAATTGACAATGTATTTTTAACACTTTTACAATCAAAAGACTACTATCACATTTATTAATTATAAGAAACAATGAATAAATCAAATAAATATCATTAATGAATATAAGCTATGAGGTTCAGAATAAACCTAATTAAGCAAACCAAATACTCCTTTTGGAACTATGGGACCATATAAGCAAAACTTAAAGCAAAATTGATTGCTATCAGACCCCAAACCATGTCACATGCAAAGACAGGTAAGCAGAGACAGAATCTGAAGTGCAGGCTCAGTGAATGATGGTTATACACAGTCAGGGTAGCCAAAGGACAAAAGTCTGCGTGGTCACTGTGAGGCTGTTGGGATAACGTAACTTAACGTAACGTAACGACGAATGGCAAATATCCTCACTAGGCCTGTGTTGATCAATTTCTGGAAACGCTAGCACATTAAGATTTTCTCTTACATAAACAGGCACACGGCGGCACGGATGGTGCAGTGGGTAGCACTGCCGCCTCACAGCAAGGAGGTCCTGGGTTCGAATCCCCGTCGGCCAGGGCCTCTCTGTGCGGAGTTTGCATGTTCTCCCCGTGTCTGCGTGGGTTTCCTCCGGGTACTCCGGTTTCCTCCCACAGTCCAAAGACATGCACGTTAGGCTGATTGGAGAGTCTAAATTGCCCATAGGTATGAGTGTATGAGTGTATGAGTGTATGAGTGTGTGAGTGAATGGTGTGTGTGCCCTGTGATAGACTGGCGACCTGTCCAGGGTGTATTCCTGCCTTTCGCCCAATGTATGCTGGGATAGGCTCCAGCCCCCCTGCGACCCTGATCAGGATAAGCGGGTTCAGATAATGGATGGATGGATGGATGGATGGATAAACAGGCACACCCCCACCTCTCTTACTAGATCTGTCCTTCCTAATACATTTATACCCCTCTATATTGGAGACAGAGATGCAGTTTCTCCTACATTGTGAAACATATACATAAAGAAAAATATTTTTAAAAATGTGAAAAATCACTCCCTCAGTTAAAAGAAATGACTGACATACATATGCAGATTATCAGTCTTACTGGAGGAGGCCCCACAGCTGCACAGCATGTGGCAGCCAGATGCAGCAGTCGTCGTTTTATAGTTAATGTAAACAATTGCGTCTGCAATGCTATGTCGGTGTGTTCATGTCAATAGTCGATTTGAATTTCAATTCTATACTTCTATAGGTTAGAGAACACATTGGAGGGATTTTTTTAAGCATTCCTCATGAAACATCAATGACCCACAGCCATTTTTGACAGTAGGTATGAGGTGCTTCTCCTTGTATCCACATGATGCAAGACTTTCAGTTTTGGTTTAATTTGACCATAGCACTCTCTTCCAGTCATATTTCCAAAGAGGTTTGGCAAACTCAAGGTGCTTTTGTTTATTGTTCTCAGTAAGGGCTTGCCACCCTTTTGCTGGCATGGAGATGCCATTTTATGCATTTTAGATTTTTTTATTTTATTTGGTGACCCCAAGACACAACCAATCTCTGGAATTCTTAAACTGTGATCCTTGGGTTACATATGGCCTCCCTCATGAACTTCCTTACTGTCCATGGGGATATTATGCACTTGCCTCCCCTTCCTGGCTAGTTTGCAAACATTCCACGTTTTACGCCTTTTAATTATAGCCCTTACAGTGCTAAGTGGTATGTTTAGCCTTTTGTGTATTTTGTGTGTATTTACTGTGGTCAGAAAAACATTATTTTTGCTATGACATTACATTTAGTGTTGCTACGACTTGCCATTGCAATTAAAATGGATGCAGCAACACTCCATATTACGAGATCTGTCTCCAAAATCAGTTGGCGTCTCTGATGTCTTTAATAATTCGTCTTCCAAAATCTGAGACCCTTTTTGAAGCTGCATGATAAACCCAAGGCTTTGTATGACCAAGAGATAACAAGACTTTTGTGGCCACATGCTTTTTATCTCGGTCTCCGTGACTGGACCAAGGACAGAGGAAATACGGAGGAGTTTTCTTACTGTGCACTGTTTGATGTGTACATTTTTCCGGGCTTCGTCTCAAGCCATAAATTATTTTGTGCTACATCAAACCGGATCTTTGACAACAGAGAGGACATGGGCAGAGACAGCTGGAGAAGAATGTATTGAATGTGGTGAAAGGGGAGAAAACCAATGTGAATTTGAAATTGTGAATTTTCTTTGCTTCATGCAACTTCGTACTTGACAATGACACAATGACTGGCATGTACTTGCCAGTGGGAATAGGGCGAGAATCATGTTTTTATTCTTGGAGTGCTGCTGAGGCTGTTCAAGGATTTATTGTATACAGGGGAAAGCAATTTGTGAGATCCAGGTGAGAGTGCCTCTTGGCATTGGTATCCAGGAAACTGAAGCAAGAAATCGGGAATGCAGTGGAGCCTATGGGCGATCTGGGAAGAAACAAGCACTGTCCTCATCTTCCTAATATGTTAGAGCAAGTGCCTTTAAGACAGAAATAGCATTCATAAGATAACTGGAAAAACTGGGATTCACACATTGATGTGGTATCTACAACTTGCATTATATCTAGTCTGCTAAATGTTCACAGTACTAATGCTCAGGGTACCCAGCACCAGTCATTTAATAATGTATTCAATATTTTATAGCGGTTTACTACTTCATTGTCAATGTGTGTATGAGTATATTTTAGAGCTCCAAAGCTTTAATTGAGGAAACAAACCTGCCCAAAGACAATGGGCCACAATGATTGGTTCACCAGGTTTTAACTGGTGCTTAGGGAATGCGAGTCTGTGTCGCTTATACAGTGAGCACCATAATTCACTGTATCTTATCTCCCTCACGAGCAGACCTGGGTCAATTATTGCATGTCATTTTTTTTTTTTTATTCAAAAACATTTCTGTGCTCGATTGCACCATCTTGCATCTTGCCTGGTGCAATCGAGCCAACCAAGAGGACCAGAAGGCGGGGTTTTCACAGTATTTCACAGTATTTCATAGGTTCCAATACACCAGACTAGCACAGTAAAACATAGAAAAGTATTTGAATCCAAAACAATGACATATTTGACCCAGGTCAGTGCATGAGTCTTAAAGCCTTAAAGCTGCCAAAGGTCTGGGGCCTTTTATAGTTTCAAGCACAAGCTCTGAACACCGGAAAATACATGAGTAAAGACTTTTATCAAATGCATGCTTGAATAATGGTCAGTTTATACATGAGTAAAAATACTAAATGCAACAGTAAACAAATATATTTGAATGTTAACTTCCATTTTACAAGATCTGTCAAATCAAGAACCCTCACATACATAAGTTCCATTTCAAACATGGATAAAAAATATCCATTCTATCAATGTTCACAGTGTGCAAATTACATACATCAAAGTGTGAAAATGCTAGCTAACATCTCAAAAAATAAAATAGGCCATGATGTTTAAGTGTGACATTTCTCAACTCTCTAAAGAATTAATTTAGCCAAGTTTGATGCATGAGAAATTTCTAAAATTGTGTTTTCACTTTCTTGGTGCCAAGGCGGGTCTTTCCAATTGTTTAACTGCCAAAAAATGTTTAATTGAGACAATATGGTACAAATAAAACAACATAAGTGTCTGGTCTTTAAATCTAGATGTTTATCAGTGGTTATTTATTTTTCAGAGATATAGTCCTATCTCTCCATTAATTAATGGTAGCTGTTTTTGAATGTCGAAGAGATTTTTATTGTCCAGTGAACTGCACTTGATTTACGTAGGCGTTTCTTTAAAAAGGTAACATCTTGGTTTGGTTCTGATCCTCCAATTTACCACATTTCCTTGCCAAGGAGTGCGTGGGGGGCAAACAGGAAAATATTTTGTTTGTAACACAATTGGAATACAGCTACAGCTACATTGTGTAAAAGCTAAACTGAGAGATAGCGAAAACTGATTTTTTTTTTTCTTGTCTAAGGAAAGAAAGCTACCCGTTTTACTGGTTCCTTCGCTCACTTGAATGAGCAACATGGAAACCCACCTCTGCTGTTACCGTGACCCTCTTCTGTGTGGGGCTGCCCAGGCCACCTTCTGAAGAAACGGCCATTTTAGGGTTTGGCAAGTCACAGGTGGTAATAATGACCAAGGAGAGAGAGCATGTTCCAATTTAAACATCTTTTTAATGACTTAAGAAATATTTTGTCAGGGTTCACACACCATATCCACAGTGGCAGCACAACTGGCCTCTATTAATACAGTTTATATCATGACACTGCACCCACAGCATGTGAAAAAACTGATACCAAAAAGCAGAATAAGAGAATGACAAAGGACATGTACACCTCATGCAATAGCTCACATACACAGAGAACACATTCAGCCCTTGAATAATGGATCTGTGGGTATTTCTGTCATCTACACCATCCATCTACACTGGAAACATCTGATACACAAGTGAGTGGGGGGAGACAACAGCCTGCTCCGACAGTGAATTATTAAAATATATTCGCATCTCCCGTTGTATCGGGTGGGAGCTGTCCGCGACACATCCATGATTTATAATAATGTGTCATGTTGCACAAACCGCTTCTTTTGCTTGCTGTGCCGAATACTCGCTGACACCGCCGTACACGTGAAATGTAAGAAACAATAAGACGAGAAGAAGCAATAACCTCTCCCTGATTAAGTCCCCCTTTGATAAGGGCGGAGGAGTTTGTTATCGAAGGCTCTCTGAGATGGACTCTTTGGAGTGATGAGGATTCAGAGACTGCACACGCCCCAGCAGCACTGGGGATTAAGATGAGGGACCACAGGCAAACGCCTGAGGGGATGTGTCAGTATGCGTGCAGGGGCATAAGGCCACTCCTGCCTGCTTATCCAGGGACAGGCTGTGACATATAAGCACTGGGAAGCAGAGAAGGTCTCAGGGATTACTATCAGAGTACAATGAGAGACTGAGACTAGGCCCCATATCCTTCAGTCCCGCCTCGTCCCCAATCACTCGCAAGGTACTTAGTGACAAATTCAACTGATAAGAATAATATTTAATTTTTTTTTAGACACACAACAAAGACAGGAATCCCAGAAAAATAAGCTAAAATGAAAGTGGTCTGTCTGGCATACACAGTTGCACAGATGAGATGGCAAGCCAATATTTTATTTTTATTTTAACAATTCAGCATTTTTATCATTCTGCATTCATATCACACAGACCACAGATTACATCAAATATTGTATACCCCAAGTATAAACACGGGAGCATAGATGTTCTTATATTTTAAAACGATCAATTCTGAGGAAAATACAATCATGTCTTCATTTTTAATAAAGGCGTTTTAATCATATCCTCTCATTGACAACCTTTTTATTTCAAACTTTCCGGAAAGCTTACCACATACATTGATATTTTCCCCTCATTTGTTCACTCGGTTTTGGACATTCTGTGCCATCTGCTCAGCCCTATGACTGAAGAAGCCTTGGTGAACCAGTCGTACAGTATGTACTCTGAAAAAATTCTAAGAAATTATACACAGCAAAGCAATACGAGGGACAGCATATCTGAATTTAAGGTCAGTTTCATAGACACAAATTAAGTCAAGTCCTAGACCAAATTGCATTTTGAATGGAGATTCTCCAGACGAAACAAAATTCAGTCCAGGACTAAGCTCAACCTGTGTCCACAAAACCAGCCCTTAACAATCTTTGGAGGGCACACAAAATGGCCGCCAAACCCAAACAGGGAAAACTCCAGCACTCTCATATTCACTTGCGCTACGTCGCTCGTCGTTCTGCTCGTCGTTACCCCCGTTTCTCATGATGTGACGGCACCCAGGCAGCGCCGTTCCCATGCTCCCAGGCGCCCCCCGGTGGCCGGGCCCGGGAGGTCAGGCCATGGTCTGGCGGCTGAAGAGGTCGAGGGTGACGGAGCTGAGGAAGGCAGGGATGCTGTTCTGGTGGAAGAGGTGCAGCTCCACCAGCTCCCTGAGGGTTCGCGAGAAGTCCGTGTCCAGGAGCTGCATGCTCCCCCCCGCCGGGCCGCTGGCCTGGGGAGAGAGGTGCCAGCGTTATCTTCACACACACACTCCCCGCGGCAAAGCGCTCTCCTGTTTTAGCGCCTGCCCACGGAGGCCTGGCAGGGACAGACGGGCAGCTGTTTTACAGAAGGTGCTGCATACACAACGTGCCCACTCCCATTCGCAAACGCACAGATAACGTACAGCACTTCTTCTTCCAGAAGTTTAACAATGATGTTGGGAAGATATCCGACAGAGATTAGGGGTTTGTTGGCAGACGTGTTTGAATGGGCTTCGGCAGAAAACTGGCAGATGGGAGTATGAAATGACAAATGATAGACGAACAATCTGCACTCCCAACTCCCTGTTGACAGTTTGTCAGCACCTCCAAACCCCCCCCCCTCTCAACTAGTTCAATCACAGATAGAGAACACATTGATAGTTGAACAGACACAGTCAAATATAGGTACAGATACAGATAGTGTAGTCTCTGCACATCCCTAGCATCCAATACAATGGTCCCATTAACAAGGCCACTGATACACCTGCTGCAAATGTTCCCATCAACTTATTTTCCCCGTCCCGGTAAACTGATATTTACGGCCTCGGAACAAAAAAGGGAGAAAAGTTGAGCGGTTCCGTGGCCATGGGATCTATTGTTTTCTAAAGATTACGCCTTAAAGCTCAAACTAATCCATGGGGTGAAAGAAGCAGAGTAAACAATTCAATGTAATTGATTTCAACCTTGCAACTACAAAGGCAGTCACACATGGTGTGGGTAACAGACATCTTTAGTTATGCCATGTAATATATAAACAAAAATACAATTGTTGATGAAGTATTTGCGGGAATATAAAAAGCAGAACACAAGGTGAAGTGATTAAACTATTGAAGGATAAGAGCCACAAAACTATTCAAAATGTACTGAATATTCAGTGAAGGATTAAAACAAGTAGCCTTGATTCAAACTTTATATTGCTCTTTGGCAGACAGTATTACATTGACTGAGCTCCTGGCAATTTCTGTAAGCAAGACATCAATTTCCAAAGTTTTCCAAAAACTCCATCAACGGAGAGGCAGAAGAAACACTATCAACTAAACTCTTTTTTAGAATAGTTTGCAGTTTGACTATCAGAGTCAAATCTCAGTGACTAATGATGACTAAAAATTGTAGAGCAGGAAACCAATAACAGCGTTTATGTTCACACTAGTGTCACCTAGTCTGGGGATAATAAGTGGATTGGTACATAAACTCAGTTGGTGGTTTCTCAGCCTATTTTATTAGAGTTATTTTTAAAATTACATTACTGCAACACAGTGCAATGTGCTGTGCTGTTTTGTAATACGAATACGAATAGTGCAATGTTGGTTGATGAGCAAATTATATGGTTGCAACTGCCAATATTTCAATCACATCTATCTAGTCAATTTGCTGCCACAAATCTCAGGAATGCTAACCACATATAGAGACAATTATTTGACAGGAAAGAAACAGTCACTAGCTTGGGCATAAAACAATGGGGATACATACCTTTTTATAATTTGAGAATGACAACATTATACGATCCATATACAGTTGAAGTTTACATACACTTACGGCTTGAAGGTTGAAGTCATTAAAACTTATAATCACTCCACAGATTTCAAATGAGCAAACTAGAGTGTTGGTAAATCTACACTGCGCATGACATTTTTCCAAAAATTGTTTACGGACAAATTATTTCACTTTTAATTTTCCGTATCACTATTCCAGTTGGTCAGAAGTTTACATACAGTAAGTTGCCCATGTCTTTAAACTGCTTGGGAAATTCCTGAACATTACGTTATGGCTTTAGAAACTTCTGAATTAATGAACCTTCAAACTCAGTTCCTCTTTGCTTGACATCATGGGAAAATCAAAAGAAATCAGCCAAGACCTCGGAAAATTGTGGACCTCCACAAGACCATTGTTATGTTTGGAAAAAGGATGAGGCTTGCAAACCAAAAAACACCATCCCAACCGTGAAGCAGGGGGGTGGCAGCATCATGTTGTGGGGGTGCTTTGCCACAGGAGGGACTGGTGCACTTCATGAAATAGATGGCATAATGAGAAAGGAAAATGATGTGGATATACTGAAGCAACATCTCAAGACATCAGCCAGGAAGTTAAAGCTTGGGACGCAAATGGCTATTCCAAAAGGGCAATGACCCAAAGCATACTTCCAAAGTTGTGGCAAAATTGCTTAAGGACAACAAAGTCAAGGTATTTGGGTGGCCATCACAAAGTCCTGACCTCAATCCAATTGGAAATCAAACTTTATCGGAACAGAAAATATGTTACCTTCACAAAATTGCCTTGTCATAAAAAGGTAAAGATTTTTTTATTTTTATTTTTATTTTTTTTACTTTTACTTGTTTTTTAATGACCACATAATACAGTGGAACAGTGTATAAACATGGGAACCAACATTCTACAAATAACTTCAGAAATACAGGTGTGAAAGAAATAATTCAGCAAATGCAGCGTTGTCCTCTCTCAGCGCTTCATACACAGAATAACAACGCTTTATCCATTCAAAGGTATATTTTTAGCCAGGACGTGCTTGTGTATTATTGAGGTCAGGGTTGCAGCGTATAATTTTCTTCAAAGCCTGGTATGCTTTCTAAACAAAAACCTTGGTGTATGGTACGACTGGTATTTTTCAGAAAATCTAGACTCTGGAGCAGGATTTCTTCAAGGACCTCTCCGTATTTGCCCGCATTCATCCGTTCCTCAATTCAGACCAGTCTCCCTCTCACTGCCACTGAGAAGCACCCCCATAGCATGATGCTGCCACCACCATGCTTCACTGTAGGGATGGTATTAGCCAGGTGATGAGCAGTGCCTGGTGTTTGCCAGATATTGTGCTTGGACTAGAGTTAACTTTTGTCTCATCAGACCAGAGAATCTTTTTCCTCATGCTCTTGGGAGTCCTTTTAATGTTTTTTGGCAAACTTCAAGCGGGCTGTCATATGCCTTTTACTCAAGAGTGGCTTCCACCTAAGCCACTCTACCATAAAGGCCTGATCAATGGAGTGCTGCGTAGATGGTCGTCCTTCCGAGAGGTTTTCCTATCTCTGCAGAGGCCTTCTGCACCTCCCTGACCAAGGCCCTTCCTGCCCAGTTACTCAGATTGGCCGGATGGCCAACACTAGGAAGAGTCCTGGTGGTTCCAAACTCCCATTTCACAATTACTGAGGCCACTGTGCTCCTGGGAACACATAAAGCTTCATAAATTGTTTTATACCCATGCCCTGATCTATGCCTTGCCACAACTTTATTGCAGAGGTCTACAGAGAGTGCCTTGGATTTCATGACTTGGTTTCAGTCCTGACATGCAGTGTGATTTGTAGGACCTTATATACATAGGTGTGTGCCTTTATAAACTATGTCCAATCAATTAAATTTGCCACAGATGGCCTCAAATCAAGTTCTAGACATATCTCAGAGATAATTAAAGCAAACAAGATGCACCTGACCCCAACTTGGAGTGTCACAGCAAAGGGTCTGAATACTTATGTAAATGAGAGATTTCAGTGTTTGATTTATGGAGGGGAAAAAAAAGTAATAAATAAAAAAGTAAAAAAATCCAAAAATTACGATTATGGGTTAAAATGGCATTTAAAATAAAATCTACAACACAAAGTGCAAAAAGTAAAGGGGTCTGAATACTTCCAGAAGCTGCTGTACATAGGATATTTCAGGTATCCCGCTTAACTCTAATGAAGGAAGGAAATCTGCTGGGGTAAATCTCACAGGATTAATTAATGGAGTGCAGTTGGCAAAGTGGAGAATTTCCATGTGCTTATTAAAACATCGCGGGACGAGGAGAGGAGCTGTCATTCGCTCACAGGACCCTGAGACTCGCCTCACGATTTAGACATCAGGGGCATTGGGGGGATCCTGACAGACAGCTGGTGATGGGAGCTCAGCTGGAGAGCTGGGATTGAATTCTACACTGACTACCTGGCCTCCTCCATTCCGCTGTGTTCGCTGGGCTCCCTGCTGCATCACCCAGCCACTCCTGACAGCTTGGTTGGGATTCAGCGGCATCACAGGAAGTGCTCATTCCTCATTCGGAACATACAGCACAGTTTGCAACCGAAGACGTGAAAATCCACAGGGCCCCATAACGGCTCTGCTTAAAAGAATGCTTCTTGTTTAATCAATACTTCGGGCAAATTTCTAGAGAGACCCCACATAACCCAAATCATAAATTAAGAAAAGGTTTAAAGTGTCAACAAAATGTGAACCACAGAGTATATCTAAACACCAGCACATCTTTAACAAAAGCTCATATATTATTTATTGGTGATAATGTCAGAGACCTTCAGAGGAAAAAGTCAAGTAGTCTTGCAGGTGAACCTACAATATGCGCCACCAGTCTGGTGCTGGCTCTTTAGCACAACAAGATATGACTGAAGCTGAGCTGACCATGATGAACCCCAGAGGTTTCTAATACTCAGATATTTTAAATGCATTACAAAATAATTACGCTTCAAATCTGATGTTTGCTTTCATCATACTTCTTATCAGAACAGTCAAACTAGGTCCTAGGTTTATTTGCTGGTTTTCATTGGATAAAGTCCACCTCGAGGCACACAAGCTTTTAGTGTAATAGGAAGAAGCGCTACCCTCATTAAATGAGATTCATTATGGAGAATTACAGAAATTTCGTTCCAGAGGACAACATTAATGCATTAATTCCAGCACTTCCTGCAAAAGAGTAGATTTTATTCTTGAAGCTATTTTTAATATACGCTACGCTTAGATGAACCCTAATCCTTTCAACATCAGTCATTTATTCTCTGCATATCTGCATACTGGAAGGCAGAGGTAGAGGGTAGAGACCATGATGGCAGTATATGCAATAGTCTTTTCAGCAGAAAAAAAACATCAAGTTTCTCAAGAAGATATGCCCGCAACAGGATTTTGATGTCAATATAAAAATAAAGCAAGATTGAGGCATTTGAATTCTAGCCCGGCATAGTGCATGCACCTTGATAGACGGCGACTTACATTACTGGTATATCCCCAGTGATAGCATGCTACTGCCCAAACATCAACTATATCAGAAGAAACGAAACACTCCATAAAAAAAAGGTGACAATATCAAAGGAGGGAGATATTGAGATATTGAGTTTCACCAAACAACAAACTGAGGGGAGATGTTGAAACGATAAGACAGGATGACACATGACCAAAGGGCTTTCCAAATTGGGAAATGAAGGAAAAAATGGGAAACATATTGCTAATATACAGTACTTTAAAGGCTGTGCAAGGATATCTCACCATCGACAAGCTGCCATCCCTGACATTCCTTTCCTTTCCAGGAGTATAATGAGAGCAAACAGTATCACTCTAGCCCAAACACAGAGAATGCACAAAAACTCATTTGGCTGAAATTCCTCCATTCTTTGAGGTTTTGAACGTCCGTTTTCAGCTGATATTTTGTTTTAACTTAGCACTTTAACACAACACGGTGAACAAGAATGAACAAGTGCAAACGGGGGCAAGGGGACATTCTCTATTCAGGAAAATCTCATTACACACTATGAAAATGGCTAACAACAAACTGAACTTCACCTGACCAGCTTTTCTGAATGGAGGTGGCTTTTCAACTCTGCGCAGTTTGAGGGCGGATAACCTGTAATTACCTCGAGGGCAGCAAGCACAAGGCATTACTGCGAGAATCAAAAACATTCTCTTAACTTCTTCACACCTAAGTCATGTACCACAAAGCAACAGGCCAGAATCGTAATTCTAATGGTGAAAGGGCTCTAAGAGAATACATAGCATAGTACTGCAAGTAGAATGAAAATGTTTTTTGTTTTTTTTCCCTTTAAGGTATTTGGATATAATATATTGGTCTGGTCTTCTGCACAAGGCCATCATCAACTTTCCCTTGAGAACGAGATTTCTAATCGTCCTTGGATCTTGATTCCGACAAAAGAGCATTTTCGGCGGGAAAATAAAAGCAGAATTCCCAACTAACGCAGGCGACTGGAGAGAGCTGATAAAGATGCAAAATTTGAACGCTTTTGGCCGTAAAGGAGAGAGATAAACCAAGCCCTTTTTGCAACCATCTCATGCATCAGCTTCACAACAAGTTTAATCTATCCTGGCTCCGGTTTTCTGAGGGAATTCCAGCTGAAAGGGTCCGAATCTTTCTGGTGAGCCAGGGGGCAGGCGGCCATTTTACACAGCCTGTTCAATCCAGAGCGCTGCTAAGCTTGCAAAATATGAAAAGGTTTGACACGGCCTGCGATGAAGAAACGTCCAGTCACCGCTGACCAAACGGCCTCTTTCTAAATGTCACCACTCGCACGCCCCCACACACAAAGCAGGCTCTGTACTTCTTTAAAACCGCCCGAGTACAGTGAAAGGAAACCGTTCTGCTCCCGAGCCGGTCAGGAGGCCGGGGAGGTTTTGATGTGTATGAATCATCAATCATAGAAAAACACTTTGATTAAAACGGCCACCAAGGGAGTCCGTAGGCACAGGCCGGCTCTCGGCTCTCATTTCCATTCGTTAGCCCGCTCCCCTCAACATACAGATGCTGCCAATAGTGTACTGTCGCAAGAGAGCCATACAGCTCCAGCCACTTACATTCAACAGCATACACCGGACTAATTTCACTTTAGTAGCATTATTATGTGCATTTCTATCGCGTCTCGTTCCTGAGGGCGGGTAATTATGTGGCGGGAGCCATTTGACTCCATTAAAGCCGTGATTGGATTTGATGCGCTGTTGTGAGCTCTAACGGGCTGTTAAAGCCTGTCCTGGAGGAGGTGGACATGGAGGTGGAGGAGGAGGAGGAGGAGGAGGTGGAAATGGAAGCCTCCCGGCCTGCTGTATTCTGACTCATCTGCTTCCTGACTAGTGCA
Source organism: Conger conger (assembly GCF_963514075.1). Classification (NCBI taxonomy): domain Eukaryota; kingdom Metazoa; phylum Chordata; class Actinopteri; order Anguilliformes; family Congridae; genus Conger; species Conger conger. The sequence goes on from NC_083761.1 coordinate 56,192,759, forward strand.
GGTCCCCATCCAGCACCATTACTCTCCATTTTAGATTGCTAACTGCATCCTCTTGCATTACCCATGAAGATCATAATCGCAATAACAGGAATACACATTCAGCATGCATTGTCTTCTCTGAATACCTCGTCGTAAAAGTGGAAAGTCGGTTGTTTAGTGTTCTTTGTTCGACAAAAAAAATGGGCTACATGCAAAGTCTCCAGGAGTTTTGAACATGACTATGCAATGCAAAGAAAAAAATCTAATTCCAAATGCACAAAATGATGTTTTGTCTCACAAAGCAATAATTAAAGAAATAAATACACCGACATATGCCGCTATTTAATTCAGGAACTGTTTGCTTTCATTTATAGTTTGTGTACTCGACGAGACCGGTTTCACTATACAGACTGAAAGCCAATTTAATTAAGTGATCGCCATCCAGTTGTGCTTTCAAACAGATTGGCAAACACAGCCTACATGCCCCCATGAGGCAGGAAAACCAAAAGATACAGAAAACCAAAATGATCCAATTCATGCTGAGGACGCCTCGCGTCGTGTTTGTTTTTTACATTATTGGATTGCCTTACCTAATGAACAGTCATTTACTTTATGGCAAACAGAATGACGGTAGCCAAAGGGCTGCCATCTAACAATTATAAACAATTCTAAAATCATTAATGACATGCTCAAGTCTTTCACTCGTAAAGCTCTTTTCAGTGTGATCATTCAGTAGCTTTTGCCCATCACCGCTCCTCTGCAGTCCACAGACATTCTCCCAGGCTGTATGGGACCTGTAGGGCGGGGAGCTGTGGACCATTATGTCCTGACAACAGTACCTTCTTTTCTTTGTACAAGTGTTTGTTCTCATCTCTCACTGGTACACACATTTAGGAGAAGAGAATTGTGAAGAAAAATACGAAGACTTTTGACTGTAAATATTTTTGGAGATAATGGCAAATATTGTCAATCCTTTGTTTAATGCTAAGGTAATCTTTTGCAGTTCATACTGTAGTTGCAATTAATAGTCAGAACATAATGTTCTAATCTCATACAATATAGTAATGTACAAAATATGTACCTTGTCAATCAATTATCAAACTATAGCTAAATTCAGGTTCAGATTTAACCAATAAAACAGTACATTTGTGTTCTGGGGGCTTATATAGGTCTACAACACTAATGCAAATGTTGTATGACTGGCAATAATATTACGGTTATTTCCATTACACACAGAACACACATTTCAGCATCACAACTGCAAACAAGAAACGACTGTCCACATCCATCACAAGACAACGAGGAAAAGCAACGACTGCATTAACGCAATGCGTCAGCCGAAGGACCAGGCTGGGGGGGAACGCCACTCGGCACGAACTGACAGCTGCCTCCCCTTTCCCGCCGCACGGACACGCCACGCGCGTGCGGGAGAGCCGGGGCGGTGTCACATGCGCCGCCGCACATATCAATCCCGCCGGTCTCCTTCCGAAGTGATGACAGAGCGCTAATAGAACATTTCACCCCGCGATCATTTCTAATCCTTTCATAGCTGGGGCTGCGAGGGACCGGCTGAGCCGCACGGCGTCAGCTTGAGTTATGGCAGGGACTGCCCCGGACCTGTCCCTGGATATCTGCAGCGTACCTGCTCTCTGCCCTCGCCTGGGGGTACCTCCAGCCTCACAAATAATTAAAGCAAGACTCCAAATGTAAAGACATACTGCCGTATGCACACACACACACATACACGTATGGTATGAACACATTACTACCTGACGTGTGTTTCACTACCAATGCATTGTACAATGCCAGGGCAGGACATGGTTGACGCAATTTACATACATTTAAATTTAAACCTTGAGGTTCTTAGCTGGTTTATCTGTCCACAATGATAAAAAAACCCCCAAAAAAACACAAATTAAAATTGCAATGTCCTTCAAAAACTAGGCATATATAAGTTAGCTAGATAGTATTTTTAGTTACCTTATGTCTTGGATTTGTAGCATGATATGATGGATGTTTAAAAATGCATATGTAATCAACTGTGTTCAATAATGCATTTAAATGAGTTTAATTAAGAAGTTGCTCATTTTGAAAGTGGTAAGAAGCCCAGCTATCAGCATAGTAAACTAATTAACACACTGCACTGGAACAACATGCATTCACTCCAAGGAAGGCAACAGCAGAAGGCTTCATCTGGAGCCAATTCACCACCCCGAGGCAAGTGTGCACACTTGCCATGATTATTTATGACAGACACACACACACACACACACACACACACACACACACACACACACACACAACGCATGCATAAATCCATACACATACAGACACAGATACGTGAATTATTATATTGTCCCAAAATCATCTTTCATGTACCTATGCAGGCTGGAGTGAATCTGAGAAATGCCTTTTACCGCAAGGTCTACGGAGCACCAAATAATAAATCAACCCTGCATTCAATCTTCACTACAAACTCCTGTTAAGAGCAAATCTTTTATAACAGGGCTAAATAATGGCTTTTTGAATATCACTTAGCCATGAAAATAAAGTTAAGCCACATACTGGGTGAAGTGGTTATTTTCCAACAATTTACAGTGAACTGTTTGTCTTGGTGAACTACCCTGCACTGCAAATCTATGAGAAACTATCATTCATACAATGTAAAAAAATACATAGTGTATCGGTGTGTCGGAGCCTTCCGAGGGGGAAAGCAAACCTTTAAAGCCATTGTTCTGAATAGGGAGCCATCGTAGATCTTTGCCATTTGACTATTTTAATAAATAACAATGTCAGCAAATTGCATTCAATCCTTATATTTAAAGACCAGCAGAGGTGTGCTGCCCATACGCAGTTACAGCACAGGCAAATGATTCAACTCGATGGCCTGAGGGTATCATTTCCCTGACGTCTTTTCTGTCTTATTAAATCCCACGACCACTGCATCTATGATCCATAACCATGAAAAGTAGACTACCTAGCTAGAGTACATGACTAGATTCTGTGCTCTATCGACTTCTATCGACTGCTTCTAACTTCTGCCCCTCTGGCGGGTGAGCCTGGAAAGATTATAATGTTTTCGTGGGTTTGCTTGCTCTTGCCGACTGGATCTATGGTACCATTGTTCCTTCTTTAAATGTGAAGCTAAGCAATTCTGAAGATACAAAGGTTTATAGTTTTCTTTTTAGTTTTAGCTAACCACCACCCCCCTCAGAGAACTTTATACAGTCCAACAGTTATTAATTTAAAGTGTGCTCCAGAATAAAAAGAGACTACTTGATGTGCAGTATGACATGAACAAACTTAGAAATGCAAAACAACTCCCATTCTAAAACTACACAAAGAAAAACACAATGGAACCTTTGTTAAGAAGTACCCTTTTCACAAGCTTCCACCGCAACACATTGTTTTATCTCCTTGACTTATTCCTCTGTAGCATTTCTCACGGTAGGACACCCAATCACTTACAGAGCGGCAGTGAGAAGCTTCCTCCGCACTCTTAGGCCTTGGACTGGGAGCATTAATCAACTTTCCTCACAGCTTGAAAACAGCATGGGAGAGCAGGACAACAAGGAAAAAATAAAAAATAAATACCAAGCCTGCGCTGAAAGATTTCTCTCTCTCCAAAGCAACATCATATAAAATTTGGTATCCCCCCTAGAACAACAACATCCATCACAGATAAGAAGAGCATGGCGATTGAAGTCGGCACCAATTACGCGGTTACGGCTATGTTCGCCGAACAACGTGTCATTTCTGCGATGATGAAAACGGTCGTGCTAGCCGATGGTGATACGACCATGTAGGTACAGCAGTTGAAACAGACAGCGAACAAGGAATGGCCGCATTTAGAGTATAAACAGTTACAGAGGAGGAAAGCGATGCGTAACGTTAATGACACACTAAAATAATTTCACAGCATTTGGTGAATGCAGGCACAGGGAACGGGAACAGACTCTTGTCTCTAGGTATCGTCCACAATGTCTCCATTTAACTGCAGTGATGTGCCAGGGGACCAGTAATTACCCCGTCGTGGCCATTACCTAAAAACAATGTCCCCGCCTCAGGGTACCGCCGCTTAATTAAACTACTCAATATCCGTTGCTTGGCATTTATACTCGGACGGCGGTTTTTGAAGTTTCAAATAAAATATTATCTGTGGGAAAGGGTGAAAACATTGTTATTGCCACAGTCGAGTCTGTTCGAATTGAATCATTTGTTGGCCTTGGTTAATCTCGGATCAGCGAAGGTTTTGGAAAATGTTGCAGCCATCTACTGGTCATTGAGGAAATTTGTTGACATGTTATACTGTAATATATTACATGTTTAGAGAGTATTTTCTTATTAAATAAAAGAAAACACTTAAATATAAAATAATTCAATTTCAACCAAGATGAACGGAGTTAGGGGTTTAGAATTGCACAGCAATCAGATATTAGACATTAATTGAAAGGACTTGGTTGCGTGAGTTTTGAGAGATCAAAAAGGTTATATTTGATCTGCATCAATTCTCATTCAGCCAGGTACACAATCAAATGTCTTTTTGTTTTGTTTTTTTTAAAAAAAGGTCAGCAAAGTTCTTTCAAGAGCATTTATTCAAAATATGACCTTATCAGGGCTTGTATGCATATTTTAGAGCAGAGAAATGTGTTATTAACAACTTTTGACCTTTGAAAAACAACAGGTTTCTTTTTGGGAGTAGTAAAATATTCTCTTGCTGTCAACAGAAAAACAGACATGGAGAGGTGGCGGGGGGGGATGGGGGTGGGGGGCTAACTGACAGCACGCAGGCTCACCCAGGGGAGCGGAATTGCCACTGGCTTTACTCTGGCCACTGAGCTGTGAAATTTTTTCAAAGCTGCCACAGTCGAGGTGCCAAGGCGCTAAGAAGTCACCTGGAACCTTTCTCAGATAATGCTGTATGGGAGGGCATGGCAATCCTGGGCCCGGACCCCCATCTGCTGAGAGCTCTCACGGAGGGAGGCAGACTCATCCACAGCTAGGGCTGGGCGATGTAGCCATTTTATTTAGGAAGCACAGTAACGACTATCTCCGCCATGCGGTGTTAGATTTCTTTCTGTCTTTTTTTCTTTTTTTTTACGCAGTAGCACACTTCAAATTTTATAAGCCAAAGTGAAATGTCTCCGGGGGAAAGAAACGTAATTTAATGTTGATATGACAGTGGTCATACTGTTTCCATGTAGCAGGTAAAAACATGACTACAAGGATAAAGAGCGAAAACGTAAGCGAGAATAACGTAATAGGTGAGTTAACCAACATCGAATAGATACAAGTTGTTTTTTCTCCCTGGAAGCATTTCACTGAAGTTTGGAGTTACCATATGAGGTATGATTAAAGACGAAAAGAAGGAACGAAACCTACCACCACCTGCCAGAGATAGTTCTGCTTGCACTAAAAAAAATATTTGATGTACCGCGATAGCTATATCACAGTTACTTCTTTATGTTTCATATGGAAAATATTCCATGATTCAATACAGAATGAAACAAAAAAACGAATTAGCAATACTTCAAGGATGAAAACATGTGACAAAAGGAACTGTGCTGGCTAAACAGCACAAAGAAGCAGGGGGTCCCTGGTGTCCTGGCTAAATTTCCAACCTGGCTTTAATTGCCTGAAAAAAGATCTCTCTCTCTCTTCACCTCACCTGATATGTGGTGAGTATTCTGGTGCAAAATGGCTGCCGTTGCATCACCCAGGTGGGCGCTACACATTGGTGGTGGTTGAGGAGTTTCCCCCCCTCATCACTGCAAAGCGCTGAGTATGAGAAAAGTGCTATAGAAATGCAACTATATATCTATTTATCCATCCACAAAACATCTGAGAGGCACTACAACCACAATCTTGTAAATTAACAGTGGTGGGCTTCGAGGTGACAATACATTTTTATTACAGGGTGCCTAATGACCCTGGTGAATTCGACTTGTCTGTGAACTTTCCCACAGTCGTAATGGGGATATGAAATGAAATCTCCTTGCAAGGCGACAGAGTTATCAGATGAATGGAGATGCAGGATTAACAAGGGTCAGAGCGCCAGCATCCCGCACTAAGCACATCAAATTAATGGAAATCAATTCCACCTCTATAGTATTATAAAGGTCCGGGTCACCTCTGGAAGGTATTGAGATTGAATACTGTTGTCCTGAATACAGACAAACTTTCTTGTAAATAATTAAAGAAGAATCTATTTTTGGTCTCAGAACCGAAATAATTATCAAACAAGTTAATCGCTGGGTATAAGAGGGTAGACTGTATTTTACCCTAATGCAATTATACCATCACAATTCATGAATGAAATAGGCACTTTGCTTTATATGCCTCATGTGAGTAGTCACGTACAGAACCGTAGTTTCGCTTTACGGACCATTACCAAACGCTTTCTAATTCATGGTTGATTTTAAAACTTTAAAAGTTGATGTAAAAATGTAGCCCAACAGATGCTGAATTAAAATAAACTGAGTCTGTACTTTCAAATAAAGCAAATTCTTTACCCACTGCTTGTTTTCATTTCATTTCAAAGGACAACCTGTCTTTTGGCAGGTTCACCCCACATCTCTTTACAGATGGTGAAACAAGAAGCATGGAAACGAAATGTGAACTACTACTCTAATTTGTGGTTTCATTTTACTGGAGTTAATGCATTTCATTTGATTATATTTAAAAACAGAATTGATAAGTTATATGCAACAAACCAACATGTGGATAACAACTTTTCTCGCCTCAATGGGCATTAACATTTCATTTAGCGAGGGAACCTTTTAAAATGCAAAAGCGTTACAGAGGAATCTATCGATCTGGGAGCAGCCGATTAGACACAGAAACGCTGCGATGTTCAATATCACACCGCGAGGGGAGAGATGGATGGTTAATCACCGTTCGCTGAAAGATGGCGTCCGTATTACATTTGGAAATGTCAGTGTTGAAGTTAGCCCCGGCCGTCCACAGCTTGGGCTCTAATTACGCCGCATGTTTATTTAAATGTCAGTTGTATCTATTAATCTCTATTCCCTGCGCCCCCAAAAATTCAATAATTAAAAATACACACCGGTGTGCAAGCTGAAAACAAGCAGACCTATTTATTTAGACAAAGAAATAAATAAAATAAAATTGTGAGCGATTGGCACGGACTCGTTCGGCTCCAGCCCCAGCTGGTCAATCCGGTATCTTCAGTGGGTCGATACGGAGAGCGGGGGGGGGCTTAAGCCGCGCAGACGGAGCCGGGGTCCGGAAGAGGCAGGCCCGGGCTGTCTAATGACCGCGGTTGTCATCGGGCCGCGCCGGCGGATGGCGAGACAGACGCTGACGGATCGGACGTGCTTAAGAGATCCCCTCATTAAGACCCGGGTGTGTGGAGGGAGCGGGGAGGGGGACGGGCGGGGCGGCGTGTTCCTGCCATGCACGGGCGAGAGCGGGAACAGGCAGCTAAACGTGCGGCGTGCCTGAGGAGCCATTAAGATGCTGAAGGAGGGGGCCCGATCAGAGCCCCGCCGCAACAGATAGCGGGGAAATGAGGGGGACGCGCCCACGCGGGTCACGTGACTTAAGCTCGAAGAACTCTCCCTTCTGCCGATAACGAGCCTCCCCCCCTTCGTTATCCTTTTCATTTTTTCTCTCCGCACAAAGACTCTTCTGATCGCAGGACAAAGACGTGAGCGGGGGGGAAGGAAAAAAACAATCAATCGCCCCATTCTCCTCGAAGATAAAAGAGCTGTAAAAGGGCTTTAATTATTTCTTCCTTGTAGCTTTATGAATTTGCCTACCACTCGATATAGAAGGGAAAACTGAACAGATAAACTGCTTTCATTCTCTAGCTCTACAAAATAACTGGGTGAAACCAGCAGCTTCGCTATACAGTTTGTATCAGTGCTGGAGTATGTGCTTTTGTTATTGGACGTAGATAACAAAATAAACCTATGTGCTGCAGACAGTACCAATAACAGATAAATACAGGGCATAAAAACACCATGCGAACATAGCTGGCATAGAAATGTACAACACTGCCCATGTCATGGCCCTTCTGCGTTACTGGCGTGAAGCCATCTTAGCTGAAGAGTAAACAAACAGCCGGTGGGTTACAGAGCTCAATAAAGAAGTCAATGGAGTGACGGTGATGGAGGAACGCACGTCTGAACTTTATCCATACCCTTAATAAATCAGGCTTCATCGAAGATTAATAGAGCATGCTGTATTGCAGGTAATTACCACCGGCCAAGGTTCTTTGCCAGTAAATAATCTATTCAATTATATTACACTGGAATTTATAAACATATAAATAACTTTGATGCACAGATCTGTAAATCAGGGAATTTTACCAAAACAATGGTAGAAAAAAAAGAACATTTGAAAGAAAATGTGTGTGTGGGTGTGTGTGATGAACACTTGTTACATACACAATTATATTTGATGATAATAGAAGTCAAAAAGTATGGAGGCATTTGCTAAAGGTCAAACATTTTGAATATAGGGGGCGTGTCCACCTTTCACCTTGATTACCGTTTCCACTCTGCTTGGCATTGATTCCACCAGCTTACGTAACACCCCATCCATTTTATCCCAACACTTTATCAACAGTTCCCACATACGATCTGCTCACGTTGGTCCTTTTCCCTCTGCCACTGCTCCCACAGAAGTTTGACTGGGTTCATGTCCACTGACTGTGGGGGGAATGCCATCCTAACAAGCCCCCTTACTCTCAATAACGTTCTCTTGAAGTGTAATTGGAGAATCGAAATTGCATTATTCCTTCAAAAGGCATGAAAACAACCAGAATTTTGGTCCCCACTGAACATACAGATCTGGGAGGTTATTTGCTCTAGCACTACCCTGGACCATGGCCAGTGAGTTTGTGGAAAACAGTAGCTTTCCTGTAACGCTAGATTATTCTACCCTGCAGCAAAAACAGCAGGTAAGTCTCCCAACCTTCAGTACCAACAGTAAATAGCAGGGCTCATGTTGCAGAGATCGGACGTGTGCTTGACCCTTTCTGACGCTTTACGGATTCAACCTTATAAATAACGACAACGTGTTACCCAAAGAACTTTCCCAGGTAAGCACTCTATTAAAGATTTTGTGTTCTCCAGCATATAGACACTCCACAGTGGACACAACTTAAATGGGTGGATTTAAGAAGGGCACATCCTCTAACACGGGAGTGCATGACTCCGGTCCTCGAGGGCCGGTCTGCGTTTTTGTTTTTGTTCCAACCAGTTGCCCTGTTTTTAATTTGCTGACAGCTCTATAAATTACCCTGGTTCAAGCCTGTACTTGAGCACAGTAAAATCATTAGGATACACTTGCAGTCTGCAGCTGTAGCCAGTACTCATGCACATGTCAGATAAGATACGATTGAGTCAATTAAATAATTAAGATCGGAAGTAGGCACGAAATCCTGAAACGGATCGGCCCTTGTTGCGCACCCCTGCTCTAACAGAGCCCGCACAGCATGGCGTGTGCTCTTATCCGAGGTCAGAATATCGTTCACATTGCCGGCTGCAGTGCGGTGCTCAGTGGAATTAGCAGTAGACTGCAGCTTTCCCCGGACTTACTGCGAGAGCAATCAGGGATGACAGGCTTCATTACCGTGGCCCCATCAGGCACAAATCGATGATTTTGAGGATACTGAACCTGGAAAAGGACATTTCGCCACTTTTCTGTGTTTTGTGATAATCGATCAGGCGGTGCAATCGGGCCCCTGATTTCTCCCTTCTCTGGAGATCGGAGGTTTTGATTATGAAAGTGCTTTATCGATGCAGCCGAGCCATTCCTTTCAGCCACGAGTCCGCAGACTGTTTCTCTCGTCTTTGCTTTAATCACCCTGGACCCGCGTCACAAAAATGTTACAATGGGAACTGTATGTGTCTACAGCAATATTAAAAATCCAACAAATGACTCACAATGCGGAATTGCATTGGATGGCATCACCCAATACCCAAGATTCCACGATTAAGTTGCATGAAGAAGATTAATAAAAAAATGCTTCTATTGGGCCAGTTTGTGAATGACCTTTGTTCAGAATTATGCAGTCCCACTAGATATCAGTTTGAAAGCCCAATGAATTCCACCATAAAACTGGAACCCAGTGGCCTGAGGACTGTAATTCCATTAAAGTACGACGTTACGAATAACGAGAGGCGGAATGAGATCTTCAGCCATGTGGTGGAGAACCATCTCCGCTTCAGCATGACGAAAAGGGCATGGGGACCATGAAAGACCACAGAAAAGCACAGGGACGCGGACTCGACTCAGTAATTCCTTCTGCTGGCCAACTGTAAAGACCAGAGCGGCTTCACAAAATAAGCACTTCATTTTACCATGACAAATAAGCCGGCAGATGGAAGCAGACAACTTCATGGAACAAAGGCCTCAACACAAAATCAAGCTATTTCAACAAAAGGCGCCATCTATGAATCTATCACGGGCGTGACTCATCATAAAGGCGGAAAGCAGAAAGTCCCGCACAGAAAGCCCATCACACAAGACATGTTCGCTGATGCCAATTTAGTCTTGTTCAACGCTGATTTCGTGTTATTTGTTTTACCCTCTCGAGCTAAATTGATGTTGAAGTGAATAGATCGACTGTTCTGTCAGATAAGGTGCTCTGCTTTGAAATGTGTGATGGTTGTTGCACAGTGCTAATCAACCTTAACACATCCATCACACGGCAAACACTGTAGTGAAAACAACCCGTCTCATAAATCAAGAGAATATTGGGGAAAACTGGAGGTTTCCTAAAAGCTAGTATTTGAGATTATTTTTTGTCCTATATTACTGCTAGGAACATTAATGTAATGTAATGTAACATTGCATATATAGCCATTTACAACTGTAACAGAATTAATTAGACTACTAACAGCCTACTGTTTGTTGGCTGCTTGTGACACTCCTGCTATTGTGTGTCATGACACATAAATGACACATAAGTGCTTTATTACATTATAAAGTGTTACTGCAAAATGTGAATTCTTACTCTGTTACTGTGTGATCAGATTACGGCTTACACTCAAAAAATCAAATCAAAAATTCTTATCGTTGCCCTTCTCACATTGAGTTTTGCCAGGTGCTTCCAAATTGACTTTGTCATTGAGGGGCCGAGGGACTGGGACCTCAGGTTTTCATCCAAGATGTGGTTTATCCCCTGGATGAATGGACAGGCAATCCTGCCTGGACCAGTGCTTTAAGTGTTCTCTCTGACCTCTACGCCCGCCGACTCTTAATCTTCTTCTGGTACGAAAACCACCACCTAAAACAGACATTTTCACTCACCCTTACCGAGCGAACCAATCAGACGTCTGTCTGCACTCTGGGGGGCGGTGTCACATTCTGTAACCGACGTTTGCTTGTGTGAACTCCATGACATTCTTGACACCATAGACTCCTGCAGAAACCTAAGCCTATTGATACGACATTGGTCAATGGTAACCGAGCTTACCTGAACCAATGAAAACATTGGGGTCTCAAACCCCGGCACAACCACACAGCACAACTCTGACAACTGACACAGTTTGCTAAGCTCCACTCTTGCTAGCCCTAGGTTGATCTAACCCAGACACCTAAGGCCTGATATGACCTTCTGGAACAAACCCATATGCTGTTTTGATCTCTGCTAGCCTTATAGTTGTGTACCCCATCAGAATTAGCCTGGATTGAGAACCTCCAGCTGAGTGTGATTTCTTTTATTTATGTATTTTTCTTCATTTGGCACACACCCTCGTCCTGGGAGACTTGCAGAGTGACTTATGGAGATGAAATATTTAATCTTCTTTCTGGCCCAGAACCCGCTGTCACCAGATTAGTTCTCCATGTAAAGGTCCAAGCAGAATTCCAGAGGCTGACAGGGCCCAGCACAGAGCAGAAAAGAGTTCACACAGACGTGGTTAATGTCTTTTAAAAGGCATATATTTTTGTTTTCAAGAGGAAATAAGACACAAGCCCATGTACATGATTTGGCAATGCAATCATTTCAGTTTTAAGCCCACACCCCAAATTATGTCCTGCAGTCAGAGCAAGACAATACACAATACTCCATCTAAAATCTAGGGACTCCCGGATTTCCCGGATACAGAACCACATCTGCCCGTTTCGCAAAAGTGTTTTGGTAATGCGCAGAAATGATTCTCATAACCATAATTCTGCACTAAAAAATCCTCTAACGCTAGCTTATATTATCAACATTAAAGTTAATAAAATGCTAAATGAATTGTATTTCTAAAGAGCACAATGTTATTTGGGTATACTGGCCCTTAAAAGTCAGGGCATTTAAGTCTTTTATAGGGCAATCAGAGAGCTGGCTCTCCCCCAACCGCTGAGACAGTCATGCACTTCAGAGCCCGTTCAAATGATGAAAAACTTTTAATAACCATCTCCGCTCTCTCCTCGAGTGACACCGGCCCATCGAACAGGACAGAGGCTTTTGGACAAGGCCAAAGCACCACCCTTGGACAAACGGGACAAACCAGGGCAGGATTCAAACAAAGCCATCATGGCACCTGAAGTGAGCGACTGTCACTGCGACTTACCCTTTCAGTCTAGTGAGGGAAGCAGGAAACATACAGTATGTCTGAATCATATACCTTGGGAATTAATGGGAATTAATATTGATGGCTGTTCCAAATAAGCTCACAAGCTCTCGAAATAGAAACAGTATAGTGTGAGATAGAAGCCTCAAATGAATGCATAGTCGGGACGAGTCAAATAACAACGTTGTCCTCGAATGGACTCAAGAAGTTAACTTGGGTAAGTTGGTTAACCGCCGTTACTCCCAAGAGGGCTTATGTCTCTCCAAAACACTAATAGCCAAACAATACAAAACTGTTTGATGTTCGCTACCAAAGGTATATGAGGACTCTTCAGCAATCATGTGAGCAGTTCAACACCATTCCCCGTTAAGCCAGGGTTTCATATCACGAGGGGCACACAGTAACATACTACATTCCACAGCGCTGTCACAAAATGAAAATAATGAAAAAGAAGAAACCCTGAGCAATAATCTGTTTACCCCCCCACCCCCCCGCCCGCAGACAGACACACAGGACAGGAAGTAGGGAGGGTTCTGGTGATGAAAAGCGCTGCTCATTCAGGCTGTTGGCTCCTCTGGGGGGAAACGGCCCTTCTCCAGAGCAGTTGTGCTGGCGAGAGCCTCCGAGGCACGCCTTACCTGGAGCACACACAGCCACTCTCTCTCCCTGCCAGCCTCCTCTTTTCATTTCCATACCCAAACCCTCCAAGACTTTCAGACGGGTAATGAAAGCCTGAGCTTGAAATCGGAGCGGGAAGAGAGGGGAAAGTCAGCCGTTTCAACGGCACCCTGGTACCAAGTCAGTCAAAAAAACATTCTTAAGGGATCTCCGAGTAATTTTTTTTACTTAAACTTTTTTAGAGTGACTGTGTTACACTTTACAGGGTCACAATCTCCCAGTGGACCGACTTTCAGGACAGGTTTGATAATCTTTATGCGTTTTCTCGGTACCGCAGAATGCAATTTCTATATATGAAATTAATGGTACAGCGATATGGAATAGGAAGAATGTATAATGGTTTCAAAGGAAAACTACATGATCTAGGACAGCAATTAAATGGAATGGCTGTTGCTGCTAAATGCGGTATGAACATTTGTTTATGAATATTAGTCTCGGTACAACAAAACAATACCGAAAAACGCTGTAGGCAGTGGCCTTTAATGTTTTCCGTTACTTTGCCTCGGAATGCGAGATGACACTTTTTTTCTCTCTCCAGAAAAAGTAGAACCATTTAGTCCTGCAAAATGTGGCCGGGGAGCACAATAGTAAATGCCAATCGTGGAAAGAAAACACACAACCCAGAACTATGGATAGAGGAGAACTTTATGCATTTCAAAGCGATCCAGACATTTTAATCTTTACATCTGCACTGGCTTGGCAGAGCACAACATATTTCAGTCGTGAGGGATAATAACCTTCCTTATCCAAACATCTAAATAACTATGTTCCGACAGACCATTAACATTCCAACCTAATGTGACTGAAGAATATCTAAACACAAGCACGTAAGGCACTCAGTCAAAACTAAAGTACAGGTTCCAGAGTGTCTTCAGCATGCAAACTTATAACGATATTTCATCCCGTAGAAAGTGGGTGAACGAGGAGTGAAAAAGAGAAAGCCAATCCTTCCATTACTGAAACCTATAAACTGGATCTACCTTTTTACACTTTCCCCTCTTTGGAATGACCAATCGTATTTTCATCAGCGGTCATTACCGCGACCGGCGCTATCGTTACAGATGAGTGCAGACAAGCCTGCGCTCAACTCTGAAGCACGTGATTGGGCCATTGTTCCTCATCACACTGTGGTTCCCAAGTAAGGCTCACACAGACGTGAGTGAGAGGAAGACGTTTCACGTGCAGCTTAAGAGACGGGGATGCAGGCCACGATACCACCAGGGAAGGACACTCGTGCGCAATGAGACATTTTCATCCCAGCCATCGACGGGAGACTCTAGCATTGATTGTATACCGCCCTGTTAGCCACAGTCGGCGTTAGCAAGGCCAAACTGCAGGGTCCATCTAGGCACTAGAACAGGGCCTTAACAGGATAAGCACCCGACAGTCTCAAATGGCTGCAATACGAACCCGTGAGTGTGCCAGAGCTGACTGCAGTTGGCAGCCTCGTAGGGCAGCGCAATATAGAGCGTAGTTTCGCCTTCAATTGTGGCAGGCGCGTCCCTGTCCTGTCACATGGGTGATACCGCTCCAGCTGATAGGGCCCACGCAGTCTGACAGACGGGTGTGTGAGCAGGACTGACCAGTACTGATTAAGAGATTTAAAGAAATCTACAGGATAAGTCTTCAACAGAACTGTGCTTATATCAGGATGGGGAAAATACCTAGGCATTACTCAACTTGCTGCTTGTATCCTCCTGCAATGTCATACAGACATTTGAAGCCCAAAGGATTAAACATCACCATGTGGCATTATTGACTTTCTGTACTATTTCAGGAACTAAGCTTAATAATAAAAAAAAAAGTGGGAACTCTTATACATGTGTCAGAGAACAAGATTCTGAAGAGATGTACTTAGCTGCCAAGCAAGCATTGATTTGACATCTAGAGTTTTAGATATAAAACCATCAAAACACTACTGATAGATATCAGTTGAGAATACAGAGAATATTACAGTTCAAGAGTCACTAGAGCTGAAGTATTACAATGCTCTCTTTTGAGAAACGGAAAGCATCGCGCCGTTTCTGGCAAGTGGATCACAGGCGAGCTTCATTAAAATGCGTACCAGTGGGCAAATACTAGACAGAGAACATTTGCTCCTAAGTAGAAGATCATTGAATAGTGATTCCATTTCTTTTATCAGCCAGGGCCAGGGTCAGTTCAGTACAATTTAGTACTGGACAATAAGCCGTCTGACTCACAATACTAAACCTGCTTGGAACTATTCAATATCTTTAAAAACTTTTAATTCAGTGAATGTGCAAAAATAATGATAAACCTTAAAACTGAGGAAATATAATTATTCCCCCCCCCCCACAAATGAGCACCTTAATATCATGCCACATAAATTATTCCTTCAATAATTGGCCTGTTATTAGACCCAAACTTTCATCTGTAGACGATCTCCTGCAGTCATAAGAAATGAAAGCTCTTAGCGCTTCAAAATGAAAGAATAAATCTGATCTTACCTTAAAGGGATAGTGTTTTTAAAAACGTTACTGCAGTTTTAGTGCATTTGGTCGATTGGCCCAGACATTTTCTACGCACAGTGAAGGATATTTTAGATATTTACAGAGGTTATTGATGACGCGCTGGCATTAAAGTGGCTGGCGGAAGGGCAATTGGGGTTTTGTGGTCTGAAGGAGGAAAATCAACTTCAAGGAACACCAAAGCAGCCTGCACAGTTATGTTATGCGTCCAGTGGGTGTACATATGAGTGCGGTAATTTTATAGCATTTGTTCACAATTATAAACATAAATATCAGTTTTTATATTGTGCCCGTACTTCATTCCTGGAGTGCAGCAGTCTCGAGTTGCTTGCACCACAGGGAACAGGACCAGCGGAAAGAAAAGTCTGAATGCAATTTCTTGCATTTAATCACAGTGCAAGCTGCACTGGAGTTAATTGCAGTGTATTTTCTTGTTTTAGACCACAAACTCCCAAACGCCCCTGTACCAGCCGCTGCAGAGCCCACAGGTTGTCAGAAACTATGAAACTTTCGTAATTACATAAAAAATATCCTTCATTGCACAGAAAACAGCCTGGGCCAATTGAAAGGCCGTACTAAACCCGAAAGACATTTCCAAAAAATGATATAAAATAGGCTTATTTCTCTCTACGCCCAAGCATTCGCTCACTTTTTTTTTTAAACGGATAGTCGCCATTATACCAAAAAAAAAGAAAAGAATTGATAGATAAATAAATAAAGACAAAATTGTACCCCGACCGGTAAAGTGTTGTTTTGCAGACTGAAAGCAATGGAGGACTGAAGACGGGAGCGGCAGAGAGAGCTTGTGAGAGAAGGTGCATTTACATTCGCACCGGCGTGCGCTGGGACCGGCTTTCAGCGCGAGGCCGCGCCCGTTTCACATTGCGTCAGATCTGAGACGCGTGCCGTGCGAGCAGCCCTCCGAGTCTTCAGCCTCATAGACTCCCGGTGAATGAGGATATGCATATCAGGCTCTTAGGCCCAGTACGCTGCAGCATGCACTTTGAATCACAAACTCTGCCGAGCCTTAATTTGTTCTCAGCTCGCTCGTAAGCGGGAGTGCGAAGATAGCGGCACGGTTAAATAGGGGAATATAAACACGCCGGACTCGCTTATATTTTAACTCCCAGACAAGGACGAAATGCCACGCTGCTTTGATCCACACCCTGTCCCCTTGCCGCTAAACAACAGATGCCGATGATTTCTCACTTAAACGAAAGGTCTGTAAAGGAGCAGGCCTGGATTAAAACCCGCTTGTCATTCAAAATGGCTCCTTGGAGCCCAGCCTAGAGAGCACGGCTTAAGTAGGGCAGGACTTGGCAAACCGCATTGCACAGTTAGCATCCGGCTCGCTCCACCGGTAGCGTGATTCACCGGCACGAAAGGGAGAGCGTTTTATTGACCGAGAGGGAAGCTGGAAGAATAAATGAATAATCTGATGGATGCAAATTAAAACCTTCCAATTTAAATGCAGATTTTGACATTTTGTTAAGGAATAAGCCGACGTTGCGCCGGTGGGTAAAGCGAGTCTCAAAGACGTCCGTTGGACTTTTTTCAGCTTTGCTTTATTTATGTTCGGGGGGGCCTTCGACGAGACGCGATGTGTGAAATGCCGTCGTCCCACGCAGAGGGAAAACAACACGGGAAAGAGGGAAAAAATAAACAAAAACAGCCACTATAAAGGGAGACTTTGGAAATGTTTTTGGAACAGATGGCGTCGTTTGTAATGCATCATCACTGTAACGAGAGAAAGGAGAGTGTCAAATCCCCAGCCCAGCAGTTACACTTCACAGCAACCTATGGCTGAATGGCACGCGGTATTCACACAACGACAATTCAATCATTTACAAACGGAATAAACACACGCACATCGCGGATGACTCGAATGTGAAAAACAAACAGTAGAACTTGAATGGTAAGTTCTATCAATTCAAATGCTCAGAGGAATGAGAAAATACTTCACAGGAATTACAGCGATTGCTTCAAACATCAGAACTTAAGCCTTTTCTGCAGGGCAGAGGGGCTCGATTTAGCATTCTTTAATTTCTCAGACGCTCCATTTCATCTCTGGAGAATAAAGCCCCCACTATTAAAATGAATGGGCATCTACATTTTCAATTTTTATTGAACGCTCCCAAAGAACGTGATGGCATAGGTAATGGCTACACAGAAAGTTAAATGTATTTTTTCTAATCTCACATAAATATTAAATACAATTGCTCCAGACCCCTTTGATCCGCTGGAAGACAAAGGGCAGATTCACATGCATTCATAATGCCGGACCATTTTAGGACAGCTGAGGCTAATATGCATAAGCCGTCCTTACAAGGAGTCAGCCACTCAAAATTCGCCCCGTGACTTACAGCAGAAAGCACTCACGACGGCGCGCCGGAGAAACTTCGGCACCGCAATTATCAAACATTGAACAAGTAAAACACGGCCACAGATTGAACCCGGCTGTAGTATTGTTCCGCGGAGTTTAAAGTCAAGACGACGGCTACCTCCTAACCTCGTACAGCGCGTTTCCATTTGTTTGATCGTGAGACGCAAGTCACAAAGGCTTTCAGCGACCCACTGAGTGCCCTGCTACACACATAACTAGGTGGGTGACATATGTTAAGTTTAAAAGACGAAAAAAATATGAAGATACAACCATTATGGCTTATAACTCCCTTGCATTAAGCAAAAGATGCTGATGCAGGCAGGTTCTGTCAGAACATGAGCTATCTAAATGTGTAAAGGTGTTCATTTTAGTTCATTAAAGGTGAAGTTGCAATTGAATACCGAAGACAACTTTCCTGTAATATGCAAGTAACTCACTCAAAATACCGAACAGGATTTAGATAAACATTATGCAGATACAGGAGACGTGGATGCTTATGCATAAACTTGTCCTAAAATACAATTTTCTGTGGAAACGTGCTTACAGTTGCTATGCACCTACATTTTAGCAGTCAAGAAAGTGGTCTGATGCAGTCAAGCTAGCTTACAGTAAACTGAAGAATTACTGGCATCCACAATGGAAACAAGCCAAAATGACTAAATATTAACACATACAATGCGTCCTATTTTGAGCTCAAACATATGGGGGAGCCGTCTACTTTTACCATAGCACAATCATATTCCTAATGTTTCACGGGGTAGTACAATTTCTTCTGCAAAACCTTGGTTTCAAAATTATTGCTCCCCCTATTATTAATATTTGGTGAAGCCTGCCCTGGAGAGGAGAACAGAACTGAGTCTATTCCTGAAATGTCTGACAAGGTTAGAGAACACTTTGAGGGATCTTGGACCACTGCTCCATGCAGACAAGTCCATAGACGGCTATTGTAAATGAATTAACAGGTGTTTATTCAATGACATAATTACACCCGTTAATATTTCGAAGCTGATATGTACTAAAAGCAACAAGTTACTATATTGAAACTAGAACAAACCATCGCATTCCGCAAATGTCACCAGCACTCATACTAGTCCACCTGCACAAGACATTGCTTGGATGTACACAGTCAGCGTACTTTGAGCAGAAGTAGTAGTTCTTGACAACTTATTACACAAATTAAGCTCTGTTGATGTACATGAGTAACTGTGGCATTATGTTTGCAAAGAGACGTTACGGTTGAGTTCGAATGTAAATTTGAGTGCCACAAAAATATACGTCAATAGAAGTCCATTATATCAAGGAGAACTGCATCTAGAAAACTCTAGGATGGATAGATAGTACTCTGGGTAATTGGAAACTCCAAGATTCCACTAAACGGTGCAGTTGCGAAATTCCTCGAGATCTTCCTCACTCTGCATTAGGGCAGTATGCACGTGACATACAATTTGCAACGGTTTCAGACTTCTGACACTTTTCTGATTATTGCACTGACTTCTTAATGGTATTCTAACTGTTTATGTATTTTTAAAGGTACAATAGGTCAGATTTTTGTGTTAAAACATCCCTTTCTATCATTGAAAAAGGCTCAATGACATGTTGACTCACCCTCCCCTCCGCCTGTGTTTATAGTCCTTAAATCCAGGTTTCAAAATATACAGTTGATGGACTGACACACCAGCAAAACATTGTACAACTATTCAAGGTCATTGGTTGAAAATTGGTTCTAATTGCCACCGCCAATGGCGTGGGGGGAAGGGCGAGGTTAAATGTCAGCACATTCACAGAGAGGAGGGAGGGATAAACAGTGTTGTGGTTTGAGGGTGCTTGTTGCTGCAATTCCTCTCTTGACCACTAAATTACCAATTGTTTCTTCGGAGTTGAAAGCTCTCCGATTTCCCCATGGTGATTGATGACCACAGGACCTGATATTTGGGCACGGCTCATATTCATTACCTAGTGAAACATTAAATGGTGAAAGGCAGTCCTACAGTGTGGAGAAAATACTTGTAATAATTTAATCATAGAGGCATTGTTCAGTGTCATTTTCTATGTTCTTCAGGGGTGTCATTTAGAAGTTTTATGTGTCTGAGAAAAATACAATTTATAAAAAATGTGTATATTTCTTATTAGAATAGGAGTTTTTTCCACAAATGTTGAAAATATGAATCATTATGTATACTGTTTATCAGTCCATAATTTTTGCCCAATTTCATGAAGGGTGCCACTAATTCCTTAGTTACCTGTACTGTAACTGCATTTTGGAGTCATCATTCTCAGTCATCAAGGTAAGGTTTCCTACTCACTGCAGCGTGCCAAAACACAAACTCGAGGGCAAGTTTAAGTGCTACTAGGAAAATAATGCTGTTGTAAAAATAACTTCTTCCTCCACATATCAGTTACCCTTGGCAACCACCGCTACACGGAAAGGTACAGTACGTTTTCCCAGAAGTTGAATTAACCACTGGCCAAATGAAAGATAACCACTGTGAATAGCTGGTGGATACAATCTGAGAGCGAGAATGTAAGCCAATGTGCCCTCCAGGTAACAACGATACATCCTCCGTGTTATTCTTTATTCCCGCCTGAGAGCACTGTCCTCGAAATATCATGGACAAACTCACAATCCTGAACAATAGACTCAAAATGTATTCTAGACTCCCTGAGTCTGTTCTTCAGAGAGCCTTCATAAATGGGGATTTAACAATGAATGTGACAGCCAACCGGTTCATTTAGTGTGAAAGCCTGAAGACTAAATGATATTCAGCTCAGCTGCAATTACTGGCTAATCAGTTCGAGCATAAGCATTATGAGTGTCAATGACAAATAAACATGATACAGATTTGTTCTTCGTTCCAACAGTCAGTAGAAATCTCCAGGGGATTCACTGGCCTATTTTGTCGCTTTACAAACGCAAGCTTTCCTTCTTAAGCCTGGAAAACACAGCATATCATGCATTAAACGCATATTTGTTCAGTCTACCCTTACTGAATGTTGACCGGGGCGAGCTGACAGACGTAAAATGGCAGTTAATGCGCGTCGAGCTGGAAAAAGACTACGCGCCGACAGCTCACGCTGTGTAAAACACTCCTTGCGGAAAAAAGCAACAGCTGTAATTCTCCGACTCCGAGCTTCAGAATACGGGCGGGGAAGCGGCACCTCCGCGTGACGCTCAAATTGGGGGGTGGCGGGATGGGATGGAGCGGCGGAGGAGATTGAGGACAGCGGGGTCTGAGGCAATTGGTCAACTTCGCCTTCGCCGAAAAAACACTGTGTGCGGGCCTGTTGTGCCTGTTGTTACAGAAATGTATGGTGTCAGAGAGGAAATGAAGGGGGGAGCGGGGGACAACAAGTAGGATGTCGGGAGGAAAGGTAAAAGCAACAGTGACTTTACAGGGAAAGCTTGTCCTTACCACCCATGTCACACCACCGCAGACAACCCGAAAAATCGACATTTCCGGCTGTCACACGGGCGTACGACACTTACCACATCTGCGAATCGTCAAGTTCTGCATGCCGAGGTGAAGCTGTCAGCAGCCGTGATGTGAAGGCAGCTTTACTAAGCACGGAGGCTAACGCCAAATAAACGCCAAATAAACCCAGCGGTGAGAGACTTGCATCTGTCACTTAGCGCTCGGAAGATCAATACCAGGCGCCGCGTTTCACTCCGTTTTCAATAAATCTGAGCTATTCTATGCCTTTTTAATGCCTCAGACAAAAATCCTATTAAGAACTGACAGCCAGCATGAAAATAATGGGCATTATTGATATGTTCATTGACAAAAAGCAAATCTACCCTTTAGGGTGGAGGGGTGGGGGGTGGGTTGGTATTGGTCGCAAAGACGAATGGTCGTCTCGCATTAAAAAATGGCGAGGCTCAAAACATATCCATCAATTAATAACAAGGACGATAACCGCGTGACCCGGACACCCACGGGAATGCACAAACCGTCCACTTAAGTAAACCTCGAGGCCTCTTCCGAGCCGGGGATCCGAACGCTTTCTCCCCCTGCAGATCGGGTCTCCCTCAAACGCAGGCTAGCTGGATAATCCGTTTGGCTGCGGTCCAGATAGCGCTGCTTCTTAGCGAGGTCTCGAGGGGGGGAGCGCGGGCCCACAGTGGCTGCTGCAGGCTCGTGTGCAAACGCATTTCCATACCGTAGTGCACGATTACGTAACGGGCACCATCAGGCTTTGGAGCTTTACACCAAGCCGTGTGCCTGGCTGAGGTGAAGAGGTCAGTATAGAACGGGCCAGAGAAGAGTGGATTTCATTACAACACACAGTGCACTCGCACAAATGCGCAAAGCCTCAAGCGCGAAGCAGCTTTTCTATATTCTGGTGTTGCGTTTGTATTGTCGGTATGCTGACGAACACTCCTGTAGGTTAGGGGGGTTGCGATGCAGAACCTATTTGGAGTGGCTCCACCAAAATCCCAAGGGGTTTTTGGCTACGGTTGAGAAAGTTGAGAGAATTTAGTAGGGTGTTAATAGGGGCTGAAAACAACAGTACAGCTGTCATTTTGCCTGGTCGAAAAGGTGTAAGGTCGAGGGGATTTTACGGTAGTTACGCTTGATTGCCGAATGGCACTCTTGGGACTGAAAGGGTTAATGAAAACGGACAGGTCTGAGGCCGCCAGGACCCGAGCCCCGTGGTTTATTTAAACGCTGATGAGAGGGCAGAGTGCAGCAGAGGGTTTTACCGCGGTAAGAGATGCAGATCTCTAACGGCTCCACGTTCCCCTTGTAGGCGCCTGCGAGTGGGAGTCGCTGATGTCAAAGATTTTCACTCCGCAAATTTGTACTCATGGCAACGTCCCAGCTGATCTCACATCAGTAATTTTCGGGGATTAATAACAGTGTTTGAGAGGCTGAGCGGGTTTTTAAAGGCATGCTTTTCATGGGGATATCACAGCAATCCACAACCCAATTGCCAGGGCTTGTGTCTCTTGCGCTGTTATTAGGGAAACGTCTGCTTTCTCCGTCTGAAGAACGCATTGTTGGGAATCAAGAACAAACGGATAAAAGCTCAACTTTTGCAGTACTTACTATACCATTTACTTAGAGCTGGGGAATCAAGAGTTTTTTGGATACTCTAACATGCATGCAAGCACGCAGACACAGAACACACACACACACACAGATGCCACACAGACACCAAACATACGCCACACACAGGCACATACACCCCACACAGACACAGACACACACACACCCCTACTTCTCTCTCTTCTTTGTGGCATGTTTGCGAGCAGACCCAACCCTTGTAGATATTAATGCACTGTCAGAAGCCTTCACAGTGGCTGCACCCAGGACACAGAATCATCAGTCTTACAAACAGTGCTTTGCAAATTCCTCAATGACCTCCTCCTCCAACAGACGTTCTGTAACTCACCCTCCCCTTCCCGCTAATCTAACTTGCTCAGCCAACCTTGCCGTCTCTTCCACTCACCGGCTTATTTACTTACTTATTTCCAGAACACAATCCTCTGCGCGCCGTGCCTTTCTTTTTGATGTGCGAGGGGTAGACAAACCCCTAACAGCAGTGGCTTATCCTGACAAATGGTTTTTCCAAGCGCAACGTGTCGGACATACAGATGGGGGAGGCGAGCGACCGCTCCTTAAACTCCCGCCGTGATCGGCGAAAGCCCGGCTCGCTGGGGAGCGGGGCCGGTGGACGGCGGGGAGGCTCCGGCTCCTATGTTCCGCACATACGGAGGGGAAATAAGCCCCCGTGCCCTCTGGAGGCCGGAGACAAGGAGTGCAGTCGGAACACCTGCTGCCATTTTGGCTCTGATCCGGGCGCTTGAAGGCCGCTCTCTCTACCCGCAGACCAAAAGCGCGACGGCTGCCGGCACCATTGTGGCTTGCGGCGTCACAAGCGTAGTACCGCAATTGCATGAAAAGCGTACAGCGTGCGTTTACCGTTTGGAAATCCGTAGCATAGTCATTATTTATTTTAAAACGCGTTTAGACTCCTGGCAGGCTACTCTCTTAACTAGCAGTTACATAATTGCACCAGGTGGGTAATGGCATCAGCCTGATAAACCCCTGTTATGTAGTAGTGCGGGGTGTAGCTTCCATATGGCGTCAACCATATGCCTCTGGAGCCATCACAGCGAGTCTGGATGACAGGCCTTCACAGACTGCTGAAACTCTCTGCGGTTCAACCTCTTCATAAAATAAACCCACACTGAACCGCAGTGTACTTGAGCGGTTCATTGTTCTTGGCAGACAGAACTTCATCATCTCTGCCCACATGCACTTACTCACAGGTAAAGCCTTTGCAGCCAGCTTTCTGAAGGGCATCTGATGTCCTCAGCTGGGAGCTTAGCTGCGTCTGATACGCCCGTGTGTTCTGCTTTAAACTGCCATGGGCGGTTATGCTTGTGCAACTTATAACATAACATAACATAACATAACATAACATAACATAACATAACATAACATAACATAAAACATAACATAAAACATAACATAACATAAAACATAACATAACATAACATAACATAACATAACATAACATAACATAACATAACATAACATAACAGGCCATTTAGCCCAGCAAAGTTCGCCTTTTCTGATCATTAAAGCGTAGCTACTGCTCAGTTCGCCTAAAAGCGAAATAGTATGTAGCACCATATCGACCCCCATAGACCCCCATAGACCCCCATAGACAGCCCGGCCCAAGTCACAGAATGTATAAAACCTGAAAAGCCAGTGTTTAAATTTATCAACACATTTTAATCATTAATGTGCAAAATAATGACTGTAAACAAGGATAATCACCTTGTATGTACAATTTTATAATTAGTCTAACCCAGTCACTGTTATGCTTTTGCTGCATTTAATAAGTGTAATTTTTCCTAACGTTGTACTGTACATACGGATCTGCCGTAATGAGCTGGTAATAACTAGACCTGCAAGTTCACACGACACGACTGCTCTCATTTGGAGCTTAATTAAAGTTTTGTTCAGCATATTAATATTCCTGCATTGTTTTGGATTATTACCCCTGCTGGTTGGGCTGTGTTTCTGGGAGGAAGATCAAGCACAGCTATCAGAATCAGCACCGCTATCAAAACCAGCGCTGATGCTCAGGCCAGCACTGGCAGTCGGCCCAAGAAGATCGGTGCTCTGACTACAAACACATTTTGAGCAAAAACAACAGCCCCAAGTAAACAGATATATATTTTTTTATATACAGTGCAGTCCATAAGTATTTGGACAGTTTCTGTCCTTTTGGCTCATACTCCAGCACATTGGATTTGAAACTAAATGACAGAAAATACCCTCAAATTAAAGGTGACAGTCAGCACTTTAATCATGGTTTCATTTCAAATCAAATGTGCTGGAGCCAAAAGAACTAAAATTGCCCCACTGTTCAAATACATACAGACTGCACTATATATGAGGAGAGCGCAGTTCCAATTTACACCTCATAATAATTTTGGGGGGGATGTGAGCCATTCCAGTCGTAACTACGGCTCTGACAGCACATTTGTCAGTTTCGATGGTCCGTGCCGATTAAGACACTGTCTGGATGTCTCGCTTTGTGAACCTCTGGGCCACCTCAAAGTGGTCTCCCTATTAATATTTACTGGTACAAAAAGACAAGGGCCCACACAAGGCTTTTTGACTGGTCCTCCAATGGGACAGCTGACATATGCTCAACACTGAGTCAAATGAGGAGTGGTATGAGAACTGTCACAAGGCATTAGACTCAAAGCCACTCTGCCTTGCCCCCTGACGGTCCCTCGTGACAGTCTCACAGAGTGGAAGACACTGACACTTATGGCGTAGTTTCTGTTTGTTTAGTTAAGCTTTATTTTCAGATGCGGGATATACCAAAGCGATATTGTGTATACAAGCTTTATCAAAGAAAAAAAATCACTGCAATGGTGGCAGCTGAGACTGTGGGCAACAGGCTTACTCTGTTTAATCAAGTCTGGGAGCACAGAACAAGCCATTTACTGGATGAACTTCACCCACACGAAAACAAACAATCGAAGAAACAAACAGATCCCTCTGCTCCTTCACAGGAATTGAGCAGGATAACTCAGACTGAATGAAGGGTTGGAAGGGAAGAAAACATGGAAAGAAAAAAAAAAACCAAGAGACAGATTAAAGCGGTTTTATAGAACACAACAATTATTGTTCTTTAATTTCCCGTTTGAAGAACAATTCTTACAGAACCCATAACAGAGCCACAATAGCATTTTAAATTCTATTCAAGTGACTTTGCAGAGTATTTAAAGTACCTGCATCACTGCACTCCAAAAACCAGATGGAGAAAAGCTCTGCCAGTATCACACACACACGCATAAACACACACACAGACACAACAATAAAAACAACAAACTGCAATGGCTGCAATGTAAAAAGAAATATGAAGCTATAACCACTACATCTTTTTAATCTAGTAGGCTATTGTATAACCTATACAGAGTGCTATATAGTGTTTTGAGCTGTGTGGGTGTGGAGTACTCAATCACTTGGGCCTGTCCTTAGATTTCAGCTGGTCCGCTAATAAGATAACACATCAACACTTTTATCTACCAAGCTAACTTGACACAAAACATGGGCTCTGAGCGGTTTCCTCTTGTTCCTGCTGCTGAATGTGAACACACATTTACAAATGTAACAAACTCAGAGACCCTTTCACTCGTGGGATTTCATCATACCACCTCACCGTTGCCACAAAGGAAAGAGTGACAAAGCGAGGCGATACAACTGCAAGTTTGAATACTTCAATCCTACAACAGACCTCCAGTTTCTGTGAGATTCAAGGCCTTTTTCTTCAGTATAGCCTGCACTGAATCAGCACGAGATACACATTTTTCTCAGGTCTCCCATTGTTCTACACAGTCTTATTATTCCGCTTAGCCCTTTAATACGTCTCAGAATTTATATTAAAAAAACGGCTGTAAACAATCTGTTCATTAGCGCTACGCGCTGCTCTTTGTGCGAGGTGTTGGCAGCCCGGCCGGATGGGTTATCCGTTCCCCCCACACTCTGCTCTGGGGCAGACACCTCAGGAGCTAGTAGAGCTTGCATCTTCTGTGCAGTAATTGCTTCAACGCCCCCCTACCCCCATACAGGCAACACCAAGACGAGACTTGCTTCATCACTGAGGGAAAACTACATCCTCTGCTGGGTCAAATCTAGCGACCGCACCAGCCCCTGCCTATCCGTCTCTCCTGCAGGCTGGCTCACGACCACACAATCGCACCGCCGCAGCTAATGTAAGCTGATAACACAAACAGCTTTCATTACACCAGAAGATCTCAGCGACACTCCACAACGCTATTACGATGATAATCACAGTAAGTAATTTCTGCGGGTCTTCCTACCACTATTACTGGCCTTAAATAACGGCCGTGGCCAGCACTATGCGCATAACAATTATGATAAGCGTATAAAACTGACTACCGATTACGGCATTATGCAGGTACAAAGCTCGTATGGTAATGAAAACAATGTAATAAAATGATACTGTTCCTATAAAACTCAAGTGCTGTTTACCATTAATAATAATTTACGCCATGTATTATTATGACAATGGTTGGATGCACTGAGCAGCAGTTAAGGTACTATGGGACCTACTACTAATAATAATAATCATGCTACTACTCCTACTGCTACAACTACAACAACTACTACTAATGACGATGATAAATAATAAATCATAATAATATTGCTAATAATGTTGCTAATTTTTGCTAAGCATCAGGAGCCAATGAATATCAGATCCACTGATGAAATAGAATGACATAGAAACCACCATACAAAAAACTGAAAATAAATATTTAACATTAAATATATTGTTTAATAAACAATAAAAGATTTCTGTAGATAACGCAATAAAATGCATAGTTAGCTTCAGACTATGCAGCAAGCAAGCGAGGCAAACAAGACATGGGCTGCTGACAGGCAAAGCACTGAACCATGCAGCCTTAGGTGCAAGCCCATGGCAGCGCATGCTTTTAAAGAAACCTGTAGGAGGATCGACCTCATACTTCTCCCTGACCTGACAAGACAGCGATATCACAAAGCTTCCATACAGAGCCTGTTAATAATGTCATACGTGCACACAGACAGGAAAGGATGGTTTACACCTGGTTCGCGCTGAGCGTTCTTGTCTCCCTCAGAAAGCTACTGTAACTTACATGGAGAAGATAGTTTTATAGTGCTTTACTGTGATGAGGGGAAAATTCACCTCAACCCCCACCAATGTGTAGGACCCACCTGGGTGATACGTGGCAGCCATTTTGTGCAAATGAGGTTTAAGAAGGGGAGAAATTTCTTTTTTTTATTTCCATTGTGCTGAATGGTTTCGTTGGCTTGGTATTTCAGCGATCAGGCTCAATCGGGTGTTGGCTTTAAATTTGGCTCGAGTTTGTCGGGTTATTTTGGGCTGAATTGTAAATATGCGGGGCGTAGTTTGGTTGGAGATGCATTTCTAGCACGATGCAGACCTCTAGAGGGGTTGCAATGGACCAGATCAGTGAGAGCAATATAAAACCTCTGCGGCTGTATTACCCTTTAAGTATTTACTGAGACATACTAGATGTTCACATCCAGTGCAAATATAAAATCATTATTCATGCCGATCGTATATGCCCCTTTACATTTTACTGTATGAAACAATTGCTCTTACTCGAAGGAATACAGCCAGTAAATACATGATACCCATGGCAAAACCATCTGTGAAATAGAAATTCACCAGCCTCTGACAATCCCTGCCAACTGAAGTATGTCTTTTGTGTCTGTGTGCATCTTTGCAGCACACATCCAGTGTCTACACCACTTACCTTCAGAATATGCAATAGATGCAAGCGCTGGAGTGAATCAGTTCAACTGCCCATCAGCAGGCCTAGTGAAGAAATGGCTGACTGATATTTATATTTATATAAATATATATATATAAATAAAAACGCTATACTTGCATCTCAGCTGTGTTTCGAAAAACGCTTGCTTCCGCAAAGAAAAATAAACATATCTAAAATGATATAGGAAATATGCATCAGCACTGCACCGCGAAATAACTGGACGTTCTTTTGTTTACTATACAACACTGAGGGAGGTGAGTTTTTTTTTAAATACGACTCTCAAAGTCAAGTTGCGACACCTCAGTACATTACTGTTGTTGGCCTACAGGAATGCTTGTGAAGAACCTGACTTTGAGAGCTGTTAAAAAGCTTTAAAAAACCCACCTCCCACAGGATTAGATGGTAAACAAACAAAAAGAATGTACAGTTCCTTCACACTGCGGTGCTGATTATATTATTATATCTCCCACATGCCATTTTAGCTATAATTATGCTATGTGGATGCAGGGATTTTACAGTCTACCGCGTTCCTGCATTCAGAACCTGCAAGTCATCTCACCTGTCCATCCACTGAATTTCTACTGACTATTTACACGTGAAATTTGAGAGGCTGTTAAACTAACAGGGGAAAGAAGAGAAAGCAAAGAAGATTCATTCACAAGGATTTCAGGTACTCTTCTTACGACCCCGAGTGTACAAATGAATCATTTCCTCATAAAACACACAATTAATTATTCATTGGCTTGCTAATGTGGGTCAGGGGACAGGTAGCTAATATAGTTTACAGAAGGAAGCATTTTGCGAAGGCTTGTTTTAGTAAAGCCTTTGCAAGCACACTTCAGAACTTGGAAGTACTGTATGTAATGCCTCACTGAAATGAAGGTTAAAGTATTAAATAAAGCCACTTAGACTACTTTAAATCTGTACATTAACACTTTTCCCACAACTAAAAATGCAATTAACTGACAAGAGTCATCTATTAATCTGGCTGGGGCCATACAGTATATCCCAATGCATGCTGAGCCCTGGTGTCAAGCACATTTTCAATTCCAGGCAAGATAGTATGCAAATGTAATATTCTCAGCCTGGTAATTACAGCACTAGATGTGTGTGAGTGTGCGTGCGTGTGTGTGAGTGTGAGTGTGCGTGTGAGTGTGCGTGTGCGTGTGCGTGTGAGTGTGCGTGTGCGTGTGCGTGTGCGTGTGCGTGTGCGTGTGCACGCGCGTGTGTGTGGATGGATGTGTGTGTGAGTGTGTGTGTGCATGCCTGCATGGGTGTGTGTGTGTGTGTGTGTGTGTGTGTGTGTGTGTGTGTGTGTGTGTGTGTGTGTGTGTGTGTGTATGTGTATGTGTACAGACATGTATCATTGTGGGAAATTCAATAACTCTCAGGATTAGCAACTGCACTAGATGCAGTGCTGCACCAAATAAGTGGAGCGCTATACTACCATCCATTTTCATGTGTGCAGTCAGTGCTTTATTTTATTTGCATTCTTCAGCCTAATTCCATGTTTGCTAAAATACACTAGTTACGGCATACATTATCCACTGCAACTCCCTGTTGATTTATGCTCTCAGCTGGACATTTACATACAACACTTCTAACTAAACAGGCAACCCCGCCCACGCCTGACAATTCTCAACAGAAGAGGAAGTTCCCACTTCATTCAAATATCTAACAATCTGCTGACGACCACACACTTAGTGACAGAACATAACTGCCATCACTTTTTAAACGCTACATTATTTTTAATAATCACAGGCCAGCTGCCACTATGTTAAATAGAATACACGTTTGCAACACGTGAAGCCATAAACATCTGGCTCTCTCATCTTGAACTGACCCTGAACTATTGTGGGAGTGTGGGTACGAACACAACCTTGAAGACAGATTAGTGTTAGTAGTAAAATACTGCCCTTGTTATGTGGACTAATCTGTCACTGTGAGGGTCATTTGGCCCCACATACAACAAGCAGGGGAGGCTTCTAAGCACCAGTTCCCTGTAAATTCATTTTCGACCACAGCTAAGCAGTGCCACAGACAGTAGTGTCCCCTGCAAACAGCATAAAAGGTGCACATAAGTGGATCCATAAAAGTAGTCTCAGCCCATGAACTGTGCCTGTTGCAGTAGGAAGAGTGCTGCTGGTCTGGTCACCATACTCTAAAATGTAATATCTGGTCTGTCCGTCAACAGCTGATCATTTAGTTAGTTGTGGAGGAACTCAAGAAATTTTAATACACTAGACAACACACTTGGAAATGTATGTTTTTCCAGCAGATTCTGTTTCTGCGAATTGTGTTTACTGTTCAGTGTAATTTAATCAGGATAGCATTCAAAGTTACTTGGAGAAAAGCATCTACCAAAACATTAATAAATAAATATATAAAAGCAGCACAGAAAACAATTTCTATTTGTTAGAAATTGTTCTACAGCCTGGACCCGTTTCAAGGCACTCGCTGATTTTGTGGTCCGTTCAGCATACATTCAAATGACAGACTTCCAGCCAAAATAGCTTTAAAAGCTAGGCATTGAATGCCCCATAAACAAACTCTGACTGGAGTAATAAACTCTTTCCCCTGTTTGTCTGCTCCAAGAAATTCAAGCTTCGAAAGAATTGCTGGAAAACGGAGCAATCCAAGAGAAGCCATAAATTCTGCAGTGCTACTTCCACCAGGCTGGTGCAAAATTAAGCCTGTAAATCTCTCACTGAAAGCAGTTCATTTCACCTAAATGACCACACCTTCTACAAAATTAATTTTTACTGCGGGGAAGCCCGTCTGGTTGGAAGTCTCTTTCATAAAAAAATCCATGTCCCCTGTTTTAAACGCTGACATGGGGATGACCTAGAGGCTTGAATGGGGGCACTGAAACGAGACAAACTTTTTCTGTAAAACATCCGGTCAATAACCTACGACAGTCTCAAATGAGAGTACTGGCGTGCCAAATTACAGATGTGAAATTATTGAGAACCCAGGGGAAATGCACTCCTGGCTAGCCAATCCTGTATGTGGAAGTGAAAAGCTGATAGAAACCGGAATCAGAGGTCAACTCAGAAGCTTACTTGCAGTATAAGCTGCAGTGCGGTGAACCAGTTTCCAATAACGTTCACTCAAAACTGAGCTGAGACCTCGTCCGTCTCCTTACCTTCTGCTGGCAGCTATTGTAGCTGGCTAAACAGCTTAAAATATTGTATTTCTGAAGGCCATCCATACTATTAAAAATGTATTTACTGAAGAACTGGATAAGAGGGGTTTAGACAGAATTTTAATAAGAAAGCCTTAGATGACTGTCTAAGGCTATAACCGTCATTATTAGGGGGTGTGCTGCGGTCAAACAAAATGTCTTCCTGCGACTGTTTTCTCCACCAAATATGGGTCTCCTGTTGCTTAGCGCAGTCCTAATTGATGGCTCTTCAGGAGTTGGTGACAGCTAGTGTTGGAGCTGGGAAGGCCTGCCGCTATTTGTTATGCCATTCCCGATCCTTGACTATCTGTCGGCTGGGACAGCTGTTTGTCTAGGTCTGTCGAGGCTCATCTGTCAGTGCAGAAGAGAGGGGACGGACGGATTCATCATGTAATCAATTCTATTTAAAGAGTTTAAACATCTGAAACGGCAACATCGCTTTATCAGACCACAGACGGTTACCTCCGTTCATAATTATTATATTGCATGCAGCTCTAGGGTTGGATTCACATAATAATGTTGATTTCTGAAGGGTAATTTAGAAAATCGAGCTGATTATAAATATAATCCAAGAATAGAAACTTGCACAGGAGCTCATTTATGAATCTCTCCTTTCAATCCTTATCCTCACAATTGGATGAGGTAACTTATAAAACTTAGAAAACTGTAGCCAGTTATTTCAGAAACTACTGGCAAATAGTAATATTAGAACTTGCTAGGAGCAAGTTTCTCCTAGCAAACCATGCCAAATCAATCCGACACAATTATGGTGGTGCTGAAGTTTGGTATTAAATAAACATGTTATTCCTTCTGAAATCTGTCTTGTTTATATAGTAGTATCCAATGACAAGCATAGAATCCCTTAAAGAACAATTTGAGTAAAGGTTTTTTTCAATACTGTAGTAGGACAGAGAAAGGTAAAGAGGAGGTCACGTGCATTAAGAATAATGAAGGAGAACAGTTGTATAAGTAACATATTGCTCATGCCTTAAATGGCTACTTTGTTGAGAGTTTTACCAGGGAGGAGGTTACAAATAGGTCGGAAGGCACATTCAATACTCTTAGCCGATATTGAGATAGGTGATAAAAAAGTATTAGATACAAGACAAATAAGGCAGCAGGCTCCGATGGAATATCCCCAAGGGTACTCGAAGAGTTAAGTGAAATTTTTAAACAACTGGCAAGAATATTTAGTCTTTAGAAACTGGAAACAAGCTATATAATATAATACCAATATACCAAGAAAGGGGATCGTACTGATCCAGGAAACTACAGGCCTGTCAATCTAACTTGTATCACATGTAAAATACTGGGATCTATCATCACACAGAAATTTGAATTATTTCTTGAAAATGAAATTTAAAGGACACCAAACATGGTTTGCTGAAAGAATGGTAGGAGGGACCTTATCTGAGCAGGGTATTGTAGGAAGTGGGAAACAGCTGTTTAGACATCTCCACTTTCCAATAGAATCTTTCTACCTCAAGGTCTCATTCCCCCTCTCACACACACTTTACCTGATTTTGCAGTTTGGTTGGTTTAATTAACATGCTCAAAAAACATGAACAAGGCACCTAGTCAAAGCT
Organism: Conger conger; assembly: GCF_963514075.1. Lineage (NCBI taxonomy): Eukaryota > Metazoa > Chordata > Actinopteri > Anguilliformes > Congridae > Conger > Conger conger. The sequence continues at coordinate 56,226,422 of NC_083761.1, forward strand.
AGCCAGCAATATCTCAAGTTGGATATTACCAAAAAGAGCAGAACATGCAGTTACAGCCAAGAATGGTAAAGGGCATGCCTGCAAGCCTTGAGCATCTTTTGGCGTATTAGTTTGAAGTTTTGTGTGGAGGAGAATTTGCTACGACTTGAAGATCCGCAGTACATGTCAATCTCAGAGGAAAGTCACGTTGCAAAGCAACATCTTTTTTGAAGAGGATTCTGGTTTTTACTCCGCTAACTCAGTAGCTAATCTTGCTTCGTGAAAGCATCTATGGATGCATTTCTACTTAAATGATGCTGAAACAAATGCTGAAAAATTGCATGTTAACCGTGTATAACTGCAATACGGCCACTAGATTGTGTTATGGTCACTTCGTTACATTACTGGCTCATCACATGATAGTTTGCTGATACATTTATGTCCTCATGACAACATAATGATAAATATGTGCAATATGTAGAAATTAAGTAACAGTTGAAGTGTCTGTTACTAGGTTGTCTACACAAGAGCATACTTAATAAGGAAGGAACCTATAATAAGGACAATTAATCTAGATCACTTCCTCTAGAGCCCCAATGATGAAAAGGACAAGATGAATGTAATCTACTCCCTTTACAGCTGTCACATAGCACATCTTGTGTTCCAGGAATTTGAAAATCAAATATCATCAGCATAAAATAATATAAATTAATTTAAAGTTTCACCAGTGAGGATTTATAATGAACCACAACAGTGACCTCTGATTTACACTGTGTTCAGGGCACTGCAGACCCAGAGATCATATCACTGCAGTCCATTAAAGGCACTGAAGTACAGACAATTAGTCATTTTCTCTGTAGACAGGAAACAGATTTTTCATTTGCAAAAGTTTCATGGCAAGAATCGACAATTTAAATGAAATCCCAGCATATTAAATTTACAGTCAGGATTCACAGTAACCCACTTGACTGCATTTTTAAAGTATCGACTACAGGGCAAAGTCTACATTTTAATACATTTTTGATCTCACCTCCAAGAGGTTTTGAACTAAAATGTTTTTGAAACCCTTGATAGTGTGGGTTTGACGGTTTTAAGGAGCCAAAATAGTTTTTGAAACGGGTTTTAGTGCTAGTGTGCACAAGGCCTAAGAACTGCATTAAAACAAGCCTGTAAAAAGTTCCCTTCGATGACTACATCACTGACCTTGCGAACAATTTGTGGCAACCAGGGAATAATGGATTTCAATTTTCCTACGTCTATAACTGTCATCCTTCCCTTGACAAGCAATTAAAAAGATAAAACTAAAAGATCAAAAGTCAGCATGCCAAAGCTGCACATTAATTCGCCCAGTTAACAAGTCCCACAGGGAATTCACACCACATCTATGTTTAGTGGACATGTGATCCGGTCTGCACGACACCACAGAAAAGGGAAGTAATCATATCGAGTAATTACAAGTGCTGTAAGGAAATGTTTCTTCACACTATTTATTCTGTGATAACCGCCAAAACACAAAACTACCTAATAATGAGCCACAGTATATCAGCCACAGTGATTTACAGTACATCAGGGTATCGCCCGTCCCACTGCGGTCATTATTCCTGCAGTAAGTGAGCTATATGCTTGTGGTGAGACAGATGTGGGCTCTAATTTCACACAGACAGGGTTCATTCTGTCTTTATTCACTTTATTCTGGATGAATAAAATATAAACACGCAGCCAGGTAAACACGCAATTATCAAAAAGCCTTTTCCAGGAACACCTTCTGAGAATAGATTCATTATAATTCAGATGTTTTTCTGGGGCTGGGGGGGACATGGACACTCAGATCAATTTCCAGGCTGAAACCTCGTCAAGCTCCTCCAGTCTCCGAATCAATTTTTAAATGACAGGGAGATTGGCTGGTGTTTCCCGTACAAAGGAAGAGGCCGCACACTGTATTCTCATGACAAACGCTGCAGTTTCTCAGCAAAGAGAAGAAAAGTACAAGAAATGTACTGCAGGTGCTTTTTGTACCAGATACACGATAGCAGAGTCAGAGGTTTCTCTCCGGACCTCAGGATGGAAAGACGTGCTGGTGTCCATCAGCACAGCGGATACTCATAGGCATTCAATATGCAGCACTGTCACTTCTGTTGTGTTGAAACGGATCAGACTAACACCCACTACTATACTAAATAAAATGTCCACTAACTGATATATAAACTTCAAGTCCATTATTCACCCCATATGCTTCTTTTCAAGACAAAACACAAATGTCCTTCCCAGTATCCCAGACTCTGCTTGACTACTGAAAAGATGGCCGGCTGTCAAATCAATCTTGTTGTAACACAATACTTATCTGAACTGAATGTCAGCACAAAAACATCTTGTCTTCATGAGTCTATCATTGTCGAGTCATGTGGTACCATGTCCAGTAGATTAGTTTCTGCTTCCGGTCTCGCTCGCTCTCCCGCTCTCCCGCTCTCTCGCTCTCTCGCTCTCTCGCTCTCTCACTCTCTCACTCTCTCACTCTCTCACTCTCTCACTCTCTCACTCTCTCACTCTCTCACTCTTTTATCCGTAGTTTAGAAAGAGCTGATGATAATTTACCGAAGCAGGCCCATCCAGAGTTCACAGAGGGTTAACGGCTTCCTTCTTAGCTGATGAGCAGTGAGGGATGTGCAGGCTTCTCTTAATGAAGCGCTGGAGCCCACGCTTCGTCTCTGTGGGAAAGGCAGGGAGCCCACTCCCCAACGCTGCCCTGACAGAGCCCCTCCGTGGGACCCACGAGCTGCCAGTCCGCCAACAAGATTAAAATGTAACACGCTGACAATTAGAGCTTCCACACCGATACGAACTTAGAGGTCAAGCGAAGAGGTAGGGCTGAAAGTTTCGAGTTTCACTCGCTTCATTACCGTGACATTTCTTTTCCCCTTTCTGCATTGGGAGGGTGGGGGCGATCATAACACAAGAAAAGGAGAAGTACACTTGGCTATAAAAATCGAAATCTCAATTCTACCATTTCAAAGAACATCACTGCAATGGCAAACACAGTGAATACAGTGAAGGTAAATCTTGAGTTCTCTTCATTGCATTCCGTTTATTTTACTTGAAAGCCAGAGACAGCTGTGGATATCTAAGCAGAGTGTAACGGGTCCTCTTGTTGATTAGGGTATTGCGGCTCAGACAGTTCCTTTCCCTGGAGGCCCGCAATCAAACCAAACTTGGACAAGTTGGGTGAGGCCACAAAGCTCCCTCTCTACGTTTTGTTTCAAGGGAAGTAAGTTGTTCGACTGAAAGGGGAAAAAACCTTGCACCATCTGACAGGTTTTGAGGTGATTTAGCAGAACTCCAACAACTCCCAGTGCCATATGGCCAACTAATTATAAACACTGTTTTTTTCCCTCCCCTCCAAATCAAGAATATGGCCAATTAAATTAAATATTTAAATTCTAGCATATTCTAGTCTAACAATTACATCAAAGCTCATAGTGGTTTATTATGGTAGCCTCCTGTGTATCAGCTTACATCAAATTCAAAACCTTGGTGCTAGCTTACTGGGCAACAAAATGGAAGGAATGCATTCATTAGAGTGCAGACCTCCTCAAATGTACGACAAACTCCCCTCACATGACCGTTAAGACAGCAAATGTTGTGGCAAACTTTAAGATCTTTATCGAGATACAGTATGTTTGGTGGCGCAAGAGGAAAGGTCATGGGGTCACCAAAATTAATAGGTTTCTTACTCTTAGATACATGCACAGCAAATGTCATGGCAATCTAGCCACTACTTTTCCATATATGTCTGTCATGGACGGACGGACATCATTAAAAAAAAACCTCCTTGGTAGAACTGAAGACCATTAGACCCTCCACACACCTAGCAGACCTCTCCCTTCTGCCACCTCTGGGTGTCTGGCACCTCCTAGCCCAGTCCCTGTCATGCCTTCATTTCCTGGCCATGTCTCCTGTCTTTTTCGGCCCTCCCTGGCAGTGGAATGAGCATCCCATTGCAGCCAGGATGGCAGAATTTCCTTCTGGATAATGTTATAGGTCTACCTGAGTAAATTGTACCTTTTTTGCAATAGAAATTGTTGTTGGATTAATAATACACATACTCATTATAAATAGGCCTCTATGGTGCCATTTTTAGTGATACCACATTGTTGTATTGCTGAGAGATCCAGGACTATAGATGACACTGGGTAAGAGCATCTACCAAATGACTGCAATATCATGTAATGTAATATAATGTAATAAGGATGAAACCAAAAAATAGATACACGGTATGCATATACATACAGTGCAGTCCATAAGTATTTTGACAATGGTACAATTTCTGGTTCTTATTTCTCAGTCTCATAACGGCTTCCTTGGCTGTCTTTGGCACAACTCCGATGTTGTCAAATGCAATAACAGACTCCAAAAGCAATCCAAAGCCTAGAATCATGACTAGATACTAAAAGCTTTCTTATACCTGTACCAAGGGAGCGACTTGAATACCCCTGACTAATCAGAAACAGCCAAAAAGCGAACAGCCCAATTACTTTCGGTCACCTAAAATGGGGCGCTGGATTATGTATAAAAAGTGATAGCCGAAACGCATCACCCGATATGGATGCAAATAGGCCAAAAAGACAGAGCCAAAAGAACGGGCAGCTATACGGCCCGTCCTCCATCAATCGATTCTGCGCTCAGACGACCAGCGCTCCTTCACCTCAGCGCAACGTCAGCCTTCTCCGAGTGGCAAAGGAAAGACACCAGCACACTATCATCACAGCCGAGCGGGGCTGGAGAGACCTCCCGCGCGAGGAGGAGCCGAGCCCGCTGTAAATCACTCCCCCGGGTCTCCCCAGGACCGTAAACCCCGGTTCTGCGCGGTGACCTTCCGGGCGGTCACGAAGCCCACGCCGTGCCATAAACCCGCCAGCATGGTCGGGATAATTCACATCACGTCTCGGCAGTAAACCTCTGCGTCAGAGCCGAGCCGCGCGGTCCTGCTCATAAACCCCAGTGCAGCCCGCTACCCTTTAAGGCTAGCAGGGGATTCCTGACCGCGCCTCTGCTCCGGGTGAAGGCCAGAGACGTCGAACGGCAGGGTATCGGACGCAACGGCCCTGCCCAAGAGAACGGCCCTTTTCCGTTCGGGAGCCGATTCGGTAACTACGGGTCGAAGCCTGCCGGTAAACAAGGCGCGTGCGGTTCGATGCGGTCTCGTTTAACGCTGAGGGCTGCCGGCCGATAAGTGGCTCCTGAATTAACAGCCCCTTCTCCCAAAGCGCTTCCTCTTCGCATCGAAAAAGTGCTGAACGCCCACGCTCGCCTCAGCTACTGTATGTGTGCAGTCATTTTCCCAACAAACTACATGATAAATACGATGAACTTTGAAGAAAGCCGTTCTCTAATGATTTGCACATCAAACGGGACACACAGTATTGAGTGGAGCAGTGGGGCTGTGAGTTAACTTGACGGCAACTATATTAGCTCTCACAGAGAGATTTAATGTGTAACAGGCTGAGAAGTAGTCAATGGAGTCCAGGAGTATAATAAATCATCTAATTAATACAGGACATTCAAAAATCACAACAAACCAACAAAGCAACTCCGTATCCTTTCTATTACTTTGCAATATCCGGTTGAGCAATACCAACAACTTTTGACAAAACAATCAGTTTGAAACTGGCTAGATAAGCCATTGACAAAACTTGCACAGGTTCTATGACACCGGACACCGAGTGTGCTACACAGATAATTGTCAAATGCAGTTTTATTTATGTTTTGCTCACACCCGAACAAGAAAGGGATACACGTTTCGTCATAATTAAAGCCTTATAAAAATGCAATTCATCAATTTCACAACGCCTCGTACAATTAGGCAACGCGCCACGGCAGAGACTCTGTCGAGCCGCATGTCCGGCAGGAGAGGAGAGCTGGAGGAGGCCCCCCTCTGAAGCGTGACACGGGGATGGCTAATAAAGCCGGCCACGCACAAACGCTGTACTTGCGTAACGAGCTGCTCTCCGACCGGCCCTTAATTGCCGCGAACGAGGAGAGTTTGTCACATTCGTGAGGGCTATGGGCGATAGCGGCAGGAGGAGGAGGAGGAGGAGGAGGAGGAGGAAGGAGCCTGAGCGGCAGCACCTGCCGGTGAGCTCCTCAGTCCCCCGTGACGTGTGAACAGGCCTTCATCCATCACCCCCACCTGCAGCTGTTTGAGCGCTTTAATTCCGCTCTAATGCACCCTTCATCAGCGGTGGCAGGCCTTTTTGCATGGGAAATCAAAAGGGCTGACAATCTCCCCGCAGCAGGCACTCTGAACTTCACTGGATTCGGGAGATGACTGAGGGGCCCGGTTTTGAAATGCCGGCGCTCGTCACGACCGAGGAGACGGCGCTCGACGGTCGATGAGAGCGGGCGGACGCACTTCGTCTACGTGTCACGCGTCACCCCAGCGGTGTCTGTTATTAGACTTATTTTTTACACTAGTTGGTCTTCTGCTGCTGTAGTCTATCCACTTAGAGGTTTGATGCGTTGTGTGTTCAGAGATACTCTTCTGCATACCACTGTTGTAATGTGTGGTTATTTGCATCAGTGTCACCTTCCTGGCAGCTTTTGCCAGTCTGGCCCTTCTCAACTGACCTCTCTCAGGAACAACAAATTTCTGCCCAGAGAACTGCTGCTCGCAGAAAGTTTTTTGTTTTTTGCACGATTCTCAGTTCACCCAAACTGACAACACATTTTTTGTTGTTATATTGGTGACCAGTGAAAGTGAGACTCTTTTATTAAGGGTAGTGTAAAAATATATGAAACATCTATAAATACAATTCCACCAGGAATCGCCATAACCATAATGCTAATTAGCACCCTAATACTCATGAAAAAGTAAACCCGAAGACAAAATAGAAGGGGGGGAAACTCGACTCCTGAAGAGTGGTCTGTAGCGTTTGGAAAAATGTGTAGTGTCAGAAGAGGTTTGAAAATTTATGCCTTCGTGGAACAACATATTTTGAAGCCACACTTGACATTTGGGTTATGGAAAACATTTTACTTCACTAATCTCATTTACACAAACACAAAAATAAATTATACGCATTTTCTTACAGGTTACATTGCATATCTCAATCCAATATAAAACTGTGCAAATAGAAATAAGCACAGGCGCTCCTCATTCTGATTCATGCAGCAATAAATGCCAACATGTCTCACCATGGGGTTTCTCTTGTTCAAAGATTTAACTACAAAGCCCCTTCAAATGGTGCCGTTTCATACAGTAGATGCCAGCGCGTGGGTAAATCTGCAAATTATATGCAAAATATGTCTGTACATATTCTACTCAAACACTGCATTGGACTAAGAACTGTACGCCTGTGTTGAACAGACTGAATTCAAAACTGTCCAGACGGCCCTTCAAAAGTGGTTACTTCACAAAGGCAGCCAAGCTGCAGAGGAATGGGAACCCAAATATTTAATCCACTTTATTAAGAGAAAACGCACCGCAATTTGTTTTTCGGCTGACGTTATCACATTCGAGAAATAGTCCTTCTGAGAGACAGTGATTCAAATGAAAGTTTGCAGTCGATTTCACAGGTATGAAACGACCTATCCAACCACCGTCTTAGGTAATTTTGTATCAACCAAAAAGGCCAGTTATATATTACAGGTTAATTACTATAAGGTCGGCTACTGGATGAAGGTGAAAAATTAAAACCACCAAACAGCCATACAATTCAATTATCGTGCCACTTTCCTATTCTAATGTCTGTGACTGAGGACTGAGCCGATCCACCAAAGAGAGTCACTTGATTGATAATAGATCTTAGAATAGATTATGCCCTTTCCTTCTAATACACGCCGGTTTCTTTTACATTCATTGCCTTTGGTAATTGGGCACATATTACAAAATGTCACAGCCTACACAAGTGCAGTCATACTTTAAATCAGAGGCGCCCGGTCTTATCTGAAAAGTGTCGGTGAAGGTGCAGGTTTTTTTGTTTTATCCCGGCACTACCACACCTGATTCAACTAACAAATCTTGGTCTTCAATCAATGCCTTGAGAAGTAGAATCAGGTGCTGTAGTGCTGGGCCGAAACAAAAACCTGCACCTGCCCCGACCCTTTCCAGATAAGACTGGACACCGCGCGCTTCAGATGAACCGGTAAAACCACTCCAATCTGATATCCCAGCAGAGGTCTAGGCCTCCGGTGGCCCGGAGCAGGGTCCCAGGCCAGATGCCACCGTCTTCCCCCGTGGACGCGTCGAGATGAGGACCTGTGGTCATCCGGGCCATGAATCAGCCGGGAACCATTAGAGGAGCCGCGGGGAACCAGTAAACAATGACCCCGGCGACTTCGCAGGGAGCTCGATAAATTTTCCGAACTCCCCCATGCCCCCAGGAGACGGCCGCTGTCTTTAATTTGGCTTTTCTTACAGCGCATTACGACGGCGGCCTCTCAGGATAAATCACGTTTTATTAACCCCCCGGATCAATGATCCTCACTTTGCCGTCCTCCCTCGGAGCCCGTTCGGTCCAATCGTTACCGTGCTCCTTTTTCGTCCTCGACGCTGCGGCGTTAAAGAGCCTGGATATAGATGAGGGTGCGGATGGCGGGCGCGTTGCGCTTATTCAACGCGTTCGTTTTGACGCTGGGTCGGGAGAAACATCTATCCTACGGCTAACGGGCGCCGCTTAATGAAGGGAGCGCGATTCGCCGGCATATGGCTCCGCTCGGCTGCCAGGTTCGGCGAGAACGTCTCCGCGGTCGTTAATGCGTTTCCGATGCAAATGAAAAGGAGGCGCTCCCCTGGTCGAATTATAAGAGCGGCGTCGTGTTCATCATGGCTGCTCAGCGGCTCTGCCGGCTCCGGCATTGCACAACGGTTAGCTTAATCAGATGGAGGCGAGCGCTCTTCCTTCCCCGCAGCCCTATCATCAGTGCCTATGTCATCTCTGCCGGGCCTGCTTCATCTCCATCCACAGCCCAGGCTCAGTCCTGTCTCTGAGCAAGATACCCGACCCCCAATTCCTCCTGAAGAGCTGATTGGTGCCTTGCATGGGAGCCATTCACCGTTGGTGTGCGAGTGCGTGTGAATGAATGAGATGCATTAATTATATAAATGCAGTCCATTTAAAGGTACAAAAAGACAGAATAAGACAAATTGAAGCATGGATTGCAGTGCAGACATTGCCATCTACTTTGCAACGAGTGAGAAAGTTTTCGCCCCACGAGTACAAACAACCTTTCCTCACCTGTTAGAGAACTGTAGATACGGCTACCCCAGGAACTGAGGCAGTCAATGGATTACGACAGTAAAGCAATCCGCCATTCTAGCTGGCACGGACACATTAACCAGCTCATTAGATAGAAACACCGACAAGTCTGGCTTTCCCCTCTGTGTGAATGGCTGTATACTGTACGCTAAACTTTATATCATGCCCATGGGGCATACAACTCATTCTCAGTAATATCAGAATCTGAGACTATCAGGATCATTTTATTATTACAACAGAGTACATTTTGTACCACTGCCATAAACGCATTGACTATTGCCATAGCTGGGAAAAAAAAGAATGTTTACGAATTACATATGATAAAATGCTTAAGTATTTACTCATATCAAATTAAATAGGAACATGAAAAATAAAAAATTTGAACATGAACAATTATATTTTTACCAATGAAGGAACACAATTGAGTGTCAAATTAGGTCACAGCTTCAACACCCCATATTACGTAACATACTTTAGTGGAATTACAGAAATGCTAGAAAAGATTAAATCTATGAATTTCTTTCCACGCCGTTTGCTACAGAGGCACAGATGGAAGAACAAAAAACGTGACGTGCGAAATTAAATCCACCAAGACTAACTGTTAAGGACTTTCTGTACTGCGGCAGCATGTACAAAGTGCTAAAAGCTCATCTGGGAAAGAAGGGGAAAAAATGACAGAAGAACTGCCCAGCTCAACAGAGCAGCAAGTCACATCAGCTGCCACAACGGCTGACTCAGAGCTGAAAATATCTCCGTGGCCGCATACTCCTGAGTTGAATGCCTGTTCCGGTCACTAATTTCACGGCTTTCTGTACTACAGAGCACTTACAAATGAATCCTTCACCCCGGACCTCAGGAATTACTTACATCGGTTAACCTCCGGCAGTCCTGTTGACCAGTGGACTAATTAGAATGCATTAGCTAAAAGGAAAAGGCCCCTTTGTCCTTTTAAATCTAAATGCCACCCTCGGTGAAGCAATGAAAATAGACAAGATGGCTCAGAGTCACTTTGCAAAATAAAAGTTTCCCTGCTGCAACTTCTGCAATGCAACGCAGAGGGTATCGTTAGACCCAGCTAGCAAACAAAATGTTCAGAGTGTAATAAAACAAATAAAAACTGCATATGAGAAATGGTGGATGAATACATTGTATCAAATTTGAATCAAAGTTTTAAACACACTGTGCAGTCTGCACTTACATGAACGCATGTTCAAAACTGTGACTCTCTGCACACTTGTTGCTTAAACATCTTTTCAGGTTTTAAATATTATTGTCATGAAGCTGAAGACAACGGTGGCCATATACACAGCCAGTAGACATGAAATGTCGACACAGAAGAAAATATCCTCAAGCATCAACATAATGAGTTCTCTCCAAATGCTTTAGGTTTTCAACTTGAAAGCATCTGGAGAAGAAAAGATGTCTAAATGCAGAAGTTATTTACATTTTGCTCCAATTTTCTCAGTGTTGCCAGTTTGTTGTGTGAAGTACAACAAAAAGGTTTACAAGCACAGCAACTAAACCAGAAAATGCATTTGAGGCTTAAAAGGTGTGAGCAATAACTGATTCAATTGGTAAAAAGTTGTTAACTCCTTCTCCACCTCAGCTGGTGTGTGGAGAGCGTTCTGGTGCAAAATGGCAGCCCTGCATCACCCAGGTGGGTGCTACACATTGGTGGTGGTTGAGGCGAGTTTCCCTCTCATCACTGTAAAATGCACTCAGAGTATCTAGAAAAGCACTATATAAAGGTCATGATCTATATATTTATCTATCACTAACTAGCCTTGACTAGATATTACTACTGTAGTAGACTACAGTAAATAAATACTGAGAAACATACATGTAAATGAACAGTCGAGCAGGTAAGTACAAACCAGTATGCTGTATATGTAAGGATTTAATAGGCAACTGAATTTTCGGGGACATAATAATACTGTTTATCTGAAAGAATAAACCTGGCATCCCTGCCTCATTCTGACAGTAGTCAGACATGTTTATCGGAAAATATATTTATTTATTCAATAAACTGTCACAGACACTTTCCAAGAATGATGGCAATTTTTATCATTTCATTAAATAAGAGAGCCTAGGAGTGTAACATATTTGTTAACACAGATTTAAAATGACAGCAATTTTCCAATAAGCTTACACACTGCATTAGGAATAGCAGGCAAATTGCAGAATAAAAGTCAAGTGTTACACCGTGTTTCAAAATCAAGAATTAGCAATCTACATAAAGGGCTGTCAATTCCTCGTTCACCTCAGCATTTTCAAAGGATCCCTTTTTCCAATTCTCATTCATGAAGTGAATTTTTTGCATGTAAAATGACACTTGAATTTTTCAAAGGATATTTGGAATAAATATCAAGGAACAAGGAATACAGAAAATTAATTATGTCCAAAGGTTTATTATGTTAATCTTCTCTTGAGTCCTATAATGGTGGTATGACATAACACCTTCCTGTAGCTGAGGGAACCTATATGGTCTTCTCCAGCTTGAAATATTGGTTGTTGGCCCAAAGTCCATCAGAAACAAAATCCCTGACATTTCATTACACCCTGGTGTCGTCTCTGTGGCTTTGAGTGCAGTCGTCAAAAAACTTGGTGTCACTTTTGATTCCAAGCTCTCCTTTGAAACACATATTAAAAAAAAAAAAACACTTCTCGGATTTCTTTCTTTCACTCGAGGAATAAAGCCAAAATTAGGAAAATGCTGTCAGTACATGATGCCGTATAACTTAGTCCACATTTTTGTTACATCCAGATTGGATTATTGTAATGTTCTCCTGTCAGGATGCAAATGCCTCCTTAAAGCCCCTACAGCTCATTCAAAATGCAGCTGCTTGTATTCTAACTAGAACAAAACGCTTTAAAAGTACTCCTCCACACATTTAAGGCCTTAAATGGGCTCGCCCCCCCATTTTAAGGACCTCCTCCACCCATACATTCCTCCACAGACTCTTTGTTCCTAAAATGCAGGACTTCAGATCGTTCCGTGAGTGGGTAGATGTACTGTAGGCGGTAGAGCCTTTTCCTATCAAGCCCCTCTCCTGTGGAATGATTTACCCACTGAAATTTGCGGAGCAAACTCTCTCTCTACGTTTAAGTCTAGACTCAAATCTTACCTATATAGCAAATCCTTTAGTTGAGGGACACGGCTTGGTGTTGACATGGATCATAGAGTCTCTGGTGGACAAAGTGGTCACTATATCATGGCATGGCATGGACCCTCTGTGTTGAGTGGATCTAGCCGTGGTCTGGTGTTGATCGCCTTAGGGTCGCCCTCATGTCTGTGCTGGTCCCCTGCATCTTGTCCCCTAGCTATAGTGCCATAGTGTTATTCTGTTATTCTTTTTTCCTATAGGCACCTCTTTCCCCTCTTTTCTGCTGTCCTGCTTTTCTTTTAAAATTTGACCACTTACCATCCACTAATCATTGTTTTGTTTCTCCCCTCTTGTATTGTCCTGGAGCTGTTTCTAAAGTACAACCTGACCCTGGCTTCAGCTAAACTGCTACTTCTGCCCTCCTTGTGCCAAGAACGAACCTTCCGAGATAATCACCTATATTTGTTATTTGCACAATTTATTCTTTGTATAATTCATTTATTTATTTTATTTATACATTACATTACTGTTAAAACTCTTTGCCCATTGCTGGACAGAAGCAGATGAGCTCCCCCTCTGAGCTTGGTTCTGCTCAGGGTTTCTTCCTGTTAGTCAGGGAGTTTTTCCTTGCCACAGTCACCCTAGGCTTGCTCTGAGGGGCTCTCAGGCCCAGGCTCTTTGTAAAACTGCTTTGTGACAATATTGCATTGTTAAAAGCACTGTACAAATAAAATGTAATTGAATTGAATTGCTTTAAGGCTCGAGCCCATGACCTCCTGGGCACCGCTGTCGTAAACAGCTGTAAATTGAGAATTTGTGGCCTTCCTGTAAAATAGAACGAGTCTGCACATTCTCTGATCTTTCTCGTTAATTTTTTCCACCACAGACCTGCCTGCCACTCACCCTTTTATCACACCAGTCTCCGTTAACTCTAGAGACTACAGCGCCTGGAAATCCCAGGAGAATGCCTGTTTACAAGATGCTAGAACCACGATGTCTGACAACAATCATCCAGTACCGTGGTCAAAGACGTGGCTCTTAGTCGCTTAGATCACATGTCATGTCCATTATAATGTTTGGTTGAATAACTAAACCTCTTCACCATGTCTGCATGCATGGCTTCATATATGTTTCAAACTCAATATTTGCCCTTTTAAGCAATTTGCATTCACAAGCAAGTTCACCAAATAAAGTGGCCACTGAGTGCTTATTTATTAACCGTTGCGGTCTTGTCAGGTGAATATATCTGCCTCTGTTGTTCTTCACTGCATGTTAAAATGCGGTCACTGGAGGCTCTGAAAGTGAGCAAAGCTGTCTTCCTGAGATATAAAAGCAATCTTTCGTAACCTCATCTGCTCCAGATGAATAAGGGAAAATACATAACCGTCTATTAAGGATTCATAATTCATGACCAGCAAACAGACTATGAAAATTTGGGAGGAATCTGAAGTAGCATATCAAATCACACAGCTAGCCCTAAAAAATGGATTATCTAACAAAGTACTCTAAGCTCGCAGGGCTAAGTTTAAAATGTTAAAGTCCCTACTGGAACTTCATCTTGGGCAATACTGTTGTTTCACAATCCACAGGCAAATGAAACAGAGTACAAAAAGAACACGAACGAACAAACCAAATGTCTTTCTCATCCAGTCCTCATTAACCCTCCTATTATGTTTGAGATCAATTCAGTCGATGCGACCAGGACGTCACATCTCCCTTAACAGACGGATATGACTTGCGTGTTACATCTCCCTTAACAGACGGATGTGACCTGTGCATTACATCTCCCTTAACAGACGGATGTGACCTGCACGTTACATCTACCTTAACAGATGGATGCCAGCTGCGCGTTACATCTCCCTTAACAGACGGATGTGACCTGTGCATTACATCTCCCTTAACAGACGGATGTGACCTGCGCGTTACATCTCCCTTAACAGACGGATGCCAGCTGCGCATTACATCTCCCTTAACAGACGGATGTGACCTGCGCGTTACATCTCCCTTAACAGACGGATGCCAGCTGCACGTTACATCTCCCTTAACAGACAGATGTGACCTGCGCGTTACATCTCCCTTAACAGACGGATGCCAGCTGCACGTTACATCTCCCTTAACAGACAGATGTGACCTGCACGTTACATCTCCCTTAACAGACGGATGCGACCTGCATGTTATTACATCTCCCTTAACAGACGGATGTGACCTGCACGTAACATCTCTTAACAGACGGATGTGACCTCCGCATTACATTGTTGTTGTATTTGATCATATGACCGTTGAAATGCATTCGTAGGCCTTTCTATGCGTTTTCTATAGGACGCCTCAGTCCATAATGGGTTCACATAATTGGAGGGTTAAAAATGCCGCCATAACATGTCACAAGCCACGTAGCTTCAGAATTCAGATACATTTTGAGACTTGCAAGCTTCCTTCAATATCACAGTGTTTATTTAAGATGTGAGGAATATGCTCAGATTTCACTGCCGTTTCTTTCTGATTAATTCATCATCAGTGGAGTTTATCATTATTCCACATTCCATTGACATGCAATTTCCACCCTGATTGGTGATTAAATTAAAATCAAAATGAGATCATTATTCCAGCCCTCAGGATGCATAGCGCCTTACCACCTGCGGCTACAATGATTATTATGACTCCACTGGATTAACAAATATCACTTCAGAGGAGGTAGTTCTCCTCCATTAAATGTCTCACCTTTAAAATGAAAAGGCCAGGCCTTCCGTGTACAAAGTTGTTCCACATGAAATGGCAGGGAGAGTCACGCAACTCCCAAAGGTTTCCTTCAACCACACGTGCTGAACTTCTCAAAGAAATGTTGGCTCTGATCCCAACTCTACGAATAACTGCTAATCTGGAAATAATTTGTGTACAGGTCTACCTAATAAAGTGCTCACTTAGTGTACATTTAAAGGTTGGAGCCAACATTAATGTTGCAGAAATTACAATAAATCCGGGGCAATGTATTGAAAAAAACAGTTAAATTTTTGGTGGGATGCTGATTTTGTACAGCTGAACAAGACAAAAGCAGTCTCCCATAACAACAGAATGCTATGGGCTATTTAGGACTTTGATATTGATTTATGCAGCATGTCAACTGCCCATTGACAATCACTTAACAATAATTACATTTGCAGGCACTGCAAATCTTTGTGACGAGCTGGAATGAGAGTGGAAATGTCATGTTCCAGGATACTAAGGATACTGAACACAGTGTGCATGCCGGACTGAATTAGTCTACTCATATTTACAGTACAAGAGAACTGTGTTGTTGCTATGGAAACCCCCTTGATCTGCACTCTTGAAACAATTTACTGAAACCTTGGAGAAAACAGACCAATAAGCATACAGACGCGCATGCGCAAACTTACACAGACACACAGGTAATCACGATCCTTCACACACACACACACACACACACACACACACACACACACGTCATAAAGGGATCTTCATATAAGCTACACTGTGGCACTGTGTAAAACTGCAGGCTTTGCAGAGGTGATGGGGCAGCACATCTCTGGAGTGCAGGGGTAAGATGGCCACGTCCTGTCCCAACTTAAAAGCTTACCCACAAGACCATTTTGCCCATTTTGGAAAACCAGGATTAACATTGGTGTGAAACTGGTAGGGAACTTTCCATGAAAAAGGAAACGCACCATTTGTCACAGTGCCTTTCAGCCCACCACCACCACATAACAATCCAAGCAGCAGAAAAGTGTGTCCTGTGTGATGAGCACTGAACACTCACAGATGAGTGGGCCCTTCCCTCGCCTATGAACTTTATTCAGTCTGTCCACTGTTCTCAACGGGAACACTAAATGTTACGAGCAAACCTTACCCAGGGGTCACATACAGAAACGTAGGGAAAGACCATCTCTGGCAGCGGCAGCAAACGGCTCCACAAACGCAGTTTGCCCACCTCAGCATGCACACCCAGCCGCTCCGCAGTACTGGGCCCTGCACAGACGGCTGGGTTTCTGGCATCGACCCTCCCCTGAAGGGAAGTTAGAGAAAGGCCAGTACCCGCGTTTCACGGAGGGTCTCAGAACCTTCTTCACTTTTACTGGTCAAACAACAAACCTTACATAAACTGCCTGCCTAAAAGCACCTCCAGTTTTCTTGTCTTTCAACTGACAAGACAGACAGACTGAAATCCCACTTTGTGCCTGACACATGCAGGTGCAATGGCGTCTTTCACATCCTAAACATTGCCCAATTAACATGACATACCTGGCAACGTGTTGCCAGCTAGACAAATGCCGTTTTCCACGGAGACGATGTCAAAATGATGCAATATAGTGCATATGATGTATGGCACTGTATGTGCCTCTGATGTGCAGAGCATCTAGACTGCATAACACAGAGCTCTTGTTTATAGGCAAGCTTTCTTTAAAGTGGAGCTACCTTCCCCTGAAGCCTAACAAAAGGAGAATATACAACGTGCTGGAAACATCAACCAAAGCCAGTCACAGAAATGACAATATTCAATTTGGTAATGTATCTCAGAAAGAAAACAGCCCTGAAGATACATTTTCACAGCATATACTAAAAATGATAAAACAATGCACTGATGTTCCTGATTTTAAATGCCTGAATTTCCTCAGTGCCCTGTAAATAATATACCGTAAGTCAAGCGAGAAACATACTGTAATGTGAAAAGCACTTCAAGTCGCACTCTGCAGAGAAAATGAAAGATTAAATATAATATATGAAGCTTAAATATCAGCAAAGAGTATAACATACAGGGTCTATATCGGAGACAAGCTGGAGATACTCTGTGACTTTGACACAAATGTCATTATGTATGGAAGGCAGTTAGGGCATAGGAAAGAATGTCATTTTATTTTTATCCAATATGGTTTACCAAAGCTAGACAAATGAGCAAATAACTGAATTTTTAGAGGATCTGCACGGTAAATACAGAAGAAAACAGCAAAAGAAAACAACCAAACAAGCAAAGCAACAAAAAACAGACACATTATCAGACAAAAAGTAACGCAGGCCAATCATTTGGCCTGCTCTGCACCGTCAATCATTGTGACCCGTCTTTTTGTGCCACTGGAAGGCAAACGGTCTCATGAAAGAGCTTATCAGAGGGCTGAAATGAGCGTAATTATGACGGGTGTCATCTTCTGACTGACGAGACAGTGAGGTCCCTGAGCCGACTGACGAGGGCAGGGCAGAGCACTCACCAGGACACGGCCGTGCGTACGTGTACACGGAAACCCGCCGTCACTGGAAGTACTATTAAACCTCCATTAGCCCTTATCTATCATCAGCATTAGAGAACAAGTGTTCGGATGGCAAATAAAACAGCCCTGAGGTCCTTGAACCATGATACATTGTACTGTGTTATGCAAAGTGTGCGTGTCTAAATATAGAAGTATTATGTACAGCAAGTCTAACAAATGGAGATTAATTCTGGATTATGTTAAAAAAGGTGTTCATAGCCTATTAGACTGAGCAACACTTTGCCTATCACACTGTTTGTAACCATTACAAACTCAATCACTTCAGCGTCTTCCATATTTACAACTGATGCATGAAATTCAAATGAGTTCAAGACGACTTGCTTGCAGCCTAGCGACAGAAAAACATCTGCAAAGGAAACGACACAATCCAACACAAAACACACACCCTGCGGCCATCTTGTATTGTTTGTGTATGTACTTTGTCTTTCTCCAGAATTATTGGCACCCTTGATAAATGCGTAGATAAAGTGCTGTAAACTAAAAGAAATAATAGTTATTGACATAAGCTTTATTTTCCAACATGCATAAAGTAGCGCACTTTATTAATGAATCGATGAAAACAACAAAGGTCTTACATTAAAAAAAAAAAATTCCCAAAAAACTGGGTCCACAATTATTGGCATGCCTCGTTTAAAATACTCTGTGCAAACACCCCTGGCAAAGATGATGGCCACAAGCCTTTTCCTATAAATTGTGATAAGTTTAGAGAACAGATTTGAAGGATTTTTGACCATTCCTCCATGCAGAAATGGTCAGAATCATTGATAGCCTTGGGATACACCCCCTCTTCAGTTCACACCACAGGTTTTACATGGGATTTAAGTCTGGTCTACTTGCTCATGTT
This sequence comes from Conger conger, assembly GCF_963514075.1. Taxonomy (NCBI): domain Eukaryota; kingdom Metazoa; phylum Chordata; class Actinopteri; order Anguilliformes; family Congridae; genus Conger; species Conger conger. The sequence goes on from NC_083761.1 coordinate 56,244,876, forward strand.
TATGGAGACTTGCACGTGTCAGCATTTCCCTCAAAGTAGATTCATGACTCCAATGCTGCCCCATTAAAAGCTCAGTCCAGTTTAATTGCCATAAAATATAACACCCTTAAATACAATACATTAGCAACAGCTTCCCCACCTCAATGTCACAGCGAGCACTATGACCATGTCACTGTCTGCTGAAATGGATCATGTATGTGACTAAAAGCTTATATGGAAGTAATTTAGTTATTTGTGATGAAAGCTGCACTGTTGGGAACATGGTGAACTAACTTGGTATTGGGAACACAGTGAGTTCACGTTAGGCCCATGCCTATTAATCTCTCTCCTGTCTGTGAAAATTCTCTGAGAAAAAGAGAATTCCTGGTACTAAAAAGCCATGTTGAGACCCTCACTGGTAAACAAATGTAAGGCATCCTGCTGAACATCATGACTGGAAAGAAAACTCATTAACACAGCTATCTTACCAGGAAGTGTGCCAGAGAGCTATTAAAATGGCTGTTCTTAAGCCAAAACTAATCTCGAAGCTGATGATCTAAAAAGCTATAGACACATCTCAAAAATGATAGAGAAAGCTGTTGATAACCAAGCCATAGTGCACACCATATCCCTGAAACTTTCCACTCAGGATTTAGATCAAACCATAGTACTGAGTCTGCACATACCAACACTGTAAATTTTGTAGTACTGTCAACAGACTGCAACTCTGTAGCTACTGTATACTATTGCTTCGTGACACTGGTGATAATGAGTTCCTATTGGACAGACTCCAGAACCATATGGACATGGTGGAGATGCACTCTCCTAATTTAAATCACACATAAGGTGGGTCCCAGCTCAAATAGATGATTCATTTTCTAATCTCTCAAAGGTGAAATATGATGTTCCACAGGAGTCACAGCTAGGACCACTTCTCGTTTCACTATATATGGTGACCCTTGGTAATATCATTCAGATAGTTTGGAGATTCATCGCTATGTGGATGACACACAGTTATACATTCATGAATTCTATCAAATTCTGCCTGCTCCACAAGGTGATTAAATGAAAAGAAAGATCCACAAAAGTGTCAGTAATCTTCTGCTCCGAATATCCACATTTTTGTCTTTTACTGCACAGAAGCAGCAAGACAAAGTTCTCAATAGCTGACAGGGCAATCGCTTCCCGCCACATGAAAGCAGAGGCAGAGACAGCCACAGCAGCAAAATAAAGCACAGACCTGCATCCCTCTTCGTGAATATCAATAAACTGCACAAAATAAATCTCAGGTAAAAATCTCTCTTTTCCTCATCCGTGTAATTGTGAAATATGCAAATGTGCACAGGAATATGGAATGGAGAACCACAAACAAACACACACACACATCCATTTCTATAAAAAGGATCTCAATAATGTCAGAAAACTGCTGTCCATTAATATGCTGAAAGTTTATCACAGCTGAAAGTTTCGACTGAAGAACAGCAGGACGTAGCATCAAAATCTTCTCACGTACAGCAAATCTGTCAAACACAACCGAGTCTATTGTTTTCTCTTTTTTTTTTACAGGGCAGAGGTAAACATAAATAAAGCAGAGCTATAATAACACATTTAATTAGGAGTATTGATTGCTTATCTCGAGCGGTTCCTGAATTCCTGGAGAGATGTACACACTAGGAGGGTGGTTTAATTTGATATGCATGGAAAGTGAAATCACTAAACTTGGAAACGAGGAAAAAATAACAATAAGTTGAAGCAAAAAACAATGAATACATAATGTCATTTTTTATCCACTTCATGAGAGGATACATTAGCTGCCGCTCCTGTTCCGGGAGTTAAAACAAATGTTTCAATAATGAATCTCAAATGATTATTAATCCTCCATTTGTGCTTGCTGTTGCAGGAATTTGGATTCTAAGCTCCAGTAAATCCAGTCCTCCTTCTGTGAAGGTCCCTTTACTACACAGCAGGTTATATCCACTGTTTGAGATCCAAACAGGGACAATTACCCATGCCCGACACAGGCAGGCAGAGTATGACCTACTAATGACATGTGTAATGACAAATGGTGGTGTGACAGAGAAGAAAGTGCTTCCTGCGCAGTAACCACAGGTAAGAGCAAATTAGTAATTAAGAAATATGTAAATAGGCAATAGAGGGTGTAACGGTTTCCTCACTATGCCAGACTAATGTGGGCTTTCGGATAAGAAAAGAGACCTTCCATGCCAGCGGTGAGTGAATTTGCCCTTAACCCCACACTCCACACTTTTCCTGATCTTTATTTTTCACTTATCTCTACTGTGGATGAGGAGCATTCATCTAGACCAGGGGTCAGCAGCCTTGGTCCTGGAGAGCAGCCGGGTGAGCAGGCTTCCGTTGTTACTCTGCACTTAATTGATCAATTAAAGCAGTCGATTACACAGTTAACTCACCTCACCTGGTTTCTTGGGTCTGAATCAGCTGCTGGTATTAAGGCGAAAACAAAAACCAGCACACCCTGCGGCTCTCCAGGACCAGGGTTGCCGACCCCTGATCTAGACTCCAGAATCAGCCCACCTAGTGTACCCTATGCTGCAGGTTAAGTTAAGCTCTTAACATCTGGCACATTTGCACGGACTTACTTGTTCCAAAAACTTGGCCTACTGTATAGGCATTAGCGGCATTACCAGTCTCCTGACTTCTAATGACTCAGCATTAATTTTAACAAGATATCTGAGCTATATTAAAGTGGATAATGTTTAATTCAAATTACAGCTTTATCCCATGCGCATGCTAAAGACCAGAAACTAAGCAAAACTAAAGATTACGAGCCGCCATCATGACATAAAGTTAAGTGCTCCAGTGTGAAGCCCAAGAAGAGTAAGAAAGAGCTTATGAAATATGAAGTGACAACACACCAGTGTGTAGGCCCAGGCCTGCGGAGGGATGACACAGCTGCATTTCAGGGGGTGGTAATGACAGGCAAGTTCTAGAACATAACTCAAGTCGCGTGAACGACCGTGGGGTGAAGGGGCTGACAGCAGCGACATCAATCCAGCACATCAATCCCAGCGTGCCACTGTCCTTCTGAGGAGTGGACGCACGAGCCGTCCCTGCGTTTACAGCTCCTCTGACACCTCTGCCTTCCTCTCCTCTACTCCTCTCTTCTCCTCCCCTCTCTTCTCCTCACATCTCTTCTCCCCCTTTCCTCCATTCCCCTCTCGTGTCCTCGGCTCCCCTCCCCTCTCTTGTCCATTCCCCTCTCTCCTCCCTTCTTCTCCTTTTCTCCACTCTCATCCCCTCCCTGATTTAACTGGCGAAAAAAATGCTCTCCCTCTCCACCTCAGCTGATGTGCTGTGAGTATTCTGGTGCGAAATGGCTGCTGTTGCATCACCCAGGTTGGTACTACACATTGGTGGTGGTTGAGGCAAGTTCCCCCTCATCACTGTAAAGCGCTTTGAGTACGAGAAAAGTGCTATATAAATGCAACTATGTATCCATCTCCTTCACTCTTCTCTCCTCCCTTTCTCCTCTCCCCCACTCTCTTCTCCCTTTCTCCTCTCCCCCACTCTCCTCTCCTCCCTTTCTGCTCCCCCCTCTCTCCTCTCCCCCACTCTCTTCTCCCTTTCTTCTCCTCCACTCTGCTCTCCTCTCCTCCCTTTCTCCTCTCCTCCCTTTCTCCTCTCCTCTCCCCCACTCTCCTCTCGCCTACTCTCCTCTACCCCCCTCCTCCTCTGCTCTCTCCTCCTCTCCCCCCTCTCTGTGCGGGCCCACAGATCCGTGGTTGGCTCTTTGTGCTGATTGTAATAAACACCCTAATGTTCGATGTGCTCGACGCGCGCTCCGACTGCAGACGTACACCTGCAGACCAAGCCCGTCTCGGGCAGGTGGCAGACGACAACTGCGGCCTCCGTAATTAATCTAGGGAGAGCAGCCATCTGCTGCCAGGGAGGACGGGGTGAGAGCGTGCGCGGAAGGCTGCCGTCAGGGGAAGACGTGCTCTCAGCCGCGAGCCAGCGATACAGTAGGCGCTCTTAAAGACGTGTCCAGTCAACATTTATCCCGCTGTGACAGGGCAGCTTTCATTACCCAGGAAAGGCTGCTAGTCTAACAGCAGCTGCGGGCCAATTAATTCCTTTTATGGCGTAACCCTTTACGGACCACACGGCTCCTTCTGCAGTGGACTGCAGTGGACGACTTAACGGTCGTGTCACACATTGACCGTCTTCTGGATGTTATGAATAAATATCAATTAGCAAGACGAAATTCGACAAAATACAGCTTTTAACTAAAGGTGACTAAAGAAGATCACAAAGCTATGTTCAACAAACATGTCTCATTTCATAGGGAAATAAAGCTCCATATTCAATATATAAATGTCTTCTACAGCACTAGTTTTATGTATGCCAGGACACGTTTGCGTGCTGTTTTCATAATCGTCGGTGCGTACTGCGCACTTTAACTGTGCTGCATCCTTTCACCTGCATTTGTTTGCCTGAAGAGTAGACCATCTGCCTCGGGCGCCGTTAAATCTTGCAACGAACACCTCGAGTCACCCTGAACATAGTTAGGTGGTGCACTTTAAATGGCTTCTAGCGTGCAGTAAATTAATTATGAAGAAAAACCGCCGTCTGACGCTAATGTTCTAAACGCATTATCTGTGCAAGAGTCGGCCCGGCTCCTCTGTTACCGCAATATGTAATTTTAAAGGACTGAATACTTTCACCCCCGCGGTGCCTGCTCTGACATTTCCCAGCGATGGGGACGGGCCGGAGGATGAAACTGAACTGCAGGTTACAAAACTCCGGCAAGCTGCTCCGCTCTCCGCGGAGGTCTCGTACACATCCGTTACAAAATGTCACCCACCGTAAGCCGACACACCTACTGTTATGCTAAAAGCATCTTCTGATTACTAAATAACCTGTTTTCTTCTTTTAATGACTGTAATTAAACTTGTCTAAAGATCAGGATCAATCAACAGCTAAAACAGAGGCTTGGCTTTACCTTCTGGCCCTACAAAAGACTGTTTTTTCCTGTCGGCTTAATTTATTCATCTTCCGAGAGGCATTAATTCAAGAAAAAAGGCTGATTATTTTGACACCCCCTGCTGGCTGCTTTCGCTATCACCAAACAGTGACGAAGGCTCTTTTTGTTTTTTAGCTAGAAACAAACAGACGACGAACCGTTCCATGTTATAAAAACTGTAAATAATGTTTTGCCATGGTTTACCAGTCATAGTTAAGAAAAGATGAAAACTAAATGTGTTTTTCTGACTCACTGCATTCCTTTTTAATGAACCTCTGCAAGAAATAAAGCTTGTTATCATGCTATCTCTTGTGAGTAACCAGTCGAAAATAAAGTTTTGTATTTGTAGGGAACTGAAGTCGGGAAGATTAATATGCTAAAACACAAGCATAGAAACTTAAGCTGAACCTAGGTTTTAAAAGAAATATTTCCAGTCCTCTTGGCAGGGAATCAAAACAAAGGAAGCTTTTGAAATTCAATCTGCAACCCACTGTTTGTAGAATATTTACATTCGTATATGTTGCGTATTGTATAGACTACATTCCTCATTTTGAATGAATTTTTTTAGCAAAAACTTTTGTTCTTGACATGATACATTAAATGACATTATTAGCACAGAAACTTTCTTATTAAGGAGATCCTCTAGGCTAGCAATCTTCCAGCAATTACAATATGCTGCATAGATGTCTTGAGACGGACAAAACACCATAGGTGATATCAGATGGCCTACATTTGAAATTCCTATGATCATTCAAAAGGCACAGTCCCTTCCTACAAGTCCCATCAGCCCCTTTCAAACTACTTTCTTTACTTTCGTCCTTGACTTACAAGCCTATTTCACTCAAACATTCAACATTCAAAGAAACTGAAGAGAACAGGATCAAAATTCCACTGAATAAAACATTGACTGACCAGTGACTAAAGCCTGGCAGTGATCTAACACATTCACCTCGGCCTTGTATCAAATGTGACGGACAGTGATCTAACACAGAAAGTATACCTCACTCTAGCGCCTAATGTAACTGACAGCGATTTAACGCATACAGTACACCTCACTCTTGTATCTAATGTGACTGACAGTGAACTAACACGTACAGGAGACCTCACTCTTGTATCTAATGTGACTGACAGTGATCTAACACGTACAGTAGAC